>NC_067407.1:135992208-136358458 GCF_009764475.1 Pristis pectinata | reverse complement strand
GCCTCTTAAACACCTCTATCGTATCTGCCTCCACCACCACCCCTGGCAGTGCATTCCAGGCACCCACCACTGTGTAAAAAAACTTGCCCCACACATCTCTTGGTTACCCCCTCTCACCTTAAATGGATGCCCTCTAATATGAGGCATTTCGACACTGTCACAGAGTCATAGAGAGTCACAGAGTCATACAGCACAGAAGTAGGCCCTTAGGCCCAATTGGTCCATACCAACAAAGATTCCCATCTGAGCTAGTCCCATTTGCCCACGTTTGGCCCCTATCCAGTTCTGAGATGGATTAACAGGGTGGGGGGGATCTACAATTAGATGGGATAGTTTCAGAAAAGGGGATCATCCATTTAAGATGGAATTTCTTCTCTCCGAGGGTTGTGGCTCTTTGCAATTCTCTTTCCTGGCAGAGATCTCTTCAATCTCTTCCAGGCAGAGCTCGACAGACATTTAAACGGCAAGGGAAACAAAAGATGTGGGGAGAGAGCAGGAAAGTAGCATTATGGCCAAGATTGGATCAAGTCAAGTGGAGTTTATTGTCATGTGCACAAGTATGGTGAGGTACAGGTACAATGAAAAAAACTTGTTTGCAGCAGCACAGAAAACCTACAGCACAATTCAGGTCCTTCAGCCCACAGAGCTGTGCCGAACATGTCCCGACCTTAGATACCCATAGCCCTCTATTTTTCTCAGCTTCATGTACTTACCCAAAAGTCTTTTAAAAGACCCTATCGTATCCGCCTCCACCACCGTTGCCGGCAGCCCATTCCACACACTCACCACTCTCTGAGTAAAAAACTTACCCCTGACATCTCCCCTATGCCTACTCCCCAGCACCTTAAACCTATGTCCTCTTGTGGCAATCATTTCAGCCCTAGGAAAAAGCCTCTGACTATCCACACAATCAATGCCTCTCATCATCTTATACACCTCTATCAGGTCCCCCCTCATCCTCTGTCGCTCCAAGGAGGAAAGGCAGATTTCCCTCAACCTGCTTTCATAAGGCATGCTCCGCATTCCAGGCAGCATCCTTGTAAATCTCCTCTGCACCCTTTCTATGGCTTCCACATCCTTCCTGTAGTGAGGTATTCCAAGTGGGGTCTGACCAGGGTCCTATATAGCTGCAGCATTACCTCTTGGCTCCTAAATTCAATTCCATGGTTGATGAAGGACAATACACCGTACGCCTTCTTAACCACAGAGTCAACCTGTGCAGCTGCTTTGAGCGTCCTATGGACTCAGACCCCAAGATCCCTCTGATCCTCCACACTGCCTACCATTAATACTATACTCTGCCATCATATTTGACCTACCAAAGTGAACCACTTCACACTTATCTGGGTTGAACTCCATCTGCCACTTCTCAGCCCAGCTTTGCATCCTATCTATGTCCCACTGTAACCTCCGACAGCCCTCCACACTATCCACAACACCCCCAACCTCTGTCATCTGCAAACTTACTAACCCATCCCTCCACTTCCTCATCCAACTCATTTATAAAAATCACAAAGAGTAAGGGTCCCAGAGCAGATCCCTGAGGTACACCACTGGTCACCGGCCTCCATGCAGAATATGAGCTGTCAACAACCACTCTTTGCCTTCTGTGGGCCAGCCAGTTCTGGATCCACACTGCAATGTTCCCTTGGATCCCATGCCTCCTTTCTCAATAAGCCTTGCATGGGGTACCTTATCAAACGCCTTGCTGAAATCCATATACACTACATCCACTGCTCTCCCTTCATCAACATGTTTAGTCACATCCTCAAAAAATTCAATCAGGCTCGTAAGGCAGGACCTGCCCTTGACAAAGCCATGCTGACTATTCCTAATCATATTATATCTCTCCAAATGTTCATAAATCCTGCCCCTCAGGATCTTCTCCATCAGCTTTCCAACCACTGAGGTAAGACTCACTGGTCTATAATTTCCTGGGCTGTCTCTACTCCCTTTCTTGAATAAGAGAACAACATCCGCAACCCTCCAATCCTCTGGAACCTCTCCTGTCTCCATTGATGATGCAAAGATCATCGTCAGAGGCTCCGCAATCTCCTCCCTCGCCTCCCACAGCAGCCTGGGGTACATCTCATCTGGTCGTATCCAACTTAATGCTTTCCAAAAGCTCCAGCACCTCCTCTTTCTTAATATTTACATGCCCAAGCTTTTCAGCCCACTGCAAATCATCACTACAATCACCAAGATCTTTTTCCATCGTGAATACTGATGTAAAGTATTCATTAAGTACCTCTGCTATTCCTTCCAGATCCATACACCCTTTCCCTCTGTTAAACTTGATAGGCCCTATTCTTTCACGTCTTATCCTCTTACTCTTCACATACTTGTAGAATGCCTTGGGGTTTTCCTTAATCCTGCCCGCCAAGGCCTTCTCATGGCCCCTTCTGGCTCTCTTAATTTCCTTCTTAAGCCTTATACTCTTCCAGATCTCTAACATTACCTAGCTCTCTGAACCTTTTGTAAGCTTTTCTTTTCCTTTTGACTAGATTTATTATAGTCTTTGTACACCACCGTTCTTGTATCCTCTCGTGCCTCCCGTCTCATCGGAACATGTCTATGCAGAACTCCATACAAATATCCCCTAAATATTTGCCATATTTCTTCTGTACTTTTCCCTGAGAACATTTGTTCCCAATTTAAGCTTCCAATTTCCTGCCCAAGAGCCTCATGATTCCCTTTACTCCAACTAAACGCCTTTCTAGTCTGTCTGTTCCTATCTCTCTCCAATGCTATCGTAAAGGAGATAGAATTATGATCACTATCTCCAAAATGCTCTCCCACTGAGAGATCTGACACCTGACCAGGTTCATTTCCCAATACCAAATCAAGCACAACCTCTCCTCTTGTAGGCTTATCTACACACTGTGTCAAGAATCCTTCCTGATCACACTTAACAAACTCCATCCCATCTAAACCCCTCACTGTATGGAGATGTCAATTGATATTTGGGAAATTAAACTCTCCCATCACAACAAGCATCACAGCAGCATCACAGGCACATAGGTACAGACAACACACAGAATATAAATTATACATAAACTATACAAGACAGTGAAGAAAAAGACAGTGTGAAACAAGAAATCGGTGGAAAAACACGATTAAAACAAGTCCATACCATCTACAAATTCACCGACAACACCACAGTTGTTGGCCAAATCACGGGTGGTGATGAGTCAGCATACAGGAGTGAGATAGAACATCTGGTTGAGTGGTGCCCCAGTAACAACCTCACGCTTAGCATCAACAAAACCAAGGAACTAATCATTGACTTCAGAAAGGGGAGGTCAAGGGACCACGTGCTGGCTCTCATTGGTGGGTTGTTAGAGTATTTGGCATGTCACCAAATACTCTAACAAACTTCTATACATGCACTGTGGAAAGTATCCTGTGTGTTCCATTGCTGAAATCGGGTTAGGTCAGTTCAAGAACCTGATGGTTGTAGGAAAGTAACTGTTCCTGAACCTGGTGGTGAGGGGCTTCACGCTTCCATATCTCCTGCCTGACGGTAGCAGTGAGAAGATGGCATGGCCCGAATGGTAGGGATCCTTGATGATTGATGTTGCCCTCTTGAGGCAGTGCCTCCTGTAGATGCTGTCAGTGGTGGGGAGGGCTGTGCCCATGGTGGACCGGGCTGTGCCCACTACTCTCTGCAGCTTCTTGTGTTCCTGTGCTTTGGAATTATGGAATGGTGGGGCAGGTTTGAGCAGCCAAGTGGCCTTCTGCTGCTCCTCTCTATTGTACTGAGGGCTAGGCAGAGTGATTTGGAGAGCTCAGGCCTATGCACTGCAGCCCATCTCTTTTTCCCTCATTACAGACACTCCTTAAAAAGTCTTTGGTTATCTACAGTAGTATCTACTTCTATAGCTTAGTGTCAAATATTGGTTTGATAATACCCTTTGGTGCTGTTCAGTGCTTTATAGGTGCTATGTAAATGTTACTGCTTCCATTGTTCAAAGGAATTGTAGGTTCCCTCATTCCCAACGTTGTTCCAGTTTTTAATCAATTTTTCCCAGAGCAAATCAACAGGTTCTTTTGACTTAGAATTACCTGTTTTTCCCTTGACATTTTGATCAGTCCTTCAGTTAAAGCTTGAGCAATCTCCTGGCTTTGCTGGACCTCAGCTGCACTCATTGAGTCAAACATCAGCTGTCCTGCAGGTCAGTAAATGAACAAGTCAAACTTAAAATCAGTCCTGGTGAAGGGTCCCGACCCGAAACGTCAACTGTCCATTTCCCTCCACAGATGCCACCTGACACGCTGAGTTCTTCCAGCATTTTGCTTGTTGCTCCAGATTCCCACTATTGAATGGTCCCCTTGTAGGATAAGATGGACTCTTGACTTTATGATCTACCTCGTTATGGCCCTTGCACCTCATTGTCTGCCTGCACTGCACTTTCTCTGTAAATAACACTATATTCTGCATTCTGTTATTGTTTTCCCTTGTACTACCTCAACGCACTGTTGTAATGAAATGATCTGTGTGGAAGGCACGCAAAACGAAGTTTTTCACTGCACTTCGGTATAGAACATCGAAGAGTACAGCACAGAACAGGCCCTTGGCCCACAATGTTGTGTTGACATAGCTATTCCCTCCTGCCTACAGAATGCCCATATCCCTCTATTTTCCTCTCATTCATGTGCCTATCCAAGATACCAATGAATTTGCCTCCACCACTGTATCAGGCAACGCATTCCAGGCATCCACCACGTCTGTTCTGAACCTACCCCCTCTCACCTTAAATGCATGCCCTCTGGTATTGGATCGATCAATAATGGGAAAAAGATATTGCTTGTCCACCCTATCTATGCCCCTCATAATTTTATACACTTCCAATAGATCACCCCTCAGCCTCCACCGCTCCAGGGAAAAGAGCCCAAGTTTGTCCAGCCTCTCCTGATAGCACATGCCCTCTAATCCAGGCAGTATCCTAGTAAACCTCCTCTGCACCTTCTCTAAAGCCTCGACACCCTTCCTGTAGTGAGGTGACCAGAATTGCATGCAATAATTTAAATGCAGCCTAACCAGAGTTCTACAGAGATGCATCATAACTTCTTGAATCCTGTACTCAATGCCCCGATTAATAAATGCAAGCATTCCATAAGCCTTCTTAACCACCCTGTCTACTTGTGTATATGTGACAATAATAAACCAATTTAGCACTTACAGTCTCTTGTGTCTCCAAATTAAACTTCAACCCACATCAGGTTTTGAACCCTTATATTGGACACCGGAGTTCAACGTTACACAGGGAAACGAGCAAAGGCAGAAGCAGGCAGAGTGAGAATGGAGGAGAGGTTACCAGGACAGCAAAAGGCCACAATAACAGAATAAAGCAGGAGAAGTGCATGTAAGTAAAGGGATTGCCAACAAATGTAGGCTTGTTATGGATTAAATATTAGATACTACATTTGCAATTGTGTAACATCTCCACTCAGTTAAACATTGCAGGGTACCTAACAGGAAGAATACCAAGCTACAAGCTGAGACACACAAGGAGATGTTAGGACATGTGGCCAAAGGCTAGGTCAGAGAGCTTGGATTAAGGAGCACCTTATAAGTGTTCACCAGGAAACAGGACAGGGAATGAGAGGAGAAAGGGTTTCAGAGAGGGAAAGGTGAAGAGGAAGATGATGCAGGGCCGTGAGAAGCAAGTGGGAGTGGGAATCAAACAGGAGAGGGAGCAAAGGACGAAGGGTGCAATCCCCGCAGTGCAAGCCATCCCACTAATTATACAGACGTTCATAAGTTAATTTTGTCCATGTCGGAAAATCACTCAGTATGGTAACCACACAACCACAGTATTGTAATGAATGGCATCAAAAGCACAAGACCATAAGGAAGAACAATTACCAAAAGGGGAGCAAGAGAGGAAGCTAGTTCTGCTGTTTGTAGGAACTAACGTATGTACGTACATCGGACTTCTTGAATTTAATAATATTATGGGCGCTCACTCGTACATAGAGGTGTCTGTGACCCAGGGATAGCCTGCATGTATTCACGTCTGTTTCAAGAACTCTGTGGGATTTTAAAGAACGGCTGGGAAAATCAAGAGAGGAAAGGAACCCAGTGCTCATGTTTAGGGCCGCTGGGCAAATTTTCCATTGTGTGCAGTTCTGGTTGCTCCATTATAGGAAGGATGTGGAGGCTTTGGAGAGGGTGCAGAGGAGGTGCACCAGGATGCTGCCTGGATTAGAGGGCATGTGCTATAAGCAGAGGTTGGACAAACAAATTGGGCTCTTTTCTCTGGAGGCTGAAGGGAGATCCGATAGAAGTTTATAAAATTCTGAGAGACGTAGATAGGGTAGACAGTCAGAATCTTTTTCCCAGGGTAGGAATGTCAAATACTAGAGGGCATGCATTTAAGGTGAGAGGGGAAAAATTTAAAGATGTGCAGGGCTAGTTTTTTTCCCCCACATAGAGTGGTGGGTGCCTGGAACAGTAGATGCCTGCAGCAGTGGAAGCAGATACGATACAGCTTTTTAAGAGGCTTTTAGATAGACACGTGAATATGCAGGGAGTGGAGGGAGATGGATCATGTACTGGCAGAAGGGATTTAGTTTAATTTGGCATCATGTTCAGCACAGACATTGTGGGCCGAAGGGCCTGTTCCTGTGCTGTACTGATCTATGTTCTACATTTCTAGACAGAACAGTCTGCTTTTCGGGATTTGCTAAAAGTGCCCCTGAGCCATCCAAATGTTTGGTTGACAAGGAATTAAAAAATGCTTGAATTCCTACCAATCATCCTCCCACAGACGTGCCACTGCAGATGTCTGCAGTGCGGTTCCATTGCCTTGCGGACGTGCCTGAGGACTTCCTCCCTCACTCCTGCCATCCTCGTCCACACCTGCAGCTTTCTCTCATTGAAGTAGATGGCCGGGGGAGAGAGGTCCTCGTCTGCCCACAGCCACTCGCTGAGAACTAAAAGCCAACACAGCAAGCTCCCTGCCAGGGTATGTTTAAGAGGCATTTGGACAGACACTTAAATAAGCAAGGCGTAGGATACAGTCCTAATGTGGGCAAAATGGGATTAGTTTAGATGGGCAAAATGGTCAGCCGAAAGGCGTGTGACTCGTTGTGCCCATTTCCAATTGGCTCTGCTCCAGCCATTCTTGAGCAAGAACCAGTTCACGAAACAGTTCACAAAATGGTGGCCTCCTTCCCTTCCACGACATGGCAACAACAAAGACATTTGTTTTTATTCCCCACCCCCCTTCCCCACAAGGTTCTCCCCTTTCCTAGCCTCTCTTTTTATTACCCCCTTTTTTCCCCTCTCTCCTTACCTTTGACCCCTCCCCCAGTGGATCTGCTCTCCTCTCCTCCCCCACACCTGCTTATCGCTAGCTCTTACCTGCATCTACCTATCACCACCTTGTGCCCACCCCGCCTCCCCTCTTTTGTCCACCTATCACTGCTCTGCTTTTCCCTCTTATATATCAGGCTTCCCCTTTTCCTATCTTCAGCCCTGAAGAAGGGTCCTGACCCGAAACGTTGACCGCCTGCTTTTCTCCAGGGATGCTGCCTGGCCTGCTGAGTTCCTCATCGTGTTTTTCATCTAGATTCCAGCATCTGCAGTCCTTTGTTTTGTCTCCTTCCACTGTCCTTGACTCATTCCAGTTAGCTGTTATGCAGATTTTAATTGCTTCATGGCCAACACTATGGACTTAATCCAAAATGAAATTAAGCTGGGTAGCTATGTTACCAACAGCACAGAGTAATGGGCTGAATGTCCCCTGTTGTAAATTTCCTGTTTTTTACCTCAGTGAGGAAGGGTGCAGGTGAATGTGAGAAACCACCAGGCTCTGTGACTTTCCATCTCTTGGAAGCTACTTTGGGAATTTCCACTGGGAGGTCCATTGCTGGAAGTTACTTGTCCATAGGGAATAGAGGAAGTATGTACATTACTGCCTGCAAGTCACTGCACCTCATCCAGGTTATTCCTGATAGAAATTTATGAGATTAATGGAGGCAATAGATGGGGTAGAGAGTCTTTTTCCCCAGGGAGAAATGTCAAGTACTAGAGGGCATTTAAGGTGAGTGGGGGGAAAGTTTAAAGATGTGCAGGGCAAGTTTTTTTTAAACAGAGTGTGGTGGGTGCCTGGAACAGGCTGCCAGGGGAGTGGTGGAAGCAGATACAACAGTGGCATTTAAGGGGCTGTTCAATAGACACACGAATATGCAGGGAATGGAGAGATGTGGATCACGTACAGGCAGAAGAGATTTAGTTTAATTTGGCATTGGGGTTTGTGCTGACATTGTGGGCCAAGGGGCTTGTTCATAGAACATTACAGCACAGTTCAGGCTCTTTGGCCCACGATGTTATGCCAACATTTTATCCTGCTCTAAGATCTATCTAACCCTTCCTTCCCACAGAGCCCTCCATTTTTCTATCATTCATGTGGCTATCTAAGTGTCTCTTAAATGTCCCTAATGTATCTGCCCCACAACTTCTGCCGGCAGTGCGTTCCACTCTCTGTGTAAAAAAAACTCACCCCTGACATCCTGCTTCTACCTTCCACCAAACATCTTAAAATTATGTCCCCTCATGTGAGCCATTTTCACCCTGGGAAAAAGTCTCTGACTGTTCCTGGGCAGTAATGTTCTGTGTTCTATTTACCCATGCATTGCTAAGATATAGCTGGCTGAGTTAACAATTATCTTGCCTAGTTAGCTGTCACAGAATCCATCAAGCATTAAGCATTCCTGATGACTTCTAGGAAAGACAAAATGGTAGGCAATGTACCTCAGAAGCTAATTGGATTGGGTAGGAGCCAGACTCTGTGGATGGAACATTATACCACTTGTTTGTGAAAATATTGATTGGATCAGCAGATTTATGCTCTGCACAAAGGGAATCAAATGAAGCACAACATCATCAACAACACTCTAGAGGAGAAGTGGAGCACTTACTGTGTTGGTAGGATCCCGTCACCATCCCTGTAGGTGTGTTGTAGCACACAGCAGTCAGAGCAGAGAGCTGGGACAAGAGCTCCATTCCTGCCTCTGGCCACAGAGAAAGACAGGTTATAAATCAGCTTAGAATGAAGAATCCTCAGAACTTTTAGGAGCAGGAACAGGGTGCTTAGGCCTCAGCCTGGTAGGTAGGAAACTCAGCTCTCAACCTTCCCCTCATTTTCATCTTTTGTCCAGGATGCCTCCAGTTACTCAATCACTCAGCTAAGAGCACCTGACTAGAATTAAGATTCCAGATGAGGATAATTGGTGAACCAGGAGCTAATTCCATCTCTAATTTGTACTAAAATATGAGCAATAGACAATCATTGGAGTGATCTGCAAACTTCACTGTATGTGTAAACTTTAACCTCTGTGGTAAAATGGCAAATTAAAACAGAGTACAGTGAGCATTTTTTGATTACTTTAATGAAATAATTAATGATGGTGAATGTTTATTGCATGCAATTAATTGCATGGTATCACTGTGTGTTTGACATTTTCTACCAACATTAGGTGTGGCTGCAGTAGACGGTCACTCTGATCAGTGACATCCCCTGCTACAACGTACTCATTTTGTTCTCCCCACACTCCCATGGAGTCACCCCAGATTCTACCACTCACCTGTACTCCAGGCACAAACACCAGGTGGAGCACACGCCCTGTCTGTATCCATGGTGCTGAAGTGGAGATGGTTGAGAGCTTCAAGTTCCTAGTGTAAATATCACCAACAACTTGTCCTGGACAAGCCAAGAAAGCTCACCAGCGCCTCTACTTCCTCAGGAGGCTAAGGAAATTCAGCATATCCCCAATAACCTTCAACAATTTTTATCGATGCACCGTAGAAAGCATCCTATCCGGATGCAGCATGGTTTGGTACGGCAACTGCACTGCCCAAGACCGCAAGAAACTGTGGAGAGTTGTGGACACAGCCCAGTCCATCACGCGAACCAACCTCCCCTCCATTGACTCTGTCTACACTTCCCGCTGCCTCAGAAAGGGGCAACCTCTGCTTTTCCCAGAGAGTAGTGAATCTGTGGAAGTCTCTACCCAGGGAAGCAGTAGATGCTACCTCATCAAGTATATTTAAGACACAGTTAGATAGGTTTTTACATAGTAGGGGAATTAAGGGTTATGGGGAAAAGGCAGGCAGGTGGAGCTGAGTCCACAGCCAGGTCAGCCATGATCTTATTGAATGGTGCAGCAGGCTCGACGGGCCAGATGGCCGACTCCTGCTCCTATCTCTTATGAAACCAGCCAACATAATCAAGGACCCCTCCCATCCCAGCCATTTGCTCTTCTCCCCTATTTTGTGGGCAGTAGATTCAAAAGCTTGAGAACACGTACCACCAGGCTCAAGGACAGCTTCTATGCTGCTATCGGACTCTTGAACGGTCCTCTTGTACACTTAAAGATGAACTCTTGATCTCCCACTCTACCTCGTCGTGGCCCTTGCACTTTATTTGTCTACCTGCACTGCACTTTCTCTGTAACTGTAACACTATATTCTGCATTATTTTCTTTTTACTACCTCAATATACTTACATATGGAATGATCTGTCTGGATGGCACGCAAACAAAAGCTTTTAACTGTTTCTTGGTACATGTGACAATAATAAACCTATTCCAATTTACAGCGGCCAGCTAACCTACCAACCTGCATGTCTTTGGGACGCGGGAGGAAACCGGAGCACCCAGGGAAACCCACGTGGTCACAGGGAGAACATGAAAACTCTACACAGGCAACATCCGAGGTCAGGATTGAACCCGGGTCTCTGGCGCTATGAGGCAGCGGCTCTACCCGCTGTGCCACTGTGTCACCCTCTCCTGAAGTGCAAAGAGCTAACCTGATGTAGCCAAAGGCACAAAGATGTGGATGTGGCCTCCTTCTTCTTGTGACAGGACACAACTGGCCAGATTCTCCCAGAATCCTCTTATCTTAGCATCTGGAAGATTCTTTGAACTGATCTTGCAACCTGAAAAAATGGAAATAAAATGCAATCAAGATTAAAGGAGCAGAACTCCGAATGCCCTGCTCTGCTGATCTGTTTTCAGTTCAGCCTTGCTTCTGGTAAGTGTTGGCAGCCAGACTGATATTCCACAAACACTGGGGCAGAAATCTGGGACTCATTCCATACATTGTGTTGAGGGTCAATGGAAAACATCAGGATCAATGGGAATCAGAATCAGAATCAGGTTTATTATCACAAACATGTCTTGAAATTTGTTGTTTTGCAGCAGCAGTACGGTGCCTTATGAGGATAGGTTGAGTGAGCTGGGGCTTTTCTCTTTGGAGAGAAGGAGGATGAGAAGTGACTTGATAGAGGTGTACAAGATGATAAGAGGCATAGATCGAGTGGACAGTCAGAGACTTTTTCCCAGGGTGACAGTGGCTAATACGAAGGGACATAATTTTAAGGTGATTGGAGGAAGGTATGGGGGGAATGTCAGGGGTAAATTTTTTACACAGAGAGTGGTGGGTGCGTGGAACGCACTGCCGGCAGAGGTTGTGGGGGCAGATACATTAGGGACATTTAAGAGACACCACATGAATGATAGAGAAATAGGGGGCTATGTGGGAGGGAAGGGATAGATAGATATTAGAGCAGGATAAAATGTTGGCACAACATTGTGGGCCGAAGGGCCTGTACTGTGCTGTAGTGTTTTATGCATGACATAAAAATTACTATAAGTTACAAAAATAAATAAAATAGTGCAAAAGAGGAATAACGAGGTAGTGTTCATGGGTTCATGGACTGTTAAGAAATCTGACAGCGGAGGGGAAGAAGCTGTTGCTGAAACGTTGAGTGTGGGTCTTCATTGGGGTTTTGTTGGGTGAAGGTTGTTATTATGGGAGATGGAGCAATGTCTGGCAAACGAGTGAGATGCAGGTCAGCTTTGAGTGTTCAATGCTGCTCGAGGTCCTGAGTGCCCTCCCCCTGCTGCTAATGTTAAAGAGGACAACAGGCTGGGTTAAGCAACCTGAGAGGTGAGAGCTGACACAGCCTCCCGCTCCTGTGGCAGCGAGTGTGAGCAGACTGAGGTCGGTAACAACGTTGAAAGTGATGCAAGGATCTAGCACCGAGTCAAACTATCTCCTCGCTGCAAGTGTACAGTGGCCTGGAGTTATGCCATCAGTGGGGTTCTTGTCTCCATGCTGCTGCTTCCGGCCTCTTGCATACCTCAGGACTTAGTCCAGCGTCACCACCGTGTCTTCAGCCTGAAGGTCTGGATTCCGCTGCCCCAACCTCCCTGCCTATCTTTCCTCCTTTGGGATGCTAAGACCTATCATGTTCCGCCTATTATCTTCCTATCCGACTGAGTGTCACACTGGGGTTGACAACGTTCCTGAGAAGCACCTTGGAATGTTTTGCTGTGTCTTTGGACATTAAGGAGATCCAGGAGGAGAAAGGATAGGAGAACAGTGGGATGGAGAAGATCAGCAATGGTCATGTTGAATAACAGTGCAAGGTCGAGGGGCTGAATGGCCTACTCCCATTTGTTCTGCTCTTAAAGGGGCTCTGTAATGGTGCAATGATGATTGAACTGGAGACTGAAGGCATGGTGAATCCAGGACAGTATTGGTATTGGTATTGGTTTATTACTGTCACTTGTACCGAGGTACAGTGAAAAACTTGTCTTGCATACCATTCGTACAGATCAGTTCATTACACAGTGCAGTTACATTAAGTTAGTACAGAGTACATTTAGGTAGTACAGAGTAAAAACAATAACAGAATACAGAGTAAAGTGTCACAGCTACAGGGAAGTGCATTGCAGGTAGACAATAAGGTGCAAGGTCATAACAAGGTAGATTGTGAGGTCAAGAGTCCATCTCATCATATAAGGGAACCGTTCAATAGTCTTATCACAGTGGGATAGAAGCTGTCCTTGAGCCTGGTGGTACGTGCCCTCAGGCTCCTGTGTCTTCTGCCTGATGGGAGAGGGGAGAAGAGAGAATGACCCTTGTGGGTGGGGTCTTTGATTATGCTGGCTGCTTCACCAAGGCAGCAAGAGGTATAGACAGTATTGATGTGTCATTGACCAAGATATTATGACTAGGACTCTAGTTCTTAGCCACCTCTGATCAGCCTTCCTGACCGCAGTCTCCCTTTCTTTCTGTAACTATTAACTTTAAACAAACATGTCCAAAGATAAATAATTTACTTCAACCACACCTCTGCTGACTCCCACAATAATTTTTCTGCCAGAGGTGTATAAAATCATGAGGGGCATAGGTAGGGTCAATGCACACACTCTTTTTCCCAGGGTTGGGGAATCAAGAACTAGAGGGCATAGGTTTAAGGTGAGAGATTTAAGAGGAACTTGAGAGGCAACTTTTTTTTCTGCACAGAGGGTGGTACGCATATGGAATGAGCTGCCAGAGGAGGTGGGTGAGGCAGGTACAATAACACTTAAAAGGCATTTGGACGGGTACGTGGATTCAACACTCGTGACCGCACGGGTTCAGAATCAGAATCAGGTTTATTATCACTGACATACGTCGTGAACATCATTCAACGTTGATCGAGTTTTTGGAGCTACATCACCCCCAGCTGGACAGATTTATCATTGATAGATGCCTCTGTCACTATTAGTTATTGGACAGGGTCAACTCTAACAGGTGTGGGCACCTTCAGCCTCCGATTGGCAACATTACCAGACCTTGTTCAGCCAGTGGCGTCTTATCACCCTTGCTACCTGCCTTGGACCAAATCCACCTCCATTGGGTCTCCCTCGGCAAGTATCCCAATGCTCCCTGCTCTCCGGTCTCTCAGAGCATGCTCCACTCGAAACAGGAGGCTGTCCAGCATCGTTCCGCAGTGCTCATACACTACAGGGATCACGTCGATCCTCACGCAGTCCAGGGCCACCTGCACAAAGAACAGGACCTCAGATCCCTTCGTGGCAGGAAGAGCCCCAAATCCCAAGAACAAGACCCCACCCACCTGGGTCATTCTCTCTTCTCCCCTCTCCCATCAGGCAGAAGATACAGGAGCCTGAGGGCACGTACCACCAGGCTCAAGGACAGCTTCTATCCCACTGTGATAAGACTAATGAACAGTTCCCTTATACAATGAGATGGACTCTGACCTCACAATCTACCTTGTTGTGACCTTGCACCTTATTGCACTGCACTTACTCTGTAGCTGTGGCACTTTACTCTGTACTGTTATTGTTTTTACCTGTACTACCTCAATGCACTCTGTACTAACTCAATGTAACTGCACTGTGTAGTGAATTGACCTGTACGATCGGTATGCAAGACAAGTTTTTCACTGTGCCTCGGTACAAGTGACAATAATAAACCAATACCAATACCAAAGAGAGCAAGAGGAGGGGTGTGAGAAGATTCTAAGTCCTTAAACAGCCTCCCACCTACTAAAATTTTCTTTTTTGAAATCAGATCTTACTCCTTTGAGTCAGAAATTTCTGGGATCCAGTCCCACACTAGAAACTTGAGCGCAAAGTTATCAGCTGGGACATGTCCACCTTGGTGAGTATTGGTGGTGGCTTTGAGACAGAGTGAAACCTCACCTGTCTGGATGGACAAGGATGAGACAGGTTAGGAATAGATATGAGATGTTCTACACCACAAGGAGTGGGTGGTAGTTGGCAGCTTGGTCATTGAGTTAAAGATACAGCACAAAAACAGGACCTTCGGCCCACTGAGTCCATGCTAACCATCAACCACCCATTTACACTAGTTCTATATTATTCCCATTTTTTATTCTCCCTGCATTCTCATCAACTCCCCCCAGATTCTACCACTCACCAAACACTAGGGACAACTTACAGTACCCAGTTAGGCTACTAAGCGACACGTCTTTGGGATGTGGGAGGAAACTGGAAAGCACAGGGCAGACCTCCATCTCAGATGGCGATGAGGAGGCGTACAGGAAGGAGATAGATCGGCTGGTTGAGTGGTGTCGCAACAACAACCTCGGACTCAACGTCAGCAAGACCAAGGAATTGATTGTGGACTTCAGGAAAGGGAAGTCAGGAGAACACACACTAGTCCTCATTGAGGGGTCAGCGGCGGAAAGGGTGAGCAGCTTCAAGTTCCTGGGCATCAACATCTTGGAGGATCTATCTTGGACCCAATACATTGATGCAATCACGAAGGAGGCACGCCAGTGGCTCTTCTTCATTCAGAGTTTGAGGAGATTCGGCATGTCAGCAAAGAGTCTTGCAAATTCCTATAGATGTACGGTGGAGAGAATTCTGACTGGTTGCATCACAGCCTGGTATGGAGGCTCCATTGTGCAGGATTGAAAGTGGCTGCAAAGGGTTGTAGACTCAGCCAGCTCCATCACTGGCACAACCCTCCCCACCACAGAGGACATCTTCAAGAAGCGGCATCTCAATAACGCGGCATCCATCATTAAGGACCCTCACCATCCAGGACATGCCCTCTTCTCGTTACTACCATCAGGGAGGAGATACAGGAGCCTGAAGACCCACACTCAATGATTCAGGAACAGCTTCTTCCCCTCCACCATCGGATTTCTGAACGGTCCATGAACCCATGAACACTACCTCATTATTCTTCTTTTACACTATTTTATTTATTTATCTTTTGGTAACTTTGAGTAATTATTATGTCTTTGCACTGTCCTGCTGCCGCAAAACAACAAATTTCACGACGTATGTCAATGATAATAAACCTGATTCTGAACCCATGCGGTCACAGGGAGAACGTGCAAACTCCACACAGACAGTAACAGGGGCCAGGATTGAACCTGGGTCTCTGGCGATGCAAGGCAGCGGCTCTACCAGCTGCGCCACTGTGGACTCTCAGGATATGAGGTGGTGGCAGGTGGGTGGAAGTCAGTGAGTCACAGAGTATAACTGGGATCCTGCTCCAGAGACCCGAGCTCATTGAACAAGCTAATTCTCCTGTCCAGTACTGTAAATAAGAATTTAAATCCTCTCAGAGGGACTTGAAAGATCCCACAGCATTTTAAATGCGGGAATGTTACTCCTAGTGTCCTGGACTATTTATATCTCGCTGCAGGAGATTATTGTATTGTTGTTTGCAGGGTTTGTTTTACACCAATCATTGTCCCAACATCGCAACACCGAACATCAATAAAAAAAATGGCAGATGCTGGAAATCCGAAATAAAATCAGAACATGCTGGAAACGCTCGGCAGGTCAGGCAGCATCTGCGGAGGGAGAAATGGCTCAGGTCTGAGAGCTTTCATCGGAATGGACACAACTACGTCATTGGCTAGAAAATGATTTGGGCTGTCCCATGGCCATGAAAGGTCCAATTGTAATCTTTTTAAATCACTTCAAGGGTCATTATCTACAAGGCTACAGGCGTGGAGTTGGGAAGAAGGAGCAACTCAGGTACAAGTATCCCTCTATTTAATCACCACTGACACTCTGGGGTAGCTGCCCTTGACTAACAAAGGGAGATTCACTACCACAGATAACACCGCACTCTCCGCCCACACTTTAGCCAAGTACCCATGATACATTTCACTCAGCCTTCCTGATTTAAGAATTTTGCTCACGAAAATGCTTTCCAGGACTGCAGCCTGTCTTGAGGGTCGGCTGAGGGTCCACATGTGGAATTGGAATTAGTTTATTATTCTCAACACTGGTGCCCCACAAGGCTGCATCCTCAGACCCCTACTCTACTCCCTACATACTCATGACTGTGTGGCCAGATTCTGCTCTAGCTCCATCTACAAGTTTGCTGATGATACCACCGTAGTGGGCTGTATCTCAAATAATGATGAGTCAGAGTACAGGAAAGAGATAAAGAGTTTAGTGACATGGTGTCAGGACAACAACCTTTCCCTCAATGTCAGCAAGAGCTGGTCATTGATTTCAGGAAAGGGGGTGGTGTACATGCACCTGTCTACATCAACGGTGCTGAGGTCGAGAGGGTTGAGAGCTTCAAGGTCCTTGGAGTGAACATCACCAATAGCCTGTCCTGGTCCAACCACGTAGAGGCCACGGCCAAGAAAGCTCACCAGTGCCTCTACTTCCTCAGGAGGCTGAAGAAATTTGGCATGTCCCATTTAACACTCACCAACTTTTATCGATGCACCATGGAAAGCACCCTATCAGGATGCATCACGGCTTGGTATGGCAACTGCTCTGCCCGGGTCCGGAAGAAACTGTGGAGAGTTGTGGACACATCCCAGCACATCACGGAAACCAGCCTCCCCTCCATGGACTCGGTCTATAACTCTCGCTGCCTTGGTGAAGCAGCCAGCATAATCAAAGACCCCACCAAAAGCCTGAAGCACATACCACCAGGCTCAAGGACAGCTTCTGCCCCACTGTTATAAGACTATTGAACGATTCCCTAGTATGATAAGATGGACTCTTGATCTCACAATCTACCTTGTTATGACCTTGCATCTTATTGTCTACCTGCACTGCACTTTCTCTGTATCTGTGACACTTTACTCTGTATTCTGTTATTGTTTTTACTTTGTACTACCTCAATGCACTGTGTAATGAATTGACCTGTATGATCGGTATGCAAGACAAGTTTTTCACTGTACCTCGGTACAAGTGACAATACTAAACCAATACCAATATATGTACTGAGGTATTATTATTGTCACATGTATTGAGATACATAAGTTTTTAAATGTATCTCAATACATGTGACAATAATAATACCTCAGTACATATATTGGTATTGGTCTTGCATACCGTTCATACAGATCAATGCATTATGCAATGCATTGAGGTAGTACAGAGTAAAACAATAACAAAATGCAGAATATAGTGTTACAGTTACAGAGAAAGTGCAGTGCAGGCAGACAATAAAGTGCAAGGTCATAACGAAGTAGATTGTGAAGTCAAGAGTCCATCTTATCGTACTAAGAAACCGTTCAATAGTCTTATAACAACGGGATAGAAGCTGTCCTTGAGCCTGGTGCTTTCAGGCTTTTGTATCTTCTGCCTGATGGGGGGGGGGGGGGAGAAGAGAGAATGTCCACGGTGGGTAGGGTCTTTGATTATGTTGGCTGCTTTACCGAGACAGCGAGAGGTGTAGACAGAGTCCATGGAGTTGCACTTTGGCTGATTCCACCTGTCTCAGTTCCTCTGGATTGGTGAAAGCCCTGAGTTTGCCACCCCAGTCACAGAGATGTACAGCACAGAAACAGACCCTTCAGTCCATCATGTCCATGCTGACCATCTTGCCCACCTACACTAATCCCATTTGCCTGCATTGGATCTGTACGCTCTCTGCCTTGCCTATTTAAGTCTCTGTCTAAATGTTTCTTAAACGTAGTTTTTGTATCTGATCCACCCACCTCCTCTGGCAGTGAGTTCCAGATATCTGCCACCCTCTGTGTGAAAAACCTACCCCTCAGATCCCCCGTAAAACCTCTCGCCTTAAATCTGTGACCTCTTGTTTTTGATACTACTACTGTGGTGAAAAATATTCCGACTATCTACCCTAGCCACGCCTCATAATCTTGTGCACCTCTATCAGGTCACCCCTCAGCCTCCTTCACTCCGGGGAAAACAAGCCCAGCCGATCCAATCTCTCCCCATAACTAAAGTCGTCCAATCCAGGCAACACCCTGGTGAATCTCCTTTGCACTCTTTCCAGTGCAACCACATCCTTCCTATAGTGTGGTGACCAAAACTGCACACAGTACTCCAAATGTGGCCTAACTGGTGTTTTGTAATGGAGTTGTAATTGAAAAATTGGCTTTGGAGGTGGTGCAGAGGAGGTTCACCAGGTTGGTTCCGGAGATGAAGGGGTTAGCCTGTGAGGAGAGGTTGAGTTGTCTGGGTCTATACTCGCTGGAATTCAGAGGAATGAGAGGGGATCTTATAGAAATATATCAAATTATGAAAGGGATGGATAAGATAGAGGCAGGAAGGTTGTTTCCACTGGTAGGTGAGATTAGAACTAGGGGACATATCCTCAAGATTCTGTAACTGGATTATGGACTTTCTGACCAATCGTCCGCAGACTGTCAAGTTAGGAGGGCACAGATCTTCCACCCTCGCCCTGAATACTGGTGTTCCCCAGGGGTGTGTGCTGAGTCCCTTCCTGTATGCCCTTTTTACTCATGACTGTTCATCCATCCATGAAACAAACACCATCATAAAGTTTGCAGACGACACGACAGTGATTGGCCTGATCATGAACAATAATGAATTGGCATACTGGGATGAGGTACAAAACCTGACAGCCTGGTGTTCCGCCAACAATCTCATTCTCAACACTCAAAAGACTAAAGAGATTGTGGTGGATTTCAGGAAGTCAAGGTGGCGAGGCTGTGGAGAGAGTCTCCAGTTTTAAATTCCTGGGAGCATACATCACCAAAGACTTTTCCTGGGCAATACACACCTCAGCTGTCATTAGGAAGGCACAGCAATGCCTCTACTTTTTGAGGAAATTGAGGAGAGCCAGACTGTCTCAGAACATGCTGGTGAACTTCTACTGGTGTGTGGTGGAGAGCATCCTGACATACAGCATTACTGCTTGGTATGCCAGCTGCACTAGGAAGGAGCAGAAGGCTCTGCAGAGGGTCATCAAGACAGCCCAAAACATCATTGGGACTCAGTTATCAGCGATGGAGGACATCTATCAGGCTCAATGTCGAAGCAGGGCTTTAAACATCATTCGAGAACCAGCTCACCCTGCTCACTACCTTTTTAAACTACTCCCCTCTGGTAGGCGATACAGGACAATACATGCACACACTACAAGACTGAAACACAGCTTTTTTCCCAAAGCTGTTAAATTGTTGAACATGGACTGACACCTCCTATACATACATACATACACATACTATGTCTTCCCCCCTTTACCGGCTGGACTCATCATGGTGTTATTTAATATATTGATATTGATATGCTGCTGATTATCATTATTATTATTCTCATGGTTCATTTGCACACTGCCTTTTTATATTTTTTTATACTTTATATCTGTGTAAGTATGTTTGTTTTATTTTATAGTTATAATTGCTCTTATCAATTTACTGTTTTGGTTTTTATTAGGCAAGGGAGTGCCATCGTAATCTCGTTGTGTTGTTATTGCAACAGTACAATGACAAATAAAGAAACAATGAATGAATAATGAAGATTCGGGGGAGTAGATTTAGGATGGAGATGAGGAGGAACTCCTTTTCCCAGAGAGCAGTGAATCTGTGGAGTTCTCTGCCCAGGGAAGCAGTGGAGGCTACCTCACTAAATATATTTAAGACACAGTTAGAGAGATTTTTACATAGTAGAGGAATTAAGGGCTATGGGGAAAAGGCAGGTAGGTGGATCTGAGTCCACGGCCAGATCAGCCATGATCTTATAGAATGGCGGAGCAGGCTCGAAGGGCCAGATGGTCTACTCCTGATCCTATTTCTTATGTTCTCATGAATCCAGATGAAAGGTCTCTACCTGAAACATTGACTGTTCATTTCCCTCCACAGAGGCTGCTTGACCTGTTCCTCCAGCATTTTCTTTTTTATTCCAGTGTTTTGTACAGTTGCAATATAATGTCCCAACTTTTATACTCTCCGCCCCGCCCTATGAAGGCAAGCATGCCATATATCTTCTATCTACCTGTTTCACCAGCCAAACCTCAGGGATGACTATCTCCATTCATACACCTTCAGGCTCCTCATATCTCCAGCCCCTCACATACACCCAACATTGTGCCGTCTCACCACTGCCACTCCAGGAACCTACCTCCCACGCTGGGATCCTGGACGAAATGAGGACCACTCGGGGGTGGTTCGAGCTACTGTCCTCTGGCACGGCAGCCTTGCTGTGGGACAACGTTGGGTAGGGACCGCCCCCAGTGAGGTTCTTCCTGCAATGGATGGAGAAAAGTAACTGAAGGATGCCATACTGAAGTAGTCATGGGGTATGGAGATGCCGTGAGGAGGAGGGGGTGGGTCAGACAATGGATGGTGGAGCTGGCTTGGTGAACCGCTTCAAGTTCAAGTTACTTTATTGTCATTCATCCATGCTATAAAAACACACGGCGGAACGAGTACATAAAACAGAGGACATACAATAAGCACAGACAAAAAAAATTGTGCAAGTACAAATAGTGCAAAAAAATGGTATCAACAGAATACAAATTTAGTGCAGGGTTAGTGCAAAACCGAGTTGGACAAAGAAAATACAAAACTCAGTGTGTTGTACTAATTGTATAAACATGTGCAGCAGCAGCCAAAGTTCTTATACGCCGTTGTGCAAACCAGGGCTTTTGACGCAGCATTTGTCTGAAACTGTCTCCAGGGTATTCAGGAGCCTGACAGACTGAGGGAAAAAACTGTCGTACAGTCTAGTAGTTCTGGCCCGGATGCTCCGGTACCGCTTGCCAGGTGGCAGTGGGACAAACATGGGAGGGATGAGAAGGGTTCTCATTCTAATGGATTTTCAAGGTCTGAAGATGCTTCTCTTTACCTCTGGTGTTTCCACATAGGGACCAGTTGCTCCGCATTGAGCCACTTTGGAGGACTGGTCCCATCCTGATTGACTGCATTTAGTAATCGTGGAGGCAAATGGACATTGACTGCAACGTTTCCGCCCCAGCCCCACAGATGCTGCTCGAGCCGCTGAATTCCTCCAGCAGTTTGTTTTTTGCTCCAGATTCCAGCATCAGCAGTCTCATACGTCTCCGAGCTTTAGTAATTGGCTGAAGCCTATACTACAGGAAACACACGATCCCCACAGGGTTGGTCACTGGTGACCTGGCAGCTCCGGCTGCTTTCCAACAGTGAGAGCAGGGACGTTGATATTGGCAGTGGCACCAGGAGTAGTTCCCCCGATCCTCCTTAGAAACATACCATAGGAGTCTTTTTGCAAACAGTGAGGTCAGATGTTTCTTTCTTACTGCAGATGTTTTTTTTTCACAGTTATTTCTCTCTCTGCAGATGTTTCTTACAAATGTTTCTCTCTGCAGATGTTTTTCTCTCTTCAGGTGTTTTCTGCAGACGTTTCTCTCTCTGCCGATGTTCCCTGCAGACATTACTCTCTCTGCAGATGTTTTCATCAGATGTTCTCTCTGCAGATGTTTTCTGCAGGTATTTCTCTCTCTGCAGATGTCTTCTGCAGACAATTCTCTCCCTGCAGATGTTTCTCCTTGCAGATGTTTTCTTCAAATGTTTCTCTCTCTCTCTGCAGATGTTTCTGCAGAAATTTCTCTCTGCAGATGTTTTCTGTAGATGTTCTCTCTCTGCAGGTGTTTTCTGCAGATGTTTCTCTCTGCAGACGATTCTCTTTGCAGATGTTTTCTGCGTACATTTCCATCTGCAGATGTTTCTCTCTCTGCAGATGTTCCCCCAGATGTTTTACCCTCGACAGATGTTTTCTACAGAAGATTTGCTCTGCAGATGTTTCCCCCTCTCTGCAGACAGTTTCTCCAGATGGTTCTCCAAATATTTCTCTCCCTGCTGATGTTTCTCTCTATGCAGATGTTTTCTGCAGATGTTTCTCTCTGCAGATGTTTCCCCTCTCTGCAGACAGTTTCTACAGATGGTTCAAATATTTCTCTCCCTGCTGATGTTTCTCTCTCTGCAGATGTTTTCTGCAGATGTTTCTCTCTGCAGATGTTTCTGCAGGCATTTCTCTATGCAGATGTTTCTCCCTCTGCTGATGTTTTCTGCAGACGTTTCTCTGCAGAAGTTTTCTGTAGACATTTCTCACTGCAGATTTTTGCTGCAGATGTTTCTTTCTGCAGATTTGCTCAAGGTTTCTCTCTCTGCAGATGTTTCCCCACAGATGTTTTACTCTCTGCAGACGTTTTCTACAGAAGATTTGCTCTGCAGATGTTTCCCCCTCTCTGCAGACAGTTTCTACAGATGGTTCTCCAAATATTTCTCTCTCCCTGCAGACATTTGACTCTCTGCAGATGTTGCCTCACTTGCAGAACATTTTGTAACATTTTCTGTGTTATTCCAGACAGGTAGACTGTTACCTATGGATGACACTTGACAATTTAGCCTAGCAGGTTCTATTCCCCATTTCTAACAGCAGTAACAAATGTTCAAAGACACTTATTTTAAAGCATTTAATCTCCCAGTGATTATTTTTCACTCCTGGGAACCCTGGAGACTTGTTCAATTCCTGGAGACTTCTGGCATTCTTCATTGTTGTCAAAACTACTCCCATCTCTTCCCCTCACGATGGAAAACAATAGGAGATCATTGTCTGGTGGAGAGGACTGTTATATTACCTCACTGACAGATGAATCCCTGCTCCGACCACCACGATCTGCTGGCTCGAAGGTTGTGGGATTCAGACCAATTGAGGATGGCAGAGGACGGAGTACGCTGCTCCGTCACGGGTGAGACCTTTCGCTGAGGTTAAATCGAGGCCACCCCCCCCCCCCCCACTCAGGATATGGCAAATAATCCCCTGAGGGGAGGGCTGTGGGGGAACTGCACTGGCTACTGCCAGGGACCTGACCAATATTCATCCTTCAATCCCTGTATGGGATCTTGCTATGCCCAACTTGTCTGCTGCATTTGAAAAATACCATAATTTAATCCACCTGAATATTTTATTGGAACTTCATTTCCCTTTCCCTCCTTCCTCCATGCCAACCAAGATCCCCATCTAAGCTGGTCCCATCTGCCCGCGGCGGGCAGCGGCTCTACCAGCTGTGCCACTGTGCTGCCTAATCTTGGCCATGAAGCTTGCTAGGTAAAATAATGTGGATGGAAAGTGCTGGAGGGACTCAGCAGGTCAGGCAGCATCCATGGAGGGAAATAAACAGTCGACGGTTCGGGCCAAGACCCTTCATCGGGACTGGAAAGGAAGAGGGCAGAAGCCAGAATAAGAAGGTGGGGGGAGGGGGAGGAGCACACGCAGGCAGGGGAGAGGTGAGTTCAGGTGATAGGTGAGTTCAGGTGAGGGGGGAAGGTAGGTGGGGGGAGATGTAATAAGCTGAGAGGTGACAGGTAGGGCTGAAGAAGGAGGAATCCAGTAGGAGGGGGCAGTGGACCATGGATGGGGGAGGGGAAGAGAGGAGATGGGCAGGTCATCAAGGCGGAGGAAGGGAGCCATAGGAATAAGGGAAGACAAAGGAGTTGGGGGGGGGGAAGAAAAAGAAGGGGAGGGGTCACTGGAAGTTAGAGAGATCGATGATGAGGCCGTCAGGTTGGAGACTCTCAAGGCGGAATATGAGGTGTTGTTCCTCCAACCTGCATCTGGCCTCAACGTGGCAGTAGAGGAGGCCATGGATAGACATGTCAGTGTGGGAGTGGGATGTGGAATGGAAGTGGGTGGCCACCGGGAGGTCCTGGCTGTGGATGGAGCGGGATCTCACAAGGAACATGAGAGGGCACATCTTACGATACAGGAGAGTGCATCCCCTGCTCAGGTCAATCTTCCTGGAGTTCTGTCACTGACCCTGTGTGCAGTGTTTTCAGCGATCCCAACACGCGCTGCTTCTCCAGCACCAGGCTGCAGGAGGCTGAGGGCGTGCTCTCCTCACTCAGCAGCTGGGACAGGGTTCAATCTGGGTTCCGACTGGCCTGGGTTCAATCGTCCTGCAACAAGTCAACACAGTTCATCACGAACAGTGCAGGCGGAGATCGCTTCACAGAAGTGTGAGGTGATGCATTTTGACAAAGGGGGTGGGGAGAGGTGACATCGGGTGTATGGCTCAGTTCTATTGGGGCTACTGGAATATTGGCAAATTCATTGGGGACTTTTAAGGGGGGCTTGGATGAGCACGGGGCTTGGAGGGCAGGCACGGTAGTACAGTGGTTAGTGTAATGCTATTACAGCATCAGTGACCCGGGTTCAATTCCGGCCGCTGTAAGGAGTTTATACATTCTCCCTGTGTTTGCGTGGGTTTCCTCCGGGTGCTCCGGTTTCCTCCCACATCCCAAAGGCGTGCGGATTGGTTGGTTAATTGGCCACTGTGAGTCTCATGAGTCTGTTGGGGGAATAGGTAATGGGGAAGGTTAGACCATAGAACATAGAACAGCACAGGCACAGGCCCTTCGGCCCACAATATCTGTGCTGAACACAATGCCAAACTAAGGAACGGAATTGTTCTGTGGGACGGCATAGACACAATGGGCCAAGTGGCCTCCTTCTCTGTCCGCGGGGTGTACGGAGAGGTTACCGTCAGCCAGTGTGATGTGCCGCTCTCCCTGGGCCGCTCCAGACGTGTACGGGTCAGACTGTGACTTGGTCTTGTGTTGTGCCAGCGGGCAGTCCACTTCCCACTCAGCCAGGGGGATCGGGAGCACAGCGATTCCCCTGGGGGAGAAACAGACGCAGAGATGCATGAGAAGCCGGGAGCCACAAATCTCTGAACCAAACGCAAACGTGCATTTGTGCAGCGCCTCCAGTTGAGTAATCGGACAGAGGTTTATCCCATGAGCAGATACTAGTACCAGGTCAAAGTCAAAGTCAAGTTTATTGTCCAATGCACAAGTACAGCCACAAATCTCTGAACCAACCGCAAACGTGCATTTGTGCAGCGCCTCCAGTTGAGTAATCGGACAGAGGTTTATCCCATGAGCAGATACTAGTACCAGGTCAAAGTCAAAGTCAAGTTTATTGTCCAATGCACAAGTACAGGTGCAATGGTCTTCACAGGTCTTGAGGCAGGGTTTTGACCCGAAACATCGACAGTTCCTTTCCCCCCACAGATGCTGCTCGACCCGCTGAGTTCCTCCAGCAGATTGTTTGTTACAATGAAAAACTTATGCAGCAGCATCACAGACACATAGCATCCAATAAGCAGCATTCACAAGAAAAATATAAACGTAAATTACACACAATTTTTACTAGAAAGAACACAATTAGAACAAAAAAAATGAAGTTCATTGTAGTGCAAAGTGGTCACAGTGTTGCTGTACTGAGGTAGTGATTAGGGTTGTGCTGGTTGGTTCAAGAACAGAATGGTTGAAGGGAAGTAGCTGTTCCTGAACCTGGTGGTGTGGGATTTCAGGCTTCTGTACCTCCTGCCAGAAGGTAGCTGTGAGAAGATGGCATGGACCAGATGGTGGGGATCTTTGATGATGGATGTAGCCTTCTTGAGGCAGCGCCTCCTGTAGATACTACCGATGGTGGGGAGGGATTTGCCTGTGATGTATTGGGCTGAGTCCACTACTCTCTGCAGCTTCTTACATTCCTGCACATTTGAATTGCCGTCCCAGACCATGATGCAACCAGTAAGGATAATTTCAATGGGGGGAGCAGGGTGTCTTAAAGGGACAGAGAAAGGCCTCACCTTCCCCACCCACCCAACCCTAACACCCTGCGATTCCCTTGGATACACTCAATGACTGAACAGGGTGGAGATTTCCAAAGATTTGCATCCTTGGTGAAGGAATTTCTCTTCATCACTTGTGGCCAATGCCTTGTCCCGGTCCTACACTCTGCTTCCTCAGGAGTTTCAAAGGAACCTGGAACAGATGCTTACGGAGAACATCACCAACAGCCTGTCCTGGTCAAATCACGTAGATGCCACGGCCAGGAAAGCTCTACTTCCTCAGAAGGCTAAAGAAATTTGGTTTGGCCCCTTTGACTCTCACCAACTTTTACCGATGCACCATAGAAAGCATCCTATCTGGACGCATCACAGCTTGGTACGGCAACTGCTCTGCCCAGGACCGCAAGAAACTGCAGAGAGTTGTGGACACAGCCCAGCGCATCACAGAAACCAGCCTCCCCTCCTTGGACTCTGTCCTTACCTCTCGTTGTCTTGGTGAAGCAGCCAGCATAATCAAAGACCGCACCCACCCGGGACATTCTCTCGTCTCTCCTCTTCCATCAGGTAGAAGATACAGGAGCCTGAGGGCACGTACCACCAGGCTCAAGGACAGCTTCTACCCCACTGTGATAAGACTATTGAACGGTTCCCTTATACAATGAGATGGACTGTGACCTCAGGATCTACCTTGTTGTGACCTTGCACCTTATTGTCTACCTGCACTGCACTTCCCTGTAGCTGTGACACTTTACTCTGTACTGTTATTGTTTTTACCTGTACTACATCAATGCACCCTGTACTAACTCAATGTAACTGCACTGTGTAATGAATTGATCTGTACGATCGGTATGCAAGACAAGTTTTTCACTGTACCTCGGTACAAGTGACAATAATAAACCAATACCAATACCAATACCAATCAATAAAGGCCACCAGCACATTTCACATTCAGGAGTAACGGAAGATCAAAGCGGATGTTGCCATTACTAGAGGGACTGAGTTATAGGGAGAGGTTGGACAGGCAAGGACTTCATTACTTGAAGCGTAGGAGACTGAGGGGAGATATTATAGAGGTGTATAAACTCATGAGGGGCACAGATAGGGTGAATGGACACAGTCTTTTTCCCAGGGTTGGGGAATCAAGAACTAGAGGGCATAGGTTTAAGGTGAGAGGGGAGAGATTTAACAGGAACCAGAGGGGCAACTTTTTCTTTTACACACAGAGGGTGGTCCATATAGGGAATGAGCTGCTGGAGGAAGTGGTTGAGGCAGGTACATTGATAACATTTAAGAGGTACTTGGACGGGTACATGGATAGGAAAGGTTTAGAGGGATATGGGCAAAACACAGACAAATGGGACTAGCTTAGATAGGGATCTTGGTCGGCATGGACCAGTTAGGCCAAAGGGCCTGTTACTGTGCTGTTCGACTCTGTGGGGGGTTAACTCTGGGCTACAGTTGTCCTTACTTTTCTGCCGCGTTAGTCGCTCCCGGATCCATCTCCTCAACAACCTCTCATTCCACCTGTCCTGCCGCTCCTCTGTCACCTGGTTGGGTTCGGCGATGACCCTGTACACCTTGGCCACCTCCGCTGGCGTGAGGTAGTCCAGGCTGCAGTCACAGGTGACGTAGTGCCGCTTCCACGCCCCGTACTCGTACTCCGGTGGGCGGTAGGGCAGAAACCAGCCGTGCTTCACGCACTTGGGCATCCACAGACAGTCCTGGCGACGAGATACATGGAATCACATTGACAGAGTGCCAAGGGGAATGTCCAATCCCCAGTTTGGGGAGCAGGGAAAAGGGCATCTCCAAGGAGAAGGTGGACAACCAAGGCGGAGAAGCTTTGATACTGAGTGCAAGAGTTGGGACGTCACGTTACAGCTGTATAAGACATTGGGGAGACCACATTTGGAGTACTGCGTACAGCTCTGGTCGCCCTGCTATAGGAAGGACGTCATTAAACGAGGGTGCAGAAAAGATTCACCAGGATGTTACCGGGACTGGAGGGCTTGAGTTATAAGGAAAGATTGGATAGGTTGGGACTGTTTTCCCTGAAGTGTAAGGAGGCTGAGGGGTGACCTTACAGAGGTTTATAAAATCATGAAGGGCATAGATAAGGTGGATGGTCAGTCTTTTCCCCAGGGTAGGGGAGTCTAAAACTAGAAGGGATGGGGTTAAGGTAAGAGGGGAAAGATTTAAAGGGTACCTGAGGGGCAAGTTTTTCAGGCAGAGGGTGGTGAGTATATGGAACAGCTGCCAGAGGTGGGTACAATTACAAAACAAAAGACATTTGGACAAGTACATGGATAGGAAAGGTTTAGAGGGATATGGGCCAAATGCAGAGAAGTGGGAGCAGCTCAGTCAGGCAACTTGGTCGGCATGGATGACTTGGGCTGAAGGGCCTGTTTCCATGCTGGATATGACTCGATGACTGTCTCTGGCAGTTCAGGTGAGGATGGTTATCACCATCACAGTATGGGAGACAGAAGGAGGAGAGGTTCTAGCGTGCTGCACCGTGAACTGTAGTCACCATTAAAGGAAAAGTGGCAAGTAAAGGTGGCGCACGGTAGTGTAGCGGTTAGCGTAACGCTATTACAGCGCCAGCAACCCGGGTTCAATTCCCGCCGCTGTCTGTGAGGAGTTTGTACGTTCTCCCCATGACTGCATGGGTTTCCTCCAGGTGCTCCGGTTTCCTCCCACATTCCAAAGATGTACGGGTTAGGAAGCTGTGGGCATGCTATGTTGGCGCCGGAAGTATGGCGACACTTGCGGGCTGCCCCCAGAACACACTACGCAAGAGATTCTTTTCACTGTGTGTTTCGATGTACATATGACTAATAAAGAAATATCTTATCTTGTAAGTAATTTGCACAGAGTAATCTCCCATAAAGAGGGATGTGACTGTGGCCACTGACTCTGACTGCAGATATATTTTACCCATTGGGGAGAAGTCTTTGTACCTCGACAAGAGCTCTCCCTCCTCTGCACCAACATGTCCCGAGATCCAAAACCTTCAGGAAGTGACCTTAAAAACTTTTTTTAAAACTTTATTTACACAGCAGGGTAACAGGCCCTTCTGGCCCAACGAGCCCCTGCCGCCCAATTACACCCATGTTAACCTGCTAACCTGTACGTCTTTGGAATGTGGGAGGAAACTGGAGCACCCGGAGGAAACCCACACAGACACGGGGAGAACGTACAAACTCCTTACAGACAGTGGCGGGAATTGAACCCAGGTCGCTGGCGCTGTAATAGCGTTACACTAACCGCTACACTACTGTGCCGCCCCCTGTGCTACCGTGTCACCCCAATCTCCAGTTGTCCCTTCTTGAGTGTGGTGGGGCAGGGGGGTTGGTGGAGGAGTACGAGAGACAGAGAAAGAGCTTGGGAAAGTGTCAAGGTGAGGAAGTGAGGCTGGAGAAGGAGAGAGGAGGATGGAGTTAGAACGCATCGAATGGAGTGGTTTTCCTGTGACCAACAGGGGAGTGGTCCCCCCCAGTGCCACCAAAGAGCTCTGGGCAGAGGTTGTTGGCACTGTCCAAGGATTGCACCGGAAAGCACTGGAGCTCTCTAATCGCCAGCCGGTTCGTAGGTTCCTCTTCTGCTGACGGACAGAAAGTGTTACTGGGCATCAGGACACGCGGGATTAATGGAGGGAGTCCCAACACTTGTTTGGGACCATAAGACAGAGGAGCAGAATTAGGCCATTCAGCCCATCGAGTCTGCTCCGCCATTTAATCAAAGCTGATTTATTTCTCCCTCTCAACCCCATTCTCCTGCCTTCTCCCCGTAACGTTTGACTCCCTTACTAAGGGTGTGGGTCTTTTCATTGGAGTCATAGGATCGCACAGCACAGAAACAGGCCCTTCTGCCCACCATATCTATGCTGACCCGTCTAACCTAATCCCATTCACAAGCACCTGGTCTGTAGCCTTCTACATCCTTGACTCAAATGATACTTGTGGAAGCTTTAGAGAGGGTGCAGAGATTTACCAGGATGTTGCCTGGATTGGAGAGCATGTCTTATGAGGATAGGCTGAGTGAGCTAGGGCTTTTCTCTTTGGAGAGGAGGAGGATGAGAGGTGACTTGATAGAGGTGTACAAGATGATAAGAGGCATAGATCGAGTGGACAGTCAGAGACTTTTTCCCAGGGCGACAATGGCTAACACGAGGGGACATAATTTTAAGGAAGGTATAAGGGGGATGTCAGAGGTAAGTTTTTTTACACAGAGAGTGGCGGGTGCATGGAACACACTGCCTGCAGAGGTTGTGGGGGCAGATACATTAGGGACATTTAAGTGACTCTTAGATAGACACATGATGATAGAGAAATGGAGGGCTATGTGGGAGGGAAGGGTGAGACAGGTCTTAGAGCAGGATAAAATGTCGGCACAACATTGTGGGCCAAAGGGCCTGTACTGTGCTGTAATGTTATATGTTCTCAAATGTTGTGAGAGTCTCTGCCTTCAGCACCCCCTCAGACAATGCATTCCACATTCCAACCACCCTCTGGGTGGAAAAATTCTTTCTCAGGACCATCTGAACCTCTTATCCCTTAACCCGTGGACCCTAGATGTCTCTGCTGTGGGGAAAAGTTACCATCTACCTGATCTATCCCCCTTCACAATTTTGTGCACCTCGATCAGGTTCCCCCTTCATCTTCCTCCACTACAAAGATAACAAGCCAAACTTGTCCAATCTCTCCTCATGACTGAAACACTCCACTCCAGGCAACACCCTGGTGAATCTCCTCTGCAACCTCCTCAGCAGGCACGGTAGTGTAGCAGTTAGCTTAATGCTATTACAGTGCCAGCTACCCGGGTTCGATTCCGGCCACTGTAAGGAGTTTGTACGTTCTCCCCGTGTCTGCGTAGGTTTCCTCCGGGTGCTCCGGTTTCCTCCCACATTCCAAAGATGTACGGGTTAGGAAGTTGTGGGCATGCTATGTTGGCGCCGGAAGTGTGGCGACACTTGCGGGCTGCCCCCAGAACACTCTACGCAAAAGATGCATTTCACTGTGTGTTTCGATGTACATGTGACTAATAAAGAAATCTTATCTTATCTAACCCCTCCACTGCAATCACATCCTTCCTCAGAGTCATAGAGGGGTGACCTTCAGCCCATTGAGTCCATGCTAACTATCAAGCTGCCATTTTCACTGATCCCATTTTATTCTCCCCACACCCCACCATCTCCCCCAGATTCCACTACTCACTTTCACTAAGGGGCTACTCACAGCGGCCAATTAAACTACCATTCTGCACGTCTTTGGGATCCCTGAGCACCCGGGGGAAACCCACGTGGTCACAGAGAGAACATGCAAGTTCCACACAGACAGTGGAGACACAAGAGAATGCAGATGCTGGAATCGGGAGCAACCAACGAGCTGCTGGAGGAACTCTGCAGGTCGAGCAGCATCTGTTGGGGGGGTGGGGGGTGGGGGGAAGGAAATGTTGACGTTTCAGGTCAGCATTTCCTTCCCCCCATCCCCCCCCACCCCCTGTCAACATTCCTGTCCCCTTACAGATGGCCCTGCTCCAACAGATTGTGTATTGCTCCACGCAGACGGCGTCAGGACTGAACCCAGGTCTCTGGTGCCTCTATGACTCTCCATCCTTCTGAGAGTTCGATGTGTGTGTACCTTACACCAGGGGAACCCAGGAGTTGTACCAAGTGACCAACCAACTGATAGATATCGACCTTACCATACAGAGTATTTCTGAAAACGTGGATGTGGAGTCACTGGAATGACACACCTGTTCAGTCAGGAATCGCCAGTGCCAATTGACTTGAGAGGCTGAGCAGAGCTGTCTGGGACCCAGGAACGAGAAGATGTAGAGGGACAGGAAGCGTGGCAGAACAGTGGTGAAATCCACCTTGTCTACCAGGATGGTCTCGGTGAACCAGTCCCGGGTAAACCTGGAACAAAAGCAGAAAATGCTGGAAATACTCAACAGGTCATGCAGCATCTGTGGAGGGAGAAACAGGGTCAATGTTCCAGGTCGAGATGAACCTGTAAACCCTCACTGCCTCTCAAGAGACAGAAACACGGATGTGATAGTAACGCAGTAACATTCCCACTGCCTCGGGAAAGCAGCCAACATAATCAGAGACCCCTCCCACCCCGGTCATTCTCTCTTCTCCCCCCTCCCATTGGGCAGAAAATATAAAGGCCTGAGACATGTACCACCAGGCTCTAAGGACAGCTTCTGTCCCACTGTTATCAGACTCTTGAACGGACCTCTAGTACAATAAAAGATGAACTCCTGATCTTTCAGTCTACCTCATCGTGGCCCTTGCACTTTAATTGTCGACCTGCACTGCACTTTCCCTGTAACTGCAACACTATATTCGGCATTCTGTATTCCTTTTGTACCACCTCAATGTACGGAATGATCTGTCTGGATGGCACACAAACAAAACCTTTTCACTGTATCTCGGTACATGTGACAGTAATAAACCAATTCAAATTCCTCAGGGATAGTCCGGCACAGAATTTGATCCAACTGATCAAACCTTCACCCATTTTGCAAATGGTTGGTGCAAGACATTTTCTTCAATTGTTGCTGCAATGCTTTGAGGAGTTTAAAATATTTTAATTGAAGGCAAATATTTACTATTGAACTGTGAGAGGCACAGTGGCACAGCGGGTAGAGCAGCTGCCTCACAGCTCCAGAGACCCGGGTTCAATTCTGACCTCGGGCGCTGCCTGTGTGGAGTTTGCACCTTCTCCCTGGACCACGTGGGTCTCCTTCAGGTGCTCTGGTTTCCTCCCACAGCCGAAAGACGTGCAGTTTGCCTGCCATCTAGACAGATCATGCCATACATAAGAACACTGAGGTAGTACAAAAGGAAAACAGAGTGTTACGGTTACAGAGAAATTGCAGTGCAGGTAGACAGTAAGGTGCAAGGGCCACGACGAGGTAGATTGGGAGATCAAGAGTTCAGATAAGAGGTCCATTCATGCTGCTTATCTGATGCTATGTGCCTGCGATGCTGCTGCAAGTAAGCTTTACAATGCACCTTTGCATACATGTACTTGTGTATATGACAATAAACTTGAGTTTTGACTTTGACTTTCAAGAATCTTATAACAGCAGGATGGATACAGTCTGTCCTTGAGCCTTTTGTGGTATGTGTTCTCAGGTTTTTTTATCAGAGAGGGGCTGCCTCATCAGCCACCAAGACACAGGGGAAATAACACAACGAAGCAAAATACTCAAACCAGAAACATGTTATGTACGGTGGTGTAGCAGTTAGCGTAACGCTATTACAGCGCTAGTGACCCAGGTTCAATTCCGGCCGCTGTCTGTAAGGAGTTTGTACATTCTCCCCGTGTCTGGGTGGGTTTCCTCCGGGTGCTCCGGTTTCCTCCCACATTCTAAAGACGTACAGGTTAGGAAGTTGTGGACATGCTATGTTGGCTCCCGAAGCGTGGCCACACTTGCGGGCTGCCCCCAGAACATTTTCAGTAAAGCAGAAAGGTGCATTTCACTGTGTGTTTAGATGTGACTAATAAATAAGTATCTATATATCTAATTGACTTTATGGTGACTGTTAGACGACTGTCAAAATACCACTTCTATTACACCCCTGCTTCGTTAACACTTACTTGAGTTGTGACTTGCTGCAGCGCATTAAAATACTGTGTATAAACCACTTCCTCTGCTTGTCAGTCCACAGGTCAAACCAATGACCTACAAGTGTCACTCTCTCATCAAACAGCTGCAAGAGAAGGGTGTTGTTATTCCATCGAGAGTGGCCAAGAAATCCCAGTGGCGCAACGATGCAGGGCCCCAGTAGAGGGAGCCAGCGGCATGGTAGTGCAATGGGCTGGCAGGAGGAGCTCCTACACTAAACTTACACAGTAAGAAGTGAGAGATGGTCCCAGGGAAGCGTAGGATAGGTTAGGATCGGATATCTTTTTTGTCACAAGTGCATCGAAATACACAGTGAAATGCATCTTTTTGCGTGGAGTGTTCTGGGGGGCAGCCCATAAGTGTCGCCACGCTTCCGGCGCCAACATAGCATGCCCACAACTTCCTAACCCGTACGTCTTTGCAATGTGGGAGGAAACCGGAGCACCCGGAGGAAACCCACGCAGACACATGGGGAGAACGTACAAACTCTTTACAGACAGCGGCCGGAATTGAACTCTGGTCGCTGGCGCTGTAATAGCATTACGCTAACCGCTACACTACTGTGCCTGATTCGCAGCTCCCAGTGCCGGGATATAGAATCTTTTGACCCATGCTGCGCACTCTGGGAGCTGGCATAGACCCGATGGGCTGAATATCCTCCTTCCATGCCATAATGTGCAGTGAAACTCTGATAATCCGGCACACTCAGGACTGTAGTGGTGAAGATTTTCTGCACTGTTGGATGTTACTTGTATTAACACCCCAATGCACTTTTAATTCATTTATTTGAAGATGCTACACAGTATTATACTAAGTTTTCCAGTGAGTCTGAAAGTTTGAAGGGAGTGCAGGAGCTGGGGCCCCAGTGGGTGGAAAGGCAGCTTTACTGTGTGGAGTTTGCACACTCTCCCTATGACTGTGTGGGTTTCCCCCGGGTGCCCTGATTTTGCTCCCACATCCCAGAGACGTGCAGGTCGATGGGTTAACTGGCCACTGTAAATTGCCTCTAGCGTGTGGATGGGTGGGAGAATCTGAGAAGAGTTGATGAGAATGTGGGGAAAAAAAAGATTAACGAAGGATTAGTGTAAATGGGTGATTAGTGTAAATGGGTGATTGATGGTTGGCACAGACTCAGTGGGCCGAAGGGCCTGTTTCCGTGCTGTATGGGTTGCATGGAAGTTAGTGGTGGAATGGGACTGATGGGATTGTTCTGAGGGCTGGCATGGACTCAATGGACTGAATGGCCTCCTTCTACGCCACAAGAGAATATGAGAATTTCATATCAATCTATCCAAGCTGACAATCAGTCAGGCACATGGTACAAGGCCAAGGTGCATATCTTACTGAACTAATATTCATGATACTAAGAACCAGAGCCTTCACCCCGTGCTGACTGATCCACGACGGCTTTCCCTCCAGATTGGCTCCACTTTAAAACTCCCGTCTTTAAATCCCAGCCCCTCCCCTCTCCCAAAGTGCTGTCTCCAAGTTCTTAGTATTCTCCAAATTGGGATCTGTCTGCCACCATTTTAAAGATGGCCCCTCCACAGCCAGGCTCCCCAGCACACTGGAGCACTCTCTCCATGCCACCCCTCCGACTGTGCAGTGTTCCTACAACAGTGAGTGCTGTCCTAGAGTCACAGAGCACAGAAACAGGCCCTTCGGCCCACTCAGTCTGTGCCGACCATCAACCTCTGGTTTCACACTGATCCCATTGTATTCTTCCCACATTCCATCAGCTGCTCCCCCCCCCCCAAGATTCTACTACTCACCCACACACTAGGGGCAATTAATCTACAAACTTTGGGGTGAGGGAGGAATGGAGCACCCAGGGGAAGCCCACGTGGTCACAGGGAGAAGGTGCAAACTCCACGCAGACAGCGCCTGAGGTCAGGATCGAACCGGGGTCTCCCAGGCTGTGAGGCAGCGGCTCTACCCGCTGTGCCACTGTGCCGACCCTGCTGCCTGTCCCGTCCCTTCCACAGAGGAGTTCTCCAGCCCCACCGACTCCCCAACAATGCAGTACTCCTGAAAGAAGCGTCTAAGATTATGAGAACCACAGGTAGGGTGGATAGTCAAAAGCTTTTCTCCATGGTAATGGAGGGCTAGGTTTAAGGTGAGAGGTAGGAGATTTAAAGGGGATCTAAGGTTTTGTCTTAAACAGAGAGTGGTTGATATCTGGAACTCGCTGCCAGAGGAGGTGCTGGAATCAGATACAATCGCTATGTTGAAGAGACATTTAGACAGACACTTAATTAGGCAAGGCATAGATGGATATGGACTTTTCCCAGGGAGGTCAGAAGTCAAATTCTAGAGGCATAGCTTTAAGGTGAGCGGGGTGGGGGGAAGTTTAAAGGAGATTTACAAGGCAAGTTTTTTTTAAACACACAGAAGATGGTTACTCCCATCAGGGAGGAGGTACAGGAGCCTGGAGACCCACACTCAACGATTCAGGAACAGCTTCTTCCCCTCCGCCATCAGATTTCTGAACGGTCCATGAACACTACCTCGTTATTCCTCATTCCTTTTTCTTTTGCACTTTTTATTTATTTTTGTAATTTATAGTAATTTTTACGTCTCTGCACTGTACTGCTGCCACAAAACAACAAATTTCATGATTATGTCAGCGATAATAAACCTGATTCTGATAGGTGCCTGGAACGAGCTGCCAGGAAGATGGTGAAAGCAGATACAATAGTGGTGTTTAAGAGGCATTTAGATAGACTCATGAACAGGCAGGGAAGGGAGGAATATAGACCATATGCAGGCAGAAGGAATTAATTTGGACTGGCCTGTTCCTGGGCTGTACTGTACAGGGCAGGCACGGTAGTGTAGCGGTTATTGTAACACTTTACGGTGCCAGCGACCTGGGTTCAATTCCGGCCGCTGTCTGTAAAGAGTTTGTACGTTCTCCCCGTGTCTGTGTGGGTTTCCTCCAGGTGGTCCTGTTTCCTCCCACATTCCAAAAGACGTATGGGTTAGGAAGTTGTCAGCATGCCATGTTGGCGCCGAAAGCGTGGTGACACTTGCAGGCTGCCCCCAGAACACTCGACGCAAAAGATGCATTTCACTGTGTGTTTTGATGTACATGTGACTAATAAAGATCTTATCTTATCTGTGTTATCTATGTCCCACGTAGGGCAAATGTGATCAGCGCAAATGGGCAAAAGGGTCGGCATGTACATGGTGGGCCAAAGGGCCCGTTTCTATGCTGTATCTCTATCAATCCCCCCCCCCCCCCCCCCCAGTGCTGCTGCTCTGATACTGTAACACGCGCTCAGCACTGACAATGCAGCGCTCCCTCCGTTTCTGCACCGGAGTGTCAGAAATGGAACCTGGATGAAAATTACTGCAGAGTTCAAACCAGTTTGATAAAAATCTGATAAAACCCAAAGCCAGAAAAAATACCTGAGGAGAAATAGGAGAGAAAGTATTAACTAAAGAGGGCAAGGCAAAAATATTATCATCGTTATGTTATTTTTCATTTATTAGCTCTAAGGTCAGATTCATTGATAAACCAAAGACAATGCTTATTGGCTACTAGTTACTATTCACCTGCTGATTGGCTGCCTTGTGTATCACCAGCGTCCATGTGCTGAATCTGGTTTGCAGGTTGACACTGGATTGCTTTGGGATGGATACTCTGTCCAACAGTTCCGATTCTCTGGAGCACTGGGCTAAACCCCCCAGCTCCCAGTGTCTGAGGCCACGTTGCATGGACCTCGATCTGGTGAACACTGCTGCATTAACACCGGGCCCCTTCTGCAACGGTGTGGCTTCCATCGCAACCCCAATGCCTCTGTTGCCCCTCAAGGGCCTGCGTTCAGGTGTGTTTAGCCTGCAAGACAACTATCGTCATTACTTTCGGAACAGAAGGGTGTCAGGAGATCAGTCAGAGGCTAAAAGCACGCTGCCTCTTATCGCCAGAGGTAGATGATTTCACTCCTTCACTATTGGTATTGGAATTGGTTTATTATTGTCACTTGTACCGAGGTATAGTGAAAAACTTGTCTTACATACCGATCGTACAGGTTAATTCATTACACAGTGCAGTTACATTGAGTTGGTACAGAGTGCATTGCAGTAGTACAGGTAAGAACAATAACAGTACAGAGTAAAGTGTCACAGCTACAGAGAAAGTGCAGTGCGATAAGGTGCAAGGTCACAACAAGGTAGATCGTGAGGTCAGAGTCCATCGTATAAGGGAACCGTCCAATAGTCTTATCACAGTGGGGTAGAAGGTGTCCTTAAGTCTACTGAGGGGAATGAGGGTTGGTGTGGACTCTGTGCTTCGAGGAGGCTGTGTCTGTGCTGCACCTCTCTGTGATTCTAAAGGGAATCAGAATCAGGTTTATTATCACTGACCTATGTCGTGAAATGTGTTGTTCTGTGGCAGCAGTGCAGTGCAAGACAGGTTCAGATTAAAAATCTGGTGCAGCAAATCGATCTGCTGCCACAGACACAGCTTCGATCCTGTCCTCAGGCGCTGTCGAATCTGAGGGGAGTTGTAGGGAGAATTAATGTAGGATCAGTGTGAATGGGTGGTTGATGGTTAGCACGCCCAACATGAGGAGAGTTGGTCGGGTTTAAGGTGCCTCAAGGACTTGAGAGGGTGTGGGAAGGCCATTTGGTGGGGATTCTTCAGGACAAGGGAGCTGGGTTGTTGAGGAAGTACCTCAGAAAAAGAGGTCAAATTCTGCAGGTCGCTCTCCCTGCACATTGAGGCTGACAGACAAATGGCTGAATGGAGACCAACAGTTTGTTGTTACTCAAGGCAGGGGACACAGAGTGGTACCACGTAACAGATCTCTAAGTCGGTTTACAGACTCCACAGCCACTTGCTATTTCTGCAGCCAGGAACCGGTGTTATTTTGTTTTCTTTTCAATCTTTTTATTGAATTTCAAATTAATTCAAATTAATATACACAACATTAATGATTATACATATGGTGCGAAGAGATCGGGATAACGGTAATAAGTTAATATACATACTCACAAGGAGTAAAAAATATAATCTGGACCTCCCGCTCTCTTGCTAAGGGAGCATGATACAAAAAAAAATTGAAAAGAGATTTAGTTATATGAAAAGAGAACCCCCAAATCAAAATAAAAATAAACAAAAGCAAACCAAAAAACTTCAAAACAAAAACTGGACTGATATTTCTTCGGTTAAAAAAACATTATTATGTCGTTAGCTCCGCTCCTCTAGGTGTTATTGTTTTTACCTGTACTACCTCAATGCACTCTGTACTAACCCAATGTAACTGCACTGTGTAATGAATTGATCTGTACGATCGGTATGCAAGACATGTTTTTCACTGTACCTCGGTACAAGTTACAATAATAAACCAATACCAATACCAATATATGCAGTGTGAGAAGTTGCAGCCTCTATTTGTGTATCTGAAGGGGCTGCTCCACAGGTTTTGGCTGCACTTGGGAGTGGGGGGGGGTGGGTGCCTGGCCAAGGTGGCCATTCACGGGTCCAGGGAGCGGGCAGTCAAGGGTTCTGCCCCAGCCGATTGCCCGCCCCTCTTCCGGGGTTACGAGAAGGAGAAGGAGCACAGGGTATCCACGGGTTTATTGGGGGCCACAGGGAATACAAAAGAGGACACAGGCAGAGGATGCAGACAGCGCAGGATCTAACTGAACGGCAGTACAGGACTCGAGGGTCTGAGGTGCCTTCTCCTACGCCAGGGTTCACTGCTGTTCTTTAGCCCATCTTCCCCTGCAAATCCCTCCTTGAGGGCATTGGACAGTCACTTGCTCTACCTTAGCAGGTTGATGCAGTAAATGTCTCATTAATCCCTTCCCCATTAAACTCAGAAAATACAGAGTTTTGGTCTGTGAGACACTCCTGATGCACCTGGTGCGACATACGCTTCTCAGCTGGTTAACTTGCCCTCCTGAAAGCACTGTCCTGTTAAAAGTCACAAGAAAGGAGACGGAGATGGAAATTGGCTGGCATGTTACAACAGCGATCGCCAGAAGTACTTTCGTAACATGGAGACACAAGAGATTACAGATGCTGGAACAAATGATCTGCTGGAGGAACTCAGCGGGTCGAGCAGCATCTCTGGGGGGCTGGGGAGGGAATTGTCAGAGTTTCGGGTCAAGACCCTGCATCAGTCCACAGATGCTGTTCAACCCACTGAGTTCCTCCAGCAGGATGTTTTTTACTTTCGTAGAATGTTCTGATGATTCGTAGAAAGTTCTGTGGAATTTGTTGCCATGGGCGGCTGTGGAGGCAAAGTCATTGGGTGTATTTAAGGCAGAGATTGATAGGTATCTGAGTAGCCAGGGCATCAAAAGTTATGGTGAGAAGGCGGGGGAGTGGTGCTAAATGGGAGAATGGATCAGCTCATGATAGAATGGCCGACCTGCTGTTTTGTCTTATGGTCTTATGATTGAAGACCATTCACTCACGACACCAACTCAAGATAAATGAGAACAGTACAAGGAACTTATGAGTTCCACCCACTCTATCTTGAGGGACTTTTCTCTCTCCCTCTCTCATTCTACTCAACATTCCTACAAAAGCTCCCAGAGGTATCGCGCCTCCCTTAACGACAGACTGAAGTGGAAAACTGAAGCTCTTTAAGTGAGATTTCTTACCTTTCCTCCTGAACCTTTGCTCCGCCACTGCTTAAGCTGTGTGTGCGTGCACGAGTATCATAACCATGGCAACAAGATACACATGAAACCCAGTTTGGCTGGTGTCCCTGTGGGTGAAATTCCTCAGCAGACTCTTGCATTGAACTTTCTTCTTCATTTCAAACACATCAACCTCGCCACCAAATGCAAACATAAAGAAATAAACTCTGCAATTAATTTTCACTCTTTTTGTGACCTGGAGTGCTTTGCCCAAAAGCATTCACTCCTGACATGTGAACATAAAGTTCTAAGAATCAGAATCAGATTTATTATCACTGATACATGACAGGAAATTTGTTTTGCGGCAGCAGTACAGTGCAAGACATAAAAATCCATAATTTACAAAATAAATAAATAGTGCAAAGGAATAACAAGGTAGTGTTCATGGGTTCACAGATAGTTCAGGAATCTGATGGCGGAGGGTAAGAAACTATTCCCGAATCGCTGATTGTGGGTCTTCAGGCTCCTGTACCTCTTCCCTGATGGGAGTAACAAGAAGGGGGCATGTCCCAGATGGTGAGGGTCCTTAATGATTGATCCCACCTTCTTGAGGCACCGCCTCTTGAAGATGTCCTCAATGGTGGGGAGGGTTGTGCCCGAGATGGAGCTGGCTGAGTCTACAACCCTTTGCAGCCTCTTGCGATCCTGTGCTTTGGAGCCTCCATACCAGGCGGTGAAGCAACCAGTCAGAATGCTCTCCGCCGTACATCTGTAGAAATTTGCAAGAGTCTTTGGTGACATACCAAATCTCCTCAAACTCCTAATGAAGCAGAGCCGCTGGCGTGCCTGCTTCGTGATTGCATCAATGTGTTGGGCCCAGGACAGATCCTCTGAGATGTTGACGCCCAGGAACTTGGAAGCTGCTCACCCTTTCCACCGTTGACCCCCTCAATGAAGTCAGTTCATTGGTCTTGCTGACATTGAGTGTGCTGTAGACCTGTTGTGGCAGTAGGCAAATTGCAGCGGGTCCAGGTCCTTGTTCAGGCAGGAGTTAATTCTAGCCAAGACCAACCTCTCAAAGCACTTCATCACAGAACATGATACCAGGTGAAAGCTGTTAAGTTCTACGTTAATACTCCAGTGCAGTGGGGAGTGCTTGACCCTCTTTCCAATGAAATGTTAAACCGAGACTCTGCCTGCCCTCTTGCAAATTTCTACAGATGTACGGTGGACAGCATTCTGACTGGTTACATCACCGCCTGGTATGGAGGCTCCAATGCACAGGATCACAAGGGGCTGCAGAGGGTTCTAGATTCAGCCAGCTGCATCACAGGCACAACCTCCTCACCATCGAGGACATCTTCAAGAGGCGGAGCCTCATGAAGGCAGCATCCATCACTGACCCTCACCATCTGGGACATGCCCTCTTCTCGTTACTACCATCGAGGAGGTGGTGCAGGAGCCTGAAGACCCACACTCAACGATTCAGGAACAGCTTCTTCCCCTCCGCCATCTGAACGGTCCATGAACCCATGAACACTATCTCATTATTTCTTTTTTGCACTATTTATTTATTTTTGTAACTTATAGTAACCTTATGTCTTGCACTGTACTGCTGCTGCAAAACAACAAATTTCATGAGATACGTCAGTGATAATAAACCAGATTCTGAGCTGCCAGTGGTGAGGGAGGTACACTAACAATATTTAAAAGATATCCATGGACAGGTACATGGGCCAAATGTGGGTAAATGGGACTAGCTTGGATGGGAATCTTGGTTTATGACTCTATGACTCTAAAAGCCCTGGATAAAGACAGCATAATACAGGTAGTTCTGCCAATAACATGCTCCCATAACGCAAATTGGTTATAACACAATTAGATTAGGGAATACTATTAGCAATACACAGACTGCATTGGTTATAGCATGATCAGGAAAACCTGTTTAAATCTGTGCTTTGAAGGCAACTACAGCCTGTTCTGCTGTAACGTGACTTTCTATAACACAAGGTTTCTTAGGAAGGTAACTATCACGTTATGTCAAATCTACCTGTACTGCATTGTTGGAAGTGCCATCGTTTGGAAGAGCTGGAAGATGGAACACACATCTGCTCTCCCGGCTGAACGTACAAGATCCCTGGGTTTCCTTTCTATTCGTTCCTTCAGTGAGTGTGGCCTTTGCAGGCTGAGCCAGCATGCAACTGTCCATGGCTGGATGCCCTTGAGAAGGTGGTGGTGAGCTGCCTTCTTGAACCGCTGTGGTCCTTGAGGTGTGGGAATACTGTTAGGGAAATGGTCACAAGATCACAAGAGCAGAAGTAGGCCATTCGGAACCATTCGATGCCTCGGAAGCATCCCTCAAGAAGGATATGAAAGGCTCCTACGTGTCCATCCACAGCTCGGGCTTCTGAGACTTCCTGCGTGCGATTGTCGACTGTGGCTTCGAGCACCCCTCTGAAGTGCAACACAAGTGCATTCCTCAAGCGATTCTGGGCATGGATGTGTTGTGCCAGGCCAAGTCTAGCATGGGAAAAACAGTGGTGTTTGTCTTGGCCACTCTACAGCAGCTCGAACCTGTCACAGGACAAATTTCAGTCCTGGTGATGTGTCACACTCGAGAACTGGCTTTCCAAATCAGCAAGGAGTACGAGCAGTTCTCAAAGTACATGCCAAGCGTGAAGGTCACTGTGTTTTTTGGTGGGCTCTCCATTAAGAAATGGTGCCATCCCTAGTCAGTGCTCCAGGGACATAGGTTCGATCCCGACCTCCGGTGCTGCCTGTGTGGAGTTTGCATGTTCTCCCCGTGACCGTGTGGGTTTCTTGTGGATGCTCTGGTTTCCTTCCACATCCCAAAGTCACGCTGGTAGGTTAATTACCCCTTCGGTATGGTCAAGCATCATAAAGAATCAAAGGGATGCTGATGAGCATGTGAGAGGGGATAAGTTGCGGACACAGAGGGAACTAAAGGGAAGAGGGGAATGGACTGACGGGATTATTCTCCTGGGAACCAGAGCAGACTTGATGGGCTGAATGGCCTCTTTCCATGTCCTAATAAACAAATAACATTATCCCTCCAGCATCACCAAAACATTGGCATTGTTATTTGTGGGATCTTGCTGTGCACACAATGGCCACTGCATATTTGACGAACTTCATTGACTGGCCAATTCATCAAAGGCTGAGGAGGGAAGAGGTGGGGGGAACTGCGCGGCACAAGGGATACCCTCACCTGGCACTGACGCAGAGTGCAATGGGTGGAACCACAGAGTAACGCACCGCATTACCACAATGTGAACCAGTGGGCAGAGGCATGTCTCGTTAAACCAGCAGCTTACAGGTTTAGAACAAGGCGGCAGGAGGCAGCCACTGTGTCAGAGTGGTCAAGAGCCGGGGCTGAGGGAGCTCTGTGGAGGTTTGTACAGCACAGACTGACAATCACAATATTCACAAATTACAACAGCACAGAAACAGGCCATTTGGCCCAGCAGTTCCCTGCTGGTAATTCTGCCCCACGAGTCTCCTTCCCCAAAATCATTGGACGTAGCCTTCTATTCCTTTCTCCCTGTTCATCCAGCTTTCCTTTATTCATTGCCTTTCCTCCTCTCCAAAACACACCTCTTTGACCAAGTGTTTGCCACCATTTCTGTTTACATGGCTTGGTAAATAAAATACTATCCAATTACACCCTGTCTGGGGATGGTTTGTGGATTCAAGGTGCTACGTGAACACAAGCTGTTGTTGGATATCCTCTGATACAACATACAACACACGATGCACCCGCAAGGCTTGGAGAATCATAGATGACCCCCCTCATCCCTCCCACAACCTATTTGTCCCACTGCTGTCTGGCAAGCAGTACCAGAGCATCCGGGCCAGAACTACTAGACTGTACAACAGCTTTATCCCCCCAGGCTCCTGAATACCCTGGAGGCAGTTTCAGACAAATGCCACGTCAAAAGTTCTGGTTTGCACAACGGCGCATAAGAACTTTGGCTGCTGCTGAACATGTTTATACACTTAGTGCAATACACCGAGTTCTGTATTTCCTTTGTCCAACTCAGTTTTGCACTAACCCTGCACTAATTTTGTATCCTGTATATACCATTTTTTGCACTATTTGTGCTTGCACAATTTCTCTGCCTGCGTTTATTGTATGTCCTCTGTTGTGAGAGTCTGGGGGAAATGACATTTCGTTCCATGTGGTTTACAGCATATCGGTGAATGACAAAGTATAACTTGAACTTGAGGTGATGATTCTATTCTGTGCGCTGGGGAGAGGGTCAGAGAAAAGGCAAAACTCAAGAGGAACAACCTCAGACAAGACGGTCAGATTACATTTAACGACTTTATTGTGGAATATCATTGTGTGAGCACAGAGATAGAGAGAGAGCACACTGTACTCAGCATGGGTAGTGCTGTGTGCATTTAACTACATTCTCTGCCTTCCTTCATTCAGTAAACCACTGCTACCTCTTCCCACCATGGGAAGTGAGCATATATGATTAGCTGTAGAATGGTGATGTAATTTAAAAATAAAATCACTCCTCTGGCTTTTGGCTTGAAGGGTCAGCACCTCTCACTGGCCTGTCCAAATAAAGGATAAAAAGCCAAGGTGCCAGGTGGCCACCGTTCCCAACTTCAGAGGGGCTCGTTTTAATCAGACAACCTTCTCCCTGCTGAGGAGAATTAAAACTGGTACTCAATACCAAATGACCAGCACACATGAAAGCTATTGCACAAATCAGTGCAGACTGCTGTACACATTCACTCACATTCTATGTATGCAGACTAAGCAATGTGTTGAATGGGAGAGTTCTGCAATTGCACGAATATGGACTGTAAACACAAGGGCACTGCCAGTAATGTGCAATAAAGATTGGGTTATACTACAGCAGCCACAGTAAGTCTGCTACAGCAAAACTACCCGCCCACCCTCCCCCCCACATCACCCCCTCTTACCCTGACTAATAAAGTGCTGTGATAACGCAGAGAAAGGCAGGACATGTGCTGTGGGCAGGGAAAACAGGATTCAACAACAGTTGGTTCAACAAGCAGCGGCAGATGATGTGCCAGCTCGCTCTGGGCACCACCATTTCCTGGTCTCTGCAGCAAAAGTCAGGCAATTTGCATCTTTTATTTTTCCTTTTGTGGAGATATGGTTCTCGCTGGGGATGAAGCCCCCTGTTTCTGTAAGATGCTGTCAGTCCCCTCACCTGTTCCTCAGAACTATGGCTGGGTGTGTGGGCTCAACAGGGACCAGTGGGCAGGTAGTTCTGAGGAACGGGTGAGGGGAAGCACCTTACAAAAACAGGAGCTTGCGACCTATCATCCTCATCCCCAGCAAGAACCAAATCTCCACAAAAGGCAAAATAAAAGATGCAAATCGCCCCACGGTTCTTGTTGTTTTGTGAAAAACCTGACAGAGAGTGGGAACAAAACAGAAAACTTGGGACATGGTTCCTTCCCCTGACCTTGTCAGGATTTCAAACCCTTTTGCCAGCTACCCTCTCCCCAGGTTCACAGCACTGAAACAGCAGCCATCCACGTAATCGACTGATAATCAATACTTGGCTAATTAGCTGGTCTGCTAATTGTGGTGGAAGTCAGAGAACTGGTCCAACTACTGGTAATGGGATCAGAGTGTCCATACCTGCCCACCCCCTCTCTCTCTGGGTCACCCTGCCCGTCTCTTGACACACTGAATCAGAGCAGCTTTCTTTCTCAGGCCAGAAACTACAAGCTACAATGGCAGAGTAAGCAGGAAAGCCAGTGCTGACCCCGGACAAGAGTTCCGGCACACACCCACCTCCGCCCCAGACTTTCAGAAGCAGAGCTGACTGTCAGCTACCTGAAATGGGCTTGGGTGCGTGGGCTTGACAGGGACCAGTGGGCAGGTAGTTCTGAGGAATGGGTGAGGGGAAGCACCTTACAGAAACAGGAGCTTGCCACCTATCACCCGCACCCCCAGCGAGAACCAAATCTCCACAAAAGGCAAAATAAAAGATGCAAATCACCCCATGAAACTTGATGTTTTGTGAAAAACCTGACTCTTTTGCTGAGGATAAGTTGGAGGAACATAGTCTGTTCGAACCATTTGCTCAGTACTCCAGCAGTAGTGGGACCTTACAAAAAGAAAATGGACAAGTCGCATCGCCAAGAATGCCAGGCAGCTGACCGTGGTACAACTGATGCATCCCATTCCTTCGAGACTGGCCACTTCGGAGAGCAGAGCTGTGAAGACCAGCACTGGCAGTGGTTAATGGTAGGTGCAGCAGACTCTCTCGGAACTTCCGGCAAGAGGCAGCGCCAGTACTAGAGAGCAGGTTCAGAGAACGGTGTCTGTAAATAAGAGCACAGCATGACACTACTTCATCAAGTACAACTGTCAACTGGTATTTGCGTGGAGCTGAATTCATAGACCCCCCCTCCCCCCCTTCCATCCTCAGGAGGTGGACGCTCTTGGGACATCTTGATTATCAGCCAGGTTCAGTTTCTGACTAGTATACATGGTGGGTTAAGAGTGAATAACAAACAGCTCAAGTGCTTCACACTCCTCCCTTCCCTGCCTTTCGAAAGCTTGTGCTAACCACGTGGTATCACCTATCGTGCAGATAAGAAGGGAACAAGGTAGTCCTTCAGCAGCAAGCCATCTGCTGGAGGACCTCAGCGAGTCGGGCAGCATCATTGAGGGGAAAAGGAACTGTCGACGTTTCGGATCGAAATCCCGTATCAGGACTGGGTGGAGACACAAGAGACTGCAGATGCTGGAATCTGAAGCAACAAACAAGATGCTGGAGGAACCCAGCGAGTCAGGCAGCATCCGTAGGGGGGAAGGAACTGTCAACGTTTCGGGTCGAAACCCTGCATTGGGACTGGATAGTCCTTCAGCTCCAATTTAGAGGGCAAAAGGGGAGAGGGGAAAGATTTAATGGGGACCTGAGGGGCAAGGTTTTTCCACACAGAGACTGGTGGGCATATGGAACGAGCTGCCAGAGGAAGTGATAGAGGCAGGTACAATTACATTTAAAAAGACATTTGGACAGGCACATGGATAGGAAAGGTTTAAAGGGATATGGGCCAAATGTGGGCAAATGGGATAAACATCTTGGTCTGAATGGACAAGTTGAGCCAAAGAGTCTGTTTCCGTGCAGTATATGACTCTAACTGTAGAGACTACTGTACATGGAATAGAGCCATAGAACACTACAGCACAGAAAACAGGCCATTCGGCCCTTCTAGTCTGTGCCGAATGGCTGGCCACATTTCAAAATGCTTTTCAAGAAGCTGTAAAGTGCTTCGACACATTTTAAAATCATGAAAGGTAGTATGGGAATACACTTCCTTTGTTCCTTTTTCCTTAAGCACGATCTTGATTACTTCTGTTGGCGGGGAGTGCAAGAAGTTTAACCAGATAAAAGGATACATCGAAGAGCTCAGTTCCTCCAACTGCAAGAGAGAAGAACAAATTCCTGATTACAGGAGATTAATTAAAAATTTGCACCAGTTTCACTATACAGGATACAAGTGATATCCCAGACACAGCTGTGAGTCAGAAAATGGAAGGGAGGGAAGAACTCAGAAAAGTTACAACCGCCGGGGAAGTGGTACTGAGCAAACTGTCGGAGTGACAGATCTCTGGACATCACCCTAAGGTCTTAAAAGAAGTGGCTGGTGCGATAGTTGATTCGTTGGTTTTAAATTTCCAAAATTCCCTAAATCTGAGAAGTTCCATTAGATTGGCAAGTAGCAAATATAATTCCTTTATTCAGGGGTAGCTTCTTCAGGCAAAGGGTGGTGTGTATGTGGAATGAGCTGCCAGAAGTAGTGGTTGAGGCAGGCACATTAGCAAAATTTAAAAGCCATCTAGGTAAGTACATGGATAGGAACAGGCGTAGGGACAAATGGCCCACTCCTGCTCCTAATTCACATTTGGAATTATGACATTCTGCACAAGTTCTTAACATGAATAAAAACATGAGTCCCTTCAGTGTGCAAGAGGGACTACGGTATTTCTCCGTGTGGACAGAAATATCTGAAAGCTCCAATGGGGATGGCACAGACAGGGCAATGGTTAAAACAGTACACAGAAGTGTGATTGGTCATTTCTTTTATAAAGAAAAACATACTTTGAATGTGAGCAGCAGTGCAAGGCTTTGATTTATCACTCAACCTTAGTGCCCTGACATCAATAAATCTGAGTGCGGATCAAGGCAAACATTAGTGTGCGTGACTGTGACTGTTTACCACAAGCAATGAAGCATGTCACCTACTTCCTTTTCTACTCAGGGTCTGAGGGACAAGCAACCAGCTCACTTTTGCTGCAAGGTGCTGACCACCTGATCTGGACAATAATTTTAAAAAGTTTCAACAAGCCACATGAAAGAAACCGTTGCTGTGGGAAGGTGAATTCTTCAATCCGTTGCAGTGGAGTGGTACAAAATCAGTGGCTTTGAGGCCTTTGTGCATATGACAATAAACCCGACTTTGACTACAGAAAATAGTTCACAGTCAAACACTTTACGTTGGTGTGAGAGTGGAATCACCTAAAGGCAAGGACCGGACAAAGATGTAGAAGTGGTGTCACAGGTAGACAGGGTGGTAAAGAAGGTTTTTGGCATGCTGGACTTCATCAATCATGGCACAGAGTAAAGGAGCTGGAATGTTATGTTGCAGTTACGAGACGTTGGTGAGGCTGCACCTGGAGTATTGTGTTCAGTTTTGGTTACCCTGTTATAGGAAAGACGTCACTAAGCTGGAAAGAGTGCAAAGAAGATTTAGAGAATTTTGCCAGGACTCGAGAGCCTGAGTTATAGAGAGGTTGGGCAGGCCAGGACTTTATTCATTGTAGCATAGCAGACTGAGGGGTGATCTTATAGAGGTGTATAAAATCATGAGGGCCACAGACAGGGTGAATGCACACAGTCTTTTTCCCAGAGAAAGGGAACCAAAAACTAGAGGGCATAGGTTTAAGGTGAGAGGGGAAAGATTTAAAGGGACTTAAGGGGTAAGTTATTTACCCAGAGGGTGGTGCGTATGTGGAATGAGCTGCCAGAGGAAGTGGTTAAGGCAGGTACAATAACGACATTTAAAAGACACTTGGGACAGGTATGTGGATAGGAAAGGTTGAGAGAGATATGGGCCAAATGCAGGCAAATGGGACAAGCTTAGATGAGAATCTTGGTCGGCATGGACAGGTTGGGCTGAAGGGCCTGTTTCTGTGCAGTACGACTCTATGATGGGAGATTGCCTCCTTTCATGAACCAGTTGGGGTTTTATAATACGTGTACCAGCAGAGCTCAGGGCAGTGAATCCAATGATCACTCAGTTCGTGGGAGTCTCTGGGAACACGACCTGGCAGGATCACATCCTCTTCACCTGCTCCAAGGGATCCGAGGTGAATTGTCACAATTCCACTTGTTATTACTTCCTCACGAGGCTAAGGAAATTCAGCACGTCCCTCTTGATCTTCACCAACTTTTATCGATGCACAATAGAAAGCATCCTATCTGGATCCATCACGGCTTGGTACGGCAACTGCTCTGTCCAAGACCGCAAGAAACTGCAGAGAGTTGTGGACACAGCTCAGCGCATCACGGAAACCAGCCTCCCCTCCATGGACTCTGTCTACACCTAATCAAATCTACATCATCTACAAATCTACAAATCTGTCTACATCTAATCAAACGCCCCACCCAGCCTGGTCATTCTCTCTTCTCCCCCCTCCCATTGGGCAGAAGACACAAAAGCCTGAAAGCACGTACCACCAGGCTCAAGGACAGCTTCTATCCCTCTCTTACTAAACTATTGAACGGTTCCCTAGTACAATAAGATGGACTCTTGACCTCACAATCTACCTCATCATTGCCCTTCAACCTTATTGTCTACCTGCACAACACTGTAACTGTAACACTATATTCCCTGTAGATCACTCATGTGATGAAATGATCTGTATGCATGGCATGTAAAACACAGTTTTTCACTGTACCTCAGTGCATGTGACAATAGTAAGCCAATTACCATTTTGACTTAACTATGAGCACAGAGTCCCTGTACTTCTGGATCAGGACACTTTTGCATTGAGTGTTACAGTTTTTAAAATTCTTCTCAGCCCTCTCCTCCCAACCCTCGGGTTCCAAAGCTGATGCAGCCGGCTGCTTGCACTGGGACTTACGTTCGTCAGTAGTTTGTCCAGGTTCACGTCCACAGCTATATTCCCCTGTTCATCTCCAGGTTCTTCGAGGTCGCTGTAAAGGTCGAAGTGCAGGCGTGCCAACTTCTCCTGCATCTCACGCACGTGCTCCATCTGCTCAATGGAACACTCGTTGCCTGTAGTGACAGAGAAAACAATCAGCTCTCATAAAAGCAGAGAGGACAGAGTAGAAAAACAGAGGCATGAGCCACAGATGGTGCACTGGGAGGCAGGAGGAGTTTGGGCCAAATCACTTATGCAAACAAAGGTGAGCACTTCCTTGTGGACCTTTGCCCTCTTTCTCCCAGCCTAACTTTAACCACTTCTCTCCACTTCACCATCCATTCTGCAAATTGCCCAGTGACCACAGGTGCTGTGACCATGGTAAGGAGTCTATTGTGTAGTACTTTTGCAAAGTTTGGCCTGAGTTTTACGGAGAGGTTGGATAGTGTAGGACGTTATTCCTTGGAGCGTAGGAGGCTGAGGGGTGACCTTATAGAGGTGTATAAAATCACGAGAGGCAGAGATAGGGTGAATGGACTCAGTCCGTTTCCCAGGAAAAGGGACTCAATGAGGGTAACACGGTAGTGTAGCGGTTAGCATAACGCTATTACAGCACCAGCAACCTGGGTTCAATTCCGGCCGCTGTCTGTAAGGAGTTTGTACGTTCTCCCCGTGTCTGTGTCGGTTTCCTGCGGATGCTCCGGTTTCCTCCCACATTCCAAAGACGTATGGGTTAGGAGCTGTGGGCATGATATGTTGGCGTTGGAAGAGTGGAGACACTTGCGGGTTGCCCCCAGCACAGTAACACAAAAAGACGCATTCCACTGTGTTTCGATGTACATGTGACTGATAAATATCTTATCTTATAAAAAACTAGAGGGCATAGGTTTAAGATGAGAGCAGAAAGGGAGCTGCCGAGCAACTTCTTCACACAGAGGGTGGTGTGTATATGGAACGAGCTGCCAGAAGAAGTGGCTGAGGCAGGTACAATAACAACATTTAAAAGACATTTGGACAGATACATGGACAGGAAAAGTTTAGACGAATGTGGGCCAAGTGCAGGCAAATGGGACTAGCTTAGGTGTGCATCTTGGTCAGCACGGATGAGCTGGGTTGAGGGTCTGTTTCCACGCTGTATGACTCAACAACTCTATAATTTCAGTCACAGCTCATTAAAGTTGTCACTGTGCCTCAGATTCAGCCAAAAAGTTACGGGAAATCCATGAATGGGGTCTCTGTAAAGGAGGTATGCCAGGTGCACTTCAGCATGTAATGAAGAGCTTTGGTGATCTGCATTGGGTCTCTGCTGAACTGAGTCCAGCTCCACTAGGAAATGCAGGTGTCAGTTCAGAGAAAGAAAGGCTAAGTAATATCAAGCACGCAACCCTGTGCACCTTGTATAGTCAAGGCTGAGGTAATGAGACCCACGCTGTACTTTGGACAAGGATCTTCGAACCAGACAGAAAGAGCCTTTTTACCAAACGCTTGAAGCTTTCCAGAGTGGAAGTCGTTTAGGAGGCTGAGCAATCCTCTCTCCATCTCTTTCACATCAGATACATCGGTGAGGAAGGAATGCTGGATGGGGGCTGCCTGGGTGTTCTTTCCAGCTGAAGTCTGTGGTTTAGGCTTCTCTATAACAACCCTAAGGTCAAAGAAGGGAAAGAAGGGAAAGAAGTGAGAGTCAGGGTGGTTTAAAGTGGAAAACCAGGGCTTCACAATAAGAGCAATTTGTGCTCCCCAGGCGTTAGGACAATTGCTTCACTGCTACATACCATAGGGTCCTGCTTTATGACCTGCTGATCTTCCCCCTTTAAGACTACAAAGTAATAGGCCCGATATCAATCAAAAGCTATTTAGTCCTGCACATCCTAACTGCTGAGGAAAGTTAAAAACTTCTTCAGAAACCCAAACCAATCTTGACTGACTTCCTTATTACTTTATAACATGGACATTTGCAAAGGTGTCAAATGTCCACGCTTGTATACGAAAAATATAAATGCACAAGTATTATTACCTAAAGGAGGAATGGGTGACAAAAAAAAATCAATCTAAAAGCTTAATCAGTTGTTCAATTTATGTCACCATCAGCTGATAGTGTCATCTCCTGAAGATTTAACAAAGGCCAGCACAAACTTTACAGCAATTCACAGTGAGGAAGTGTATTTTTAAATATAAGAATCAATTATTTGCAACAAGTATACATGCATCTAACTTTTTAAAAAATATGTATTCCCTCCTTTACTGAAGGTGCAGAAGTAATTCTACAAGGCAGTACCTGGACACAACAGTCTGGATGAGGCTACAGATAGTGCAGTGATGTCAATGTTTAGAAAAACATTCCTCCCTGGTTTCTCCCCTCTATCTAGCCAGTGAGGTAATGTTAATCACAACATCCTGACCCAGCTGAGATCAGCTCATTTAAGCTCTTTAAGAAGTTGGACTTGGGACCTGTCTGGTCTGTACCGTCTTGATACCACATCAGATTTATTTACTCAGTACACCATGGTACTGCGGTCCTTTGTTTAATGCAATCAAAATTTCCGTAAATCTTGGTAAAACATTAATGAATCCTATAACAATATATCCTTCCTTATCGGGTTTTGGAGGAGTAGTAATGATTGATTTACTTCATGTTCACTCAGACACAGTGGAAGCTCACTGTTTGAATCATTGCTGCTGGTTTCAGTGGAGCCACTCTGCTGAGTAAAAGGTGAGGGTATGAAAATAGAACAATACAACAATTAATACAGTGACGAGCGCAAGAGAGCAGAATGGTGTGAAGTATAGTAGTGCATACTGAGGGAGTGCAAAAAGAAATGCTAAAGTGACAGTAACAGAAGAGGTAGAATGAAGGGTTTGAGGGTGTAGCAGCATCACCAGGAAGGGGAGATTGGTTCAGAAGTCAGATAGCATACTCTTACTGTTGCTATCAAAAAGAAATTGTGATAGCAGTGATCTCCAAAGCGGCAAATTAATCCACAACTCGATACAGACCAAGGGGGCAACTGTTTGCACGTACTTGTGGCAACACAGCTGGAGGCCATTTGGCCTGCCGGTCCCATGCTGGCTCCCAGCACAGCAATTCCATCAGGTCCCGTTCCCCCCTCCTTCTTTTCCCTGTGGGCTTGAAAAAGTCTTATTCTCTCTCACCTGCCCAGTTACCTCCACAAAGGGGCAGTTTATAGTAGCCAATTAACCAACCGGCACACTTTTGGGATGTGGCAGGAAACCAGAACACAGAATGGTGGGGGGAGATAGAAAGCAGAATCAGGAAGAGATTGTAACTCAGTCTGATCTTTTCTTAACACACTGTGGACTGCTGGGCAAATGACTACCAAAGGCAGGAATATCAGTGATGGTATCCAACGTGTTTTCTGTGTGGAAGCCCACACAGTTATGGAGAGAATGTGCAAACTCCACACATTGGGCAGTGCCCAATCAATGAATTCAGCATCTAATCTCATGTAAATCTTGGACCTTGTATGTGGCAGTTACAAGACAGGGGTAGCCAATCACACAGACTTACATCTGACGTCCTTCCATAGGCCTGTCCCAGAGTGATATTTTGCAAATGGAGCTGATGTCATGACCTTCAACACTGCAACATTTCCACCACAGGGTTAGGATTGCAGAGTTGTTAAGATTCGGAAGCACGGACACTGTGTCCTGCCAGTGCTCTTGCCTACAAGTAGACTAAGTTAACACGGTTTTCCATCATGCAGCTCAGTGGAAAGAGCAGTATAATTGCCCTCAATGTCACAGAATGCTTGGGAGAAGGAAAATACTTCTGTGTTGTATGACTTTATGACATTGGATACCATCAACTGATATTCCTGCCTTTGGTAGTCATTTGCCCAGCAGTCCACAGTGTGTTAAGAAAAGATCAGACTGAGTTACAATTTCTTCCTGATTCTGCTTTCTATCTCCCCCCACCATTCACCTCGGGGAGAAAAATAAGAGAGTTGGAGGATCTGATTGATGGCTACTAAGCTAAACATGATGGTCCTTGCAGAAACCGCTCTGGTCAACACCCACGTTGATCAAGTAGGTCCTTCAGTAAGGCACAACTATAATTAAGGGTCCTGATGAAGGATTTCGACCCGAAACATCGATATGTGGCAGCCCGCACATGCGCGACTCGAACCGCCATTGGGAGGTGCGGGCAGACACACGGTAGCGCGTTTTGAACTACCTGCTCGGGGCGGACCCTCCGGGGACAGTTTGACGTCATTTCCGCCCCGCGGGATGCAGGGGCCCATGGGTAGGGAGATTTCACATGCTTTGGAGAATCAGTAAAGGATTTTGAGTTCAGTACTCTCTGCCTCGTGTTCCTCGAGTAGCACGTTGCGTGCGGCTACATTGGTGACCCCGATGTTCCAGACAGCATCTGGAGCCAGCGACTCAGCGACCAGCCATGAGTTCGAACAACTCGCACAGCATGGTCTCTCTGAAGCTCCCGACCTTCTGGGCCACTCAGCCCCATGTTTGGTTTGAGCAGGCTGAGGCCCAGTTCAATATCAGAGACATTACAGCCGACACCACGCGGTACTACTACGTGGTCAGTGCACTCGACCAGGACACGGCAGGCCGGATCATCGATTTCCTACGCCAGCCACCAACGGAGGACAGGTACACTAAGCTTAAGGCGCTCCTGATCCGTATCTTCGGACTCTCCCGCAGCGAATGGGCCGCGCGGCTCCTACACATGGACGGTCTGGGTGACCGCACACCATCCGGGCTCATGAATGATATGCTGGTGCTCATGGACGGCCATAGGCCGTGCCTTTTACTTGAGCAGTTGTTCCTCAAGCAAATGCCAGAGGACATTCGCCTACTCCTTGCGAGTGAGGATTTCAGCGACCCATGCAGGGTGGCGGCTAAAGCAGACGTCCTTTGGTAGAGTAAGCAACACAGAGCAGCCTCCATCGGCCTAGCCACGAGCGCACGCCCCAAAGCCCAGGCCCCGCAACCGAAGCTGTCGAGACCCATGGGGGAAAAGGACGAAAGTTCGGAACAATGGTGTTTCTATCACCAAACTTGGGGTTCAGGCGCGCGCTACTGCTGTCCACCATGTGCTTTTCCGGGAAATGCTGGGGCCAGCCATCGCTAATGGCTACGACAGCTGGCCACCGGGACAGCCTCCTGTACCTCTGGGACTGACACTCCGGGCGGCGCTTCCTGGTAGACACCAGAGCCAAAGTCAGCATACTTCCCCCCTCGAACATGGACACTCGTAACGCGGTCCCAGGCCCCAAACTCACCGCTGCAAATGGCACCAGTATTCGGACATACGGCTCACGAACTATCCAACTACGTTTCGGGTCCAGCCGTTTCACCTGGACTTTCACATTGGCAGCTGTGTCACAGCCACTACTAGGGGCAGATTTCCTACAAGCCAACTGCCTCCTGGTCGACCTAAAGGGCCGGCGTTTGGTCCACGCCAAGACGTTCCAGACTTTCCAGCTAGGAGAAGCCAAGCTACCAGCCCTCCACCTGGATTCCGTGACCCTCTCGGGTAATGAATTCGCCAGGGTGTTGGCAGAATTCCCCTCCATAGTCACCCCCCAGTTCTCCACGGCCGGCCCCAAGCACGGCGTGCAGCACCACATCCCCATGCAAGGACCGCTGCTGCACGCCCGAGCTCACAGGCTCCCACCCGACAAGCTCCACCTCGCCAAGGAGGAGTTCCGTAAGATGGAGGAGATGGGAATTGTAGGCCGCTCAGACAGCCCGTGGGCATCCCTGCTGCACGTGGTGCCCAAGTCCGCAGGAGGGGGGAGGCCCTGCGGAGACTACAGAAGGCTCAACGATGCCACAACTGCCGACCGATACCCAGTGCCCCACATCCAGGACTTCACGGCAAACCTGCACGGAGCGACCATCTTCTCGAAAATCGACCTGGTCAGGGGATACCATCAGTTCCCAGTGAACCCCGACGACGTGCCCAAGACAGCCCTCATCACCCCGTTCGGCTTGTTTGAATTCCTGAGGATGCCTTTCGGTCTCAAGAATGCAGCCCAAACTTTCCAAAGGCTCATGGACTCGGTGGGACGCGGTCTGGATTTCGTTTTCATTTACTTGGACGATACCCTGGTGGCCAGCAGTTCACACCAAGAGCACGTGGCACATTTGCGCCAGCTCTGCCAATGCCTGAGCAACCACTGACTGGCAATCAATCCGGCAAAGTGCCAGTTCGGGCTGACAGAGATCGACTTCTTGGGCCACAGAGTCAACCGACATGGCACAGTTCCCCTACCGGACAAGGTCCAGGCCATCCGCCAGTTTCCCAAGCCCAGCACGGTCAAGGGCCTGCAGGAGTTCGTAGGGATGGTCAACCTTTATCATCGGTTCGTGCCGGCGGCGGCACACATCATGAGACCCTTGTTCAGCCTGATGGCCAGCAAAGCCAAAGAGGTGGCATGGGACGCGGAGTCCACGGAGGCGTTCAAGCAGGCCAAGGAGGCGCTGGCAAAGGCGGCCCTCCTAGTGCACCCGAGAGTCGAATGTACCCACGGCACTCACAGTCGATGCTTCCTCCGGCAGTCGGCGGAGTCCTGGAGCAGCTTGTCGAGGGCCAGTGGCGACCATTCGCTTTCTTCAGCCGGCACCTACGGCCACCAGAAGTGAAGTACAGCGCTTTCGACAGAGAGTTGCTAGTGCTTACCTGGCTGTCCAGCATTTCCGTATTCCTCCGAGGGAAGGGAGTTCACCGTGTATATGGACCACAAGCGCCTCATCTTTCGCACTGGCCAAGGTATCGGACCCCATGGTCGGCTCGGCAGCAGAGGCACCTGTCCTTTATTTCAGAGTTCAGCATGGGACATCTGCCACATCGCGCAGGGAAGAACAAGTCGTCGCCGACACACTGTCTCACCCCTGCCTCCACTCAGTGGGCATATCGTCCTCAGGAATAGACTTACGCAGCAACTGGCGGAAGCACAACGGTCGGACACCGAGATCCCGGCTTACCGCACCGCCGTTTCGTGGCCCCAGTTGGAGGACGTCCCCATCGGCCCCGGCAGCAGATCAACTTCCTGTGCGACATGTCTACCGGCAGACCCCGACCTGTGGTACCAGCAGCACTGGAGGCGCCGGGTGTTCGACACTCTGTACGACCTGGCCACCCGTCCATCAGGGCGTCCATCAAGCTGTAGCAGACAGATTCGTCTGGCACGGTGTTTGCGCAAACAAGTTGGACCCAGAGTCCGTGACCTGCGTACACTTGTCCAGGGATCCGACCAAAGTCCCAGCGGGCACAGTGAAGGCTCCCATCCAAGCAGTTCCAGCTGACCGCACAGGCGGTTCCAACACATTCATGTGGACATCATCTGGCCCCCTGCCAGTCTCCCGGTGGAGCACCAGGTATAATTCTTTACCCATGGTAGACAGGTTCAACCCCAGGATGGCCGGAGAGCCATACCGCTCACAGATCACCGTCCACTGAGTCCTGCGCCAAGGAATCGCTACATTACAAACTGGATCGCCAGGTTCGGCCCACCCAACGGACATCATCTCTGACAGAGGGGCGCAGTTCACGTCTGGTTTGTGGACAGCACTGGCGCAGCTCCTGGGCACCCAGCTGCATCACACCACAGCGTACCATCCCCAGTCCAACGGTTTGGTAGAGCGATTCCACCGGCATCTCAAGTCAGCCTTGGTGGCGCGCCTCAGGGGCCCCAACTGGACAGATGAGCTTCCCTGGGTCCCACTGGGCATCCGCACAGCCCCCAGGAGGACCTGGGCACCTCCTCGGCGAAATTGGTCTACGGCGCCCCCCTGACGGTCCCAGGCGAGTTCATACCAGAGGCCTGAGGTTCAGAAGAAACTCCAGCAGCGGTACTAATGAGGCTGCAGGACAAGGTAGGGACCCTGGCACCGGTCCTGACCTCCAGGCATGGTCCCATGCTATCCTTCACCCCTGAAGACCTCCGAGGCTGTGGGTACATTTTTATTTGCAGGGGCATGCACAGGTCACCTCTACAGCGGCCGTACGAAGGACCCTTCAAGGTGATCCAGCACAACAGATCCACCGTGTGTCGTGGAGGTGGGTGGGCAGGAAGATATTTTTTACAGTGGACCGCCTCAAACCGACACACTTGGACATTGAGCAACCAGTGAGGGTACCCGCACCGCGCCGGCATGGCAGCCACCCCGGGCAAGCCACATGGATTGGGGGCTCCATTCCCCGATGGACGTCTCTGGGTAGCGCATTGAGTAGAGCATCTACTGAGCATCGTTGAGCATCCTTGAGTAGTGCGTTGCATGCAGCTACAGATAATTCCTTTTCTCCCACAGATGCTGCTGCTCAACCTGCTGAGTTCCTCCAGCAGATTGTTTATTGCTATAACTAAGGGTTGCCGTAAATAAGGATTAAAAGCACCCTCACCGTTTAACTCATGCTAGATGTAAATTGTCAAAATAGGAGGCCAACAGATATCATACAAGGACAATGTCACTTCCATAATCATGAAGGGCAAAAGAAAGCCTCAACATGCAAACTTGCTTTGCGATGGATTATAGCATTTCTCCACTTTACCTTTAGAGTGCCTCCACTCAGTTCAGTAGCCCCTTTGCATGAAGAAGCTCCAAGCAAAGGCTGATGGTTGAGAATCTCGGACACGGTTCAAAAATACACAATAATTTCATTAAAATATTAGATCTTGTGATGTCACTCACTAATAACTAGATCTTGTCTGACCTCTGACCTCATAATTGTAAGCAAGAGAAATGCAAGGATTCTTCCCTCCTATTTATGGTTCAGGTCTCCAGTCAGGACTTCTCAACCTTCTGGACTCAGCAATAATCTTACCATGCAACCACTGCTCACGTTCTCTCAGACAGAAAGTGCTGGCAATCTCCCTACTGGCCAATTCCCACAGATTTCCCCATGAAGTAAGGGAGGGGCAGGGGGTGGGGATATAAAGCAGAATCAGCTAAAAATAAATCACAGCTCAGAGACCGCAGAAGCTGCAAACTGGAGCAAAAAAAAAACAACTGCTGGAGGAACTCAACAGGTCGATCAGCATCTGTGGGGGGGGAAGAGGAACTGTTGAGGCAACACACTCAAATCCTGGAGCAAAGAATGAGATGCAGGAGGAACTCAGCAGATCAGGCATTATCTGTGGAGGGAAAGAGACTAATGAAAGGTCGCAACTCGAGATGTTGACTGCCTGTTTCCCTCTACAGATGCTGCCTGACTACCCGAGTTCCTCCAACAGCTCGCTTGTTTTTTGCCCCAAGACTCTGACATCTGCAGTCTCTTGTGTTTCCATATTCAAATGCTGACTGACAGTCACCACCTGGGCATGCACATGCAGAATGGCCACTTTGTCAAGGCGCCAGAAGGCTGTTGGCACCCACGGAACTGCACACACAAGCCGAAGAGATAATAAATAGGTTACATAAAAAAAAGAAGTTCCTCATATTTAACCTATGCTTAAAAGGACCTGCACATCTGAATGTAGTAATAGATGATTACAAAACAGGAGTGTGTTTTTTCCATGAAGCTAACAATTATAAAATATATAATGATCTTTTACGTTTGCCTAAAAGCAAAAGGATTAATATTTCAAACAAATCTAAAACAACGCCTATTTTCTCTGAACTACACCTTTAGTAAACAGGTTTAAAAGATATCAACACTGTGAGAAAGGAACCTTAAGCTCCAACACCCTTCACCTACCACGAGGGGGAGACTGGCTAGTTGGAAAACTTTTTGTCAGTTTATTTCAGCTCCCAAACGTTCATGATAAATCCCTCCCTTCCATATTCAAATGATCCAATCAGTGTTGGTTCTCACATTTTGACTGCACTAAATGAAATGCACCTCTTTAACTAAAATGTTTCTCTCCTCTACCACCAGGCACACAAGATAGAGGGTTCAGAGGAGATTTACGAGAATGATTCCGGGAATGAAAGGGCTTACGTATGATGAGCATTTGTCGGCTCTTGGACTGTACTCACTGGAGTACAGAAGGATGAGAGGGGACCTCGTAGCAACATTTAAAATGTTGATAGGAAAGGATAGAGTAAATGTGGCTAGGCTGTTTCCCTTGGTGGGCGAGTCCAGGACCAGAGGGCACAATCTTAGAATTAGAGGGTACAGTTTCAAGACAGAGATGAGGAGAAATTTCTTTACCTAAGAGGGTGGTGAAATTGTGGAACTCCTTGCCACGCACAGCAGTGGAGGCCAGATCAGTGGGGGTGTTCAAGGAGGAGATAGACAGATATCTAAATAGTCAGGGTATCAAGGGATATGGGGATAAGGCTGGAAATGGGATTAGAATAGTTTTTTTCCCACCCCATTTCTTTTTCCCTTTTCCTTGGAGCAGACTCGATGGGCCGAATGGCCTGCTTCTGCTCCCTTGTCTTGTGGTCTTGTGATCTTGTGATAACCAGATTCTCAACCCAATATACTAACAGCATATTTTAAAAACTTATTAAAGTTGAAACAGTGAATGCAACTTGAATGTAGCTTATGTAGATACAGTCACTGTAGAACATATAGCAGAATCCCTGCCCTCTGAATGAAGTTCAACCTGTGACTTCCACTTCTTCCTTCTCAAATCGTTAATATTGATGAAGATCTGGCTCAGTGGGTGCTCCCCAGGTCTGAGTTGTCTAGTCATAAGAGTTATATAGCACAGAAAACAGGCCCTTGGGCCAACTCGTTCATGCCGACCAAGCTGCCTAACTGAATTAGTCCCATTTGCTTGCGTTTGGCCCATATCCCTCTAAACCTTTCTTATCCATGTACCTGTCCAAATGTCTTTTAAATGTCATAATTGTATTTACCTCAACCACTTCCTCTGGCAGCTCATTCCATATACCCACCACTCTCTGCATGAAAAAGTTGCCCCTCAGGTCCCCTTTTAATTCTTTCCCCTCTCACATTAAACCTATGCCCTCCAGTTTTGGACTCCATTACCCTGGGGGAAAAGACTGTGGCCATTCACATCTATGCCCCTCATGATTTTACACCTCTATAAGGTCCCCCCTTAGCCTCCTATGTTTGAGGGTAAAACAGTCTCAGCCTATCCAGCCTCTCCATACAACACAAACCCTCCAGTCCCGGTAACATCCTCGTGAATCTTTTTTGCACCCTTTCTGGTTCCTTTCTCGTATCTTGGTTTCCTTGATTGTGGAGGGTAGAAGAAACGTCATCAAACCCATCAGTGTCATTCAGTAACAGAACACATGCGAACAAACCAGCCTGACTGTAGAGCAGAAGAGCAAGTGGACAAATAGGTTAAGATGCAGCTTAGCCATGAGCCAACAGGCTTCGGGGGCCACTCTCCATTTCCCCATGTTCTTTTCCTCACCTCCTCTCTTTACTCCTGCCCCCATTCCCACTTCCCTGTCTGCACAAAAAAATACCTAAAACTCTATTCACAAAACAAAACATAGAACAAACCCACTATTTCATACAACTGGAAATTTATAAATGATTCACTCCTCAATGTAGTGTACCCAAGCAGTGTATGGAACAAAAGATCTGATGTGACAATAGCTCCACTGCTGTCACTGAGCCCAATGTATTAACACTAATATGCTGGGAAAATGATGGGTAGCCACATGATGTAATTAGATCATTACCTGAAACTTCTTCACCATTCCTGACTGATCTGTAACCTACAGCTACTCACGGCAATGTCAGGGCTCAAAACACCATGCCCAGTTCAAACAAAGCCCATGTCATACAGTACAAAACGAACTCAATTCAAAACCTGATGACAGGCTAAAACTGCAACTCTTGACATTGAGACACGGCTCTCCATCAAGTAAAAATAACCAGTATGCATTCCTCCATCTTTACTTTGGAAGAGCTCCAAACCTATGCTGCTTAGTTATATTTCCTGATTGTAAGCACCCAATGTGAAATCAGCATAAGATATGCTCTCTCCCAGAGTTATTGCTCATGCTATGCAGGCAACAAGTATTCATAAAGGGAAAGCACATTAAAAAAGAGCAACTGCAATGGATTTTCCTAATGCTATGAACTGAACAGTTTAAGTTACTGAAAGCTTGTTGAGACCAGCCTAGAAGATAAGTACAATAGCGAAGCATTCCAATTCCTATAGCATATAAATCTGCCTATGACTAACATAAATTAGCAGTGCCACTCACATTTTTGTTTCATTTTGCAGCTTCTTGTTCTTTTATGGGCCTGTCCCAATGTTCAGACGTTCCTCATGCATGGAATAAAATGTGCAATGCACTGTTATGGTTATATACCCCAGCAGTAGGCACGCACTTTGCACACTTTAAGAAAGTTAATGGCAGATCCTCTGACAGACTGTTTCCTAAATTCAAGCAGCAAGTCAACCTCTTCTGAAATGATGGGGGAGTAAAGGGTAAATAGATTTAAACATGTTATAATTCTTCTGGGAGCTCCTGAAGTTCGAGAGGATAATAAAATGTTGCACTGTTCCTGTGCAAGTAAAATACAAAAAACAGTTGAAATAGAACGTTTGATGGAACATTCTTCAGTCACCTCTAGAAAACTTTACAAAATGAACAAAGTGGAACGGAATGGAAAAGTTGGCTCAATCAACTCCTTCAGGGAGGGAAACCTGCTGTTCTTACATGCTTGTACTGTACATGATTCAATCCACATCAATATGACTGACACTTAAGTGCCTCAGAAGTGACTTAGAAAGCCCAAGGGCTCACCTCACTAGAGATGTCCACATCTCAAGGAGGAGAATAAAAAGTATTATACCTTCTCAACTTTTGTCTTGGAGCAGCCGTCTGTCCTCCTGCGTTCATGGCCACAGTCTTACCGGGTACCACGTTTTTCTTGCTGCTCACTGGAGGAGCTTGTTGATTTGTAGAGGTCTTAGGGCTTCTGCGTTTCAGTTTCTTTTCCTCCATTCTGTTGACTTCTCAGAGTCTGCCAACAGGAATACAATTAAAACAAATGTTAGAAGGCTTAAAAAATATCCAGATAACTAGCAGCTGATACCCAAACTGCTTCAAGTAAAATGCAGCTGAAATCCTTTTCATTTCTTCCTCTTAAGAATATTGTTGGGAGCGAGGCAACCCTGACCTATACAGGAAATCGAGGTATGACCTTCGTAAGCTATCAGGAATGCCAAGAGACAATACCAGTCCAAAATTGAGTCCCTGACCAGCCATCAGTTGTGGCAGGGCTTACATGCTATAATGGACTACAAAATGAAATCAGGCAGTATCGCTGACAACATTGCAGCTCTCCCTGATGAGCTTAATGCATTCTATGCATGTTTTGAACAGAAAGGCAATGAATCGACACCACCTGCCCCGACAGCTCCAATGCACCTGAACCCACAGTCACCGTTGTAGAGTCAGATCAGCCTTCTGGAGAGTAAACCCGTGGAAAGTGTCCAGCCTGAATGGAGTCCCAGGCCGTGTCCTTAGATCCAGTGCAGATAAGCTGGCGGGAGTACTTGCAGAAACTTTTAACCTCTTTCTATTCCAATCAGAGGTTCCTACCTGCTTTAAGAAGACCACTATCGTCCCGCTGCAAAAGAAAAACAAGCTAATGTGCCTTAATGACTATCACCCAGTGGATCTAACATCCACCATCATGTAGTGCTTTGAGAGGCTGCTCACGGCACACATCAGCTCCAGCTTCCCAGACAACCTTGACCCACTGCAATTCACCTACTGCCAAGACAGGTCCATGGCATGCGCCATCTCCCTGGCTTATCTCTGGAACATCTGGATAACAAAGACACCTACATCACTGAGAGGTGGCACATGAGATAAGTAGCCCATTTTGATCAAGGAAAGGAGATCATTTTGATCATTGTGCTCTCTGCCACAATGAAGGTCATTGGCAATGTCCTCCTCAACTTGCTTCTCTCAGTGGCCAAAGAGTTGCTCCACGAATTGCAGTCTGGATTCTGTCCATCTAGAGTGGATGTGATCTTCACTGCGCGACAATTCCAAGAGAAATGCAGGGAGCAGAACCATCCACTATACGTGGCCTTTCTCAACCTCACTACAGCTTCTGACTTCATCAGTGAGAGAGACAATTGAGCACCCTCCTTAAATTCAATGGCCTGCACAAATTCACCTCCCTCTTACTATTGCTTCATGATGGCATGCAAGCCATGATCCTAACTAATGGATCCAAAACAGAGCCAATCTTAGTGAAGACTGCGTCAAGCGAGGCTACATCACTGCCCCCATTTATATTTCAGTCTTTCTTGCTGCAGTATTGTAGCTCACCTCAAACAAGCTTCCTACTGCAGTGAAACTAATCTACAGGACAAATGGAAAATTGTTTGCCCAGCGTCATTTCCACTCCAGAACCAAGGTCACCCCAGCCTCAGTAGTTGAGCTGCAGTGCACAGACAGCTTGCACGTTAAGGGCCGAGCTGCAAATTATTGTTGATTCAATCACTGAAGTATACAAAAAGATGGGCTTTCACTCAACATCTGTACAACAGAGATCCTCTACCTGCTGTATAACACCATCCTCTGACAATAAAAGGTTGTTGCTGACGTGATGTACCCCAGGGAAAGAATAAAAATGAATAAGAACAAATATGTTGTTCTTGCCATGGTCAGTGGCAAGGTTCAGGTACACTGGCAGGTTTAACACAAGAAGAATGACAACTAGTAATTGTTTCAGTACCTACGTGAACATTAGCTGCCACATTCACCGGTGCTACAACTGTGGTTATAGTGCAAATTAATAATTCAAAGGCACTTCATTGCAACCTTACCATTTTAGTTTATCCAAGGCTTTGAAACAAAAATTAAACTCATTAATTAAAATTCTACACTGTATGAATAATTTGGAGTTGATCTGTGAGATTACATAATTGTTTTGTAATGTTCTAATAAAATTTGGTTTCATGAAGCAACAAATCAAGTGCACAATCTGTGTTCCAAACTGTCAGGCTTTCTTTGTTAACATAAGTGGCATGACATGATAGGAAAGTTCGGAATCAGTAGACAGGAACCACAATATAAATTCCACCCTGGGATGACTCAGGATCCTGCGCTGGCTGATGCAAAAACAAGTATTCACTTGCTTATAGATGTTGGTCCAGTGGTTAAGTTCCAGAAACAAGACCCAAGATATAAATTAAGTGTAAAAGGTACACCAACAGCTTGATAAAACTAAAAAAAACTTAACACTTTTACTGTTTCACCAGTAACATAACAAACATTACATTTAAAATATATGAACACAGCAACTGGAAACATTCACAAAGAATATTGAGTCAGGGGAGTACCATAAATGCATTTAAAAAGAAGTTAAATGAACAAGCAAGAAAGAAAGGAAGATGCTGATAGGGTGTGGTGAAGTAGAATGGGGAGGAGGTTTTTTGGAGCACAAGCTCTGGCAAAGACCAGATTGACCAAATGACCTGTTCCTGTGTAAAAATCTCAACCAGTCTGAAGTCAGCATTATGTTCCTACTGGCAACAATTAGATCAAACATTGTTCTGGGAGAGCATAACTTGGCAGTCACCGTTCTTTAACACATTCTCTTGACTCGCAACCTTCTCAGAACCACCTTTGGCAAAAGATCAAAAAATTATTTTCTTGATCTTATGCCAAAGTTGCTCTGTGACCAGACAGAAGGAAAAGCTATTCCTGATACACTTTCACTTCTACTCAACATCTGTAAAACAGAGATCTTCTACCTGCTGTATAACATCACCTTCTGACAATAAACCTGCAACAACTTGGCCATAACCTCATATTCAGCAATTCTTTTCAGTGTTTCATGAGCACCCAGTAGGCTGGAAAGTAAAAGTCAACCTTCTAAAGTGGGAATTATCATCATTTAAAACTGACAATACCAAAAGTACGTACTCTCCAGTTTCCTCAGGGAATTACAGTGTTGTTAGCACATTACTTCTCCAATTTCCTTTGTCCACACTGTACTAGAACCTGATGCTAGATCACAGATATTGTACTTTAACAAATTCCCTCTGATGGACGAGTCATCCACAAAGGAGAGGAGCAGGAGAGAGAGATGGAAAAGACAGTGAGAGATACTAATTTGTATAGGATGTTATCACATTATCAGTGTATCACAAAGCCCATAGTAACCAATGAATTACTTTTTATACACCATCACTTGTCCTTGCATATTGCAAGAAGGAGGAACATAGAACAGTACAACACAGAAACAGGCCCTTCAACCCACAATGTTGTGCCGAACTAATTTAGCTAATGACACTTAATTAGTACACACATTCCTAGTGGTGTTAAGAAATTGTTAACCAGCTCTTCTTCAGATAATGCCATGGACCTTTAATATCTAGTATTTAAGATGCATATTAAAGATTCCATCCAAATGGAACCCCTTTGGCAGTGCTGTGTGTGCTCTTTTCCATCATCATCTTTATTGTTTTAACTCCAGATTGTTAACCAAATTAAAATTCCACAGCTGCCGTGCTGGGATTTGAATTCTGACTGTAACTGGATTGCCAGTCCAGTAACTTAACCACTGGACCACCAATGTTGCACCGTAATGTTAGCATTGATTAGATACTCAAATTTTGGAGTGGGTCAAATCTATAAATGAAGAGGAGCCCTTCAAGCAGTTTATTATTTGAGAAGAGAATCTATTTAGTTCTCTGAAATATCCTTTTGCCTTGCCTCCTCCTGAGGAACATTAAGGTCTTGTTTGAGAGCACCATTACTAAATACGCTGTTCGTGTGAATCCTAACCAGCAAATTGGATAATCCTGTCCTTGCCCAATGTCCCCACACGCAAGTGTACACGCATATTCCAACAGGCACCACTGAGTAGCAATTAAGAGGCTGAGCTGACTTTTGCCCTACTGGGAGATACAAGCTAAATGTGTCATTGTGACTGCCAGTCAAGGTGAGATCAAATCATTTAAATATAAATCTAGCTCCTCCCTGCCCCATGGAAAATCAGAACTATAGCTGGGCAACAGAATAGCAGGCAATTGGCACTGTCTTACAACTTCAATGTCCTGGGCGTTGTCTGTGTGGAGTTTGTTCTCCCTGTGGTCATGTGGGTTTCCTGCAAGTGTTGCGGTGTCCTCCCACATTACAAGACATGCTGGCTGGTAGATTAGACTCAGGGGATAGTTAATGGGCATGTGAGAGAGAATGGGTTACAGGAAATGCGTAGGGAGATAGTATTGATCTGAGAGCCGGCATGGATTCAATGGACCAAATGGTCTCCTTCTATTCCATTAGGAAATATGAAGGGCAATCAGAGTAACTAGATCAGCTTGGGACCCTTATCCTTTAAAAGTGATGTCTCAGAGCTGGTCTTTCAGAGTCATGCATTAACAGAGAAAGCAACACCTGAATAAAACTTTTGGATAGATCAGAATAGCAGGAATAAGAGTGCCCAGGTTCAAGGCTGCAAAGGGAACATTTAAAACATGTCAAATATTGCTTTACAAGGTGATGATCAGCAGCTGCAAAAGTCCTCAACCATCTTATTGGGAGCCCATAATATTTGCTTCATTTAGAAAACAGCTAATTAATTGCCTACCATTTGATTGAAGATAACCACAGTAGGGTAAAATTGTAACTAAGATTTTAAAGCAATAGAAAATGCTTAGTTCAGGTCTCTAACACTCCAAAGCATACACCCTTTTGCACCAGAAAAAATGGACAAATGAATGCGATTATTTAAACTCCCTACACTATCCAAAGTACTCCACCCAAACAGCTTGAGAAAAACAGTTTAACAGCACTGATATTACTGCTGATTATTCTGATGGGAGTTAAGTGAAGGAAGTGGAGAGCGTTAACACAGTTGTTTGCACACACACCAACTATTAAGGTAGTTGGTTGAAGTCTCTCATAGTTTGGAGCCAGAAGTGGAATACGGAAAAAGTGCCACATTGTCAGAGAGTGACTTTCCAAAGGAGAACTTAAGGCCTCCCCCATGTGCTCTATTCTTTGAAAGGTCTTAAGTATCTGGAAAATATATTGGGATATTCTGAAGCAGTGAAAGGAATTATAAAAAGTACAGGTTTCTTTTACTGAGGAAGAGAATTGAAGAGCAGCAGCCACATTCTTCTTCCATCGCAACAGATTTCCTGGACTCGAGCAAAACAAAACTACAGGTTCTCTGGTCTGGTCATTCTGATCATTGTGGGACAACATTTGAGGGAGATAGACTTGCACCTAAACAGAGCCTTTCCTGATCAGAGGGCATCCTAAATTGTTATGTAGCCAGAATAAATACACTTACGGTTTGATCTCAGTTGCAATGCAAGAAATATACTCAATTTTGTACACAACAAGCTTCATAAACAGGTTGCAACCCGTTAAATTTGTTTGTGTGTTGTTAACTGTATTACAAATTCAGCAAGCTCACAAAACAATACAAAGAGAAATTCTGTGGATGCTGGAAATAACAAATTCAAAACAGAAAATGCTGGAGGTCAGGCAGACAAAAGAAGCAGAGTGAACATTTCAGATCAATAAACCATGCAAAGAAAAAGGCCAGCTTCTAAATAGGACTCCCATTATAATGCAGTAAAACTGGTGTCAAAAATCTCTCCAATATTTACTTCGACTACACTTCCTCCCATGACTATTTGCAAGGACTCCATTCTCCAATTCTTTATTCCTTGGCAATATCGTATCTGTTCTGAAGATGATACTTTCTACACCCAGTGCTTCTGAAATGTTTTCCTTCATCCTTAACTGTGATTTCCCCTACACTGTGGTTAGCAGGGCTCTTAACCACGTCCGTTCCATTTCTTGCATTTCTGCTCTCAACCCCTCTCCTCCCTCCTAGAGCAAGGATAGGGTTTCCCTTCTTATCACCTTCCACCCCACCACTCTCCACATTCAATGTAATTTCCGCTACCTTCAACATGATGCAATCACCAGACATCTACTCCTACCCTTTCAGCACAAAGGGACCATTATCGCCATGAAGTTTTGGTTCATCTTCATCTGCTTCCTTTCTTAGTGTGTTCATAGGGTCACACAGCACAGAAACAGGCCCTTTGGCCTACCACGTCCATGCCAATCATCAAGTAGCTATACTAATCACATTTATCGGCACTTGATCCAGTGCCTTCAGTGACTTAGTAATTTAAGAGCTGGTCTAATTCCTTCTTAAATTTTGTGAGAGTACCTGCCTCCACTACACCCTCATGCAGTGCTTTCCAAACTCCAATATGATTCAGGTGAAAAAGATCTTCCACAGATTCCCCTCTAAACCTCTTACCTTCCCTTAAACCTATGCCCTCTGGTTATCTACCCTATCTATGCTCCTCATAATCTTGTACACCTCTGAGTGTTTTAAGTGAGCTCATCAAGAGATATGGGGATGTTGCAGTAATCCATTATAGTCAAAGGAACAGGGACTCATTCACTGATGTGTTAACATTCGCTGCAGATGGACCTGCAGAGCAGGATGTGGGAGGACGTTATACATCATCTGGCTAATGAGAAGAAACCACAGGAGATACCCTACCTACCCTTTTACCTTCCAGTCATCCAGTGACAGGTACTTTATCCAATTTAGAAGCAGAAGATACAAAAGCCTGAAAGCATGACCACCAGGCTCGAGGACAGCTTCTATCCCACTGTTACAAGACTATTGAATGATCCCCTAATATATTAAGATGGATTCTTGACCTCACAATCTACCTCGTCGTGGCCCTTGCATCTTATTGTCTGCCTGCACTGCACTTCCTCTGTAACTGTGACACTTTATTCTGCATTCTGTTATTGTTTTCCCTTGTACTACCTCAATGCACTGATGTGTTGAAATGATCTGTATGGATGGCATGCAAAACAAAGTTTTTCACTGTACCTCAGTACGTGACAATAATAAACCCAGTTATCATATTTGGCATGCAAAACAAAGTTTTTCACTGTACCTCAGTACGTGACAATATTAAACCCAGTTATCATATTTGATGCTCATACAGACTACATTGCAGAAACCAAACACAGATTTCACAGCATTTTTGTTCAGTCCACAGGGATAATCCTGAGATTCTAGCTGCTTGCCAATTCAGTCCTCCATCCCACACCAACTCTGATTTCTTCCTCTTTGACCCCTTACACTGTCCTGCTGAAACCCAACTTGAGGAAGGGCCTTCATCTTCCAACCCGATCTGGCCAGCTCTGATAAAAGGTCATTGACCTGAAATGTTAACTGCCTTCACAAATACACCTCACCTGATAAGGTATTCCCAGCATTTCTTTCAAATTTCTAAATACTTGTTCTGTAGCTCACTGCTCCAGCAACTTTTTCCTGTGTCCTCATATTACTCATTAAAATTGATCAGCTCTGATCAATGATTCACCACCACACTCCAGCCGGCACTAACCCTATTTGCATCATTCAGTCTCTCTTTGTCTCTACTACATCACAGACATTCTCTTTCTCCACACCTCCCTCTTTGCAATTTAAAAACATCTTTGATTTCTAACTTTTCCTAGTCCTGATAAAAGGTCATCGGCCTGAATCATTAACTGGTTCTCTCTCCATAGATACTACTTGGCCAATTGAGTTTTTAATTTCAGATTTCCATCTGTCACAGAAGGATATGATTGTGCTGGGGAAAGTTCAGAGGACATTCACCAGCATGTCAATTGGATTGGAGGACTTTAATTGTGGTGAGAGATTGGATAGGTTAGGCTTGTTTTCCCTGGAGCAAAGAAGGGGAGGGGAGGTGACCTGGTATAGGTATATAAAATTATATGAGGCATATTTAGTTAATCTTTTTTCTCCCATGGTAGGCCATCAAAAACAAGAGGGCACGGGTTTAAGGTGAGAGGAAGCAGTTTTAAAGGGGACCTGATGGGTAAGTTTTGTTTTTACACCAAGAATACTTTTGTCAGAGGAAGTAGTTGAGGCAGGTAGAATAACAACATTTAAAAGACATTTGGACAGGCGCAAGGATAGGAAAGGTTTAGAAGAATAATAACCAGGGAAATGGGACAAGCTTAGATAGTCATCTTGGTCAGCATGAACAAGTTGCACTGAAGGGCCTGTTTCCCTGCTGCATTACTCTATAAGAGATTGGATAAATTGGGTTTATTTTCCCTAGAGCAAAGAATGCTGAGGGATGACCTGATAGAGGTATGTCAAATTAGAAGAGGCATAGATAGTTAAAAATGTTTTTCCACAATAAGAGTATCAAAACCAAGAGGGCATAGGTTTAAGGTGAGAGAAAAGGAGTTTGAAAGGAGATCTAAGGGCTGTTTGTTTTACACACAGAGAATGGTCGATATCTGGAACTCGTTGCCAGAGGAGGTGGTGGAATCAAATACAGTCACGTAGATGCCACGGCCAAGAAAGCTCACCAGCGCCTCTACTTCCTCAGGAGGCTAAAGAAATTTGGTTTGTCCCCTTTGACTCTCACCAACTTTTATCGATACACCATAGAAAGCATCCTATCTGGATGTATCACGGCTTGGTACGGCAACTGCTCTGCCCAGGACCGCAAGAAACTGCAGAGAGTTGTGGACGCAGCCCAGCGCATCACGGACACCAACCTCCCCTCCTTCGACTCTGTCTTTATGTCTCGTTGTCTTGGTGAAGCAGCCAGCATAAGCAAAGACTCCACCCACCCAGGTCATTCTCTCTTCTCTCCTCTTCCATCGGGTAGAAGATACAGGAGCCTGAGGGCACGTACCACCAGACTTAAGGACAGCTTCTACTCCACTGTGATAAGACTATTGAACGGTTCCCTTATACGATGAGATGGACTATAACCTTATGATCTACCTTGTTGTGACCTTGCACCTTATTGCACTGCACTTTCTCTGTAGCTGTGATACTTTACTCTGTACTGTTATTGTTTTTACCTGCACTACATCAATGCACTCTGTACTAACTCCATGTAACCGCACTGTGTAATGAATTGATCTGTACGAATGGTATGCAAGGCAAGTTTTTCACTGTACAATAATAAACCAACACCAATGTTGAAGAGACAGTTAGACAGACACTTAAATAGGCAAAGCATTAGAAGGCAACACAAGAGACTGTAGATGCTGTCATAGCAAGTATAGAAGGATATGGTCCTAATGCCGGCAACTGGACTGAGTGAGGATGGGCAAACGGGCCAGTATGGATATGATGGGCCAGTATGGATATGATGGGCCGAAGGGCCCGTTTCCGTCCTGTATGTCTCCATGGCTCTTGTGAAGCGTCTCTCCTCTTTAAATGCTGCTTATTGTTGTTGAGGTGAAAATGCTGAGCGTCGTGCAAGCGGGGCTCCGTCCTTACCAGGCGGGGCCAGGGCCAGGGCCGGGGAGGTCACGTCCCGTCTACGCCGGCACAGAAGGAAGGGCCATGGGGCAGCAGGCACCGCTAGTCGGCCCGCGTCCGGAGACGGAGCGGCAGGTCCGGGAGAGGAGAGGCGAGGCGAGGCGGCCGGGCTTGGACAGAGGACGCGCGTCCGCGGTAATCGGATGTGTTCAGCTTGAATCTCCCGGCGCCTCAGGCCCTCGGTGATCCGACCAGGCCGCCCGTTGCCATGGCGCCTGACGGCCTCACACACCCTCCTCTCTGTCGCCGGAAGCTGCGGCCGTGTCTGGGCATGCTGGGAGTTGTAGTTCTATTTGGCCCGACGCCAGTGCCAAGCAACCAAGCCCGAACTACAACCCCCAGAGAGCCAGCGGCGGGCCAGTGGAAGACCAGAGCTTTCAACAGACAGCAGCCCAAGTCCATAATCATCAAAACAAATGGGAAGGTAACTCACCTCAGCAACTACTCGGGGCATAACTGACAGCACTAACTAAATACTAACTAAAGAGCTCACAATCTACCTTGTTGTGACCTTGCACCTTATTGCACTGCACTTTCTCTGTAGCTGTGACACTTTACTCTGTACTGTTATGTTTTTACCTGTACTACCTCAATGCACTCTGTACTAACCCAATGTAACTGCACTGTGTAATGAATTGATCGGTATTCTAGACAAGTTTTTCACTGTACCTTGGTACAACTGACAATAGCGTAATGCTATTACAGCGCCAGTGACCCAGGGTTCAATTCCCGCCGCTGTCTGTAAGGAGTTTGTACGTTCTCCCCGTGTCTGCGTGGGTTTCCTCCGGGTGCTCCGGTTTCCTCCGGGTGCTCCAGTTTCCTCCCACGTTCCAAAGATGTACGGGTTAGGAAGTTATGGGCATGCTGTGTTGGCGCCAGAAGCGTGGTGACACTTGTGGGCTGCCGCCAGCACATTTTCAGTAACGCAGAAAGACTCATTTCACTGTGTGTTTCGATGTACATGTGACTAATAAATAAATATCAATACCAATACTGCATCACTGAACCAACAAAGGACAAGAATAAATGGACAGAGTGGGATTCTGGAGCAAAAAAACAGGATGTTTGTGCAGAATCAGATTTACTATCACTGACTTGTTTGATGTGAAATTTGTTGTTTTGTGGCAGCAGTACAGTGCAAAGACATAAAGTTACTGTAAATTACAAAAATAAATAGATTGTCCAAAGAAGAGGAATAACAAGGTAGCATCTGTGGATCACACAGCATCTGTGGAAAACAAAACAGAGTTAATGTTTCAGGTCTGGGACCTTTCATCAAAACTAGAAACGTGAGAAAACAAGCATGTTTTAAATTTTGGTGGGGGTGGGGTGGGGAAGGTCGGAGAAAACGGAGAAGTCCAGTCTGACCTGCCGGACATGTCTTCCTGCCCTGCGTTTTGCAACTCCTACATTTTTTGTCGACGTTCTCACTCTCTAACTGCTCCCATTCACTCATTGACCAGATAATCCTGTTTACAGTTTATCCCCATGCTCACCCTATGAGAGACTTCCCCCTCTCTGTAGCCTAACAAGCTTCCCAGTTCTGATGAAAGGTCTTTGACCTAAAACATTAACTTCCCACAGATGCAGCCTGACCTGCTAAGTATTTCCAGCATTTCATGCTTTCATTATAGACTAACTGGGAGACCAAAAAACACTCTCCCTTTCAGAACACTTTACCTTGCAACTGTAATCTGTCCTTTTATCTCTTCCCTTCCTAGACCCTCCAGATAAAGCAGCAATTCACTTTCACTTCTTCCAACTTGGTGTATTTAATTCAGTGCTTATGGTGCAGTCTCTTCTACATTGGAGAAACCAAATGCAGTTAAAGTGACTGTTTAAAAGAACACAAAAGATACAGTTGGTGCTGGAATCCAGAAGAAAAAACAGAAGGCTGGAAGAACTCACTGGGTCAGGCAGCTTCTGTGGAGGCAAAAAGTGTAAGGTAACATTTCAAGTCAGGACTGAGAGGGAAGAGGAAAGATTGCCAGTACATAGCAGTTGGAAGTGGGGGTAGGTCGAAGCTGGTAGGTGATGGGTGGGTACAGGTGGGCAGGGGATGATGGGCAGATGGTGCCAGGTAGGGCAAGGGAGTGGGAAAAGTGAACAAAGGCAGAAGGAAGCTAGGTGGACAGGTGAGTGTGTGTGGGAGGAGAACACGGGGGATGTGGGTTGCCTGAAATTGGAAAATTCAATTTTCACACCATTGGGTTGTAAGCTACCCAAGCAGAATATGAGACATTGTTCCTTCAATTTGTGTTTGGCCTCTCCTTAGCAATGGACAAGGCCAAGGACAGACAGGTTGCTGCAACAGTGAGAAGAAGAATTAAAGTGACATATATCTGGCTTTCTTTGCGCTTTGTTCACCTTTTCCAGCCCCTCTCCCCACCTAGTTCCATCTGCTCTTCAGCCCCCCACCCCCCCCCCCAATCTGGCTCCACCTTTCATCTACCAGGCTCTATCCCACCACCCCCGACCCCTTTCGTACTGCTACACGTCGGCAATCTTTCCTCTTCCCCCTCAGTCCTTATGCAGGCTCTCAACCCAAAACGTTGACTTACACCTTTTGCCTTAGCTGCTGAGTTTTTGCGGTGTGCTGTGTTTTGCTTTAAAGAACACCTCTGTCCTCTACAGGGTGACACTCGGCTTCCAGTTGCTTTTCTCTTTAATGCTCCATCACACTTCCCAATCTGACCCCTCTGCGTTTAACCTTATGCACCGTTCCAGCAAAACTCAACATAAACTGGTGGAGTAACACCTCACCTGTTTAGGTACATTGCAGCCCTTGAGTTCAGCAATTTCAGACAACCAGCCTTTCCTGCTTCATGTCAAAACTGAAGAGTTCTGCTTAGGGTCATAAATCTGTAACATTTTTCTCTCTTCACAGATTTAAAAGGGACATCAGGGGCAGCTTCTTCACATAAAGGGTGGTGTGTGTTTGGAATGAGCTGCCAGAAACAGTGGTTGAGGCAGCCACACTAAAAACATTTGAAAGCCATCCAGATAAGTACATGGATGGGCAAGGTTTAGACGGCTATGGGCCAAACACAAGCGGATGGAACTAGCTTGCTGGGCAACACAGTCAGCATGGATGAGTTGGGCTGGTTCGGTATTGGTTTATTATTGTCACTTGTACCGAGGTACAGTGAAAAACTTGTCTTGTATACTGTTCGTACAGGTCAATTCATTATACAGTGCAGTTACTGTACATTGGGTTAGTACAGAGTGCATTGATGTAGTACAGGTAAAAACAGTAACAGTACAGAGTAAAGTGTCACAGCTGCAGAGAAAGTGCAGTGCAATAAGGTGCACGGTCACAACAAGGTAGGGACATGTTTGGCATCGCTTTATGGGCCGAAGGGCCTGAATTGTGCTGTAGGTTTTCTATGTCATAGTCCATCTCATCGTATAAGGGAACTGTTCAATTGTCTTATCACAGTGGGGTAGAAGCTGTCCTTGAGCCTGGTGATATGTGCCCTCAGGCTGCTGTATCTTCTACTTGATAGAAGAGGAGAGAAGAGAGAATGACGCGGGTGGGTGGGGTCTTTGATTATGCTGGCTGCTTCACCAAGGCAGCGAGATGTAAATACAGAGTCCAAGGAGGGGAGGCTGGTGTCCGTGACACGCTGGGCTGCGTCCACAATTCTCTACAGTTTCCATGCTCTATGACTTTATGACAGATGCTACCTGATCTGCTGAATATATCCAACATTATTTGGAGACAAGAGACTACAAAGTCAAATCGAGTTTATTGTCACATGCACAAGTACGTGTGTGCTGGAATCTGGAGCAACAAACAATCTGCTGGAGGAACCCAGCAGGTCGAGCAGCATCTGTGGGAGAAAGGAACTGTCGACATTTCGGGTCAAAACCCTGAGTCCTGATGCAGGATTTTGACCGGAAACATTGACTATTTCTTCCCCCCCCCTCCAGATGACCCGCTGAGTTCCTCCAGCAGATTGTTTGTTGCTCCTTCATTTCACACTTTCAGCACCTGCTGCGTTCTGCATCTTACAGTTCCAGCAATTTTTGCTCTCTCTTCTGCTCTTTGACTTGCACTTCCTCCAGGCTGATCAACTTATAATTAACAAACATTCACCACCTTCTGTGAGACAACTGTAGCAACCTCTGTGTCACCTGCATTCTTTTGGTCTCCACCCTCTCACAGACATTCCCTTTGTGCTCTCCACCCTTCCCCCTTCTCTGCAATTTAATATATGCTTGGTTTCTCACTTTTCCAGTTCTGATGAAAGGTCATTTATCTCAAATGTTAATTCTCTTTCTGTCTCCACAAATGATGCCTGACCTGCTTTGTATCTCCAGAATTTTAAAGTTTCCAGCAATTTGAAATTGGAATTGCTTTATTATTTTCACATGTACCAAGGTACAGTGAAGATCTTGTCTTGCATACTGTTCATACAGATCAACTCATTACACAGTGCATTGAGGTAGTACAAGGTAAAGACAATAACAGAATGCAGAGTAAAGTGTAACAGCTACAGAGAAAGTGCAGTGCAGGCAGACAATAAGGTGCAAGGTCATAACAAGGTAGATTGTGAGGTCAAGAGCATCTTATCGTATGAGGTAACTGTTCAATAGTCTCACAACAGTGGGGTAGAAGCTGTCCTTGCTGGTGGTACGTGCTTTCAGGCTTTTGTATCTTGTGCCTGATGGGAGAGGAGAGAAGAGAGAATGTCCGGGGTGGGTGGGTCTTTGATTACACTGGCTGCTTTACCGAGGCAGCGAGAAGTATAGACAGGGTCCATGGAGGGGAGGCTGGTTTCTATGATGTGCTGAGCTGTGTCCACAACTCTCTGCAGTAAATTTTCACTTTTATTCTAAATGGGGGAAATATCTAAATGTAGGATAATTCACCATAGTATCTACATGCAAGGTAATTCACTATAGTCACTAAAATATAGGGTAATTTTTTTTCATATTTGGGATCTGGACGCTATTGGCAAGGCCAGCATTTAGAATGATAGAGTTATACAGCATAGTAACAGGCCCTTTGGCCCAACTCGTCCATGCCGACCAAGTTGCTTACCTGCGCCCAACCCCAACTGTTCATAAGAAGGTTGTCATGAGCTGCTTTCTTGAATTGTTGCAGTTGTTCTGATGAAGGGCTCCCCCAGTGCTGTTGGGCTGGGCTGATTGATGATGAGGGATTGGCAAGATATTTCCAAGTCAGACTGATGTGCAAAGTTGGAGGAGAAGCTGAAGCCGGTGATGTGCCCATGCGTTTGCTGTCCTTGTTCTTGTTGGTGGAAGAAGTCGGGGGTTTGGGAGGTACTGTCATAGTAGCCTGGGTGCATTTTGTGGACTGTGTGCTCAGAGGCTAAAGAAATCTGGTTTGTCCCCTTTGACTGTCACCAACTTTTACCAATGCACCATAGAAAGCATGCTATCTGGATGTATCACGGCTTGGTATGGCAACTGCTCTGCCCAGGACCGCAAGAAACTGCAGAGAGTTGTGGACACAGCCCAGCGCATCACGGACACCAGCCTCCCCTCCTTAGAGTCTTTACCTCTTGTTGTCTTGGTGAAGCAGCCAGCATAATCAAAGACGCCACCCACCTGGGACATTCTCTCTTCTCTCCTCTTCCATCGGGTAGGAGATATAGGAGCCTGAGGGCACGTATCACCAGACTCAAGGACAGCTTCTACCCCACTGTGATAAGACTATTGAACAGTTCCCTTATATGACAAGATGGACTCTGACCTCACGATCTACCTTGTTGTGACCTTGCACCTTATTGCACTGCACTTTCTCTGTAGCTGTGACACTTTACTCTGTACTGTTATTGTTTTTACCTGTACTACATCAATGCGCTCTGTGTGAACTCAACGTAACTGCACTGTGTCGTGAATTGACCTGTATGATCGGTTTGCAAGACAAGTTTTTCACTGCACCTCGGTACAAGTGGCAATAATAAACCAACACCAAATCGATGTTTAGGGTGGTGAATGGGGTGCCAATTGATTGGGCTGCTTTGTCCAGAATGGTGTTGATCTTGAGAGTTGTTGGCACTGCACTCATCTGGGTACATCCTGTTCACAAAAAGCAGAAGAAATGCAATCCAGCAGGCTACCACCCAATTGCTCTACTCTCAATCATAATCAATGTGATGGAAGCCATCGTTGACAGGGCTACAACGTGGTACACTCACCAAGGACTTGTTCACCAGTGCCCAATTTTCAGTTCACCAGGACCTCTTGGCTTCAGTCCTCATTAAAACCTTGGTCCAAACATGGACCAAAGAGCTGAATGCCAGAGATGATGTGGGAGACTCTGCCTTTGACATCAAGGCAGCATTTGACTGAATGTGCTTTCAAGACATCCTGGTAACAGTTGTCAATAGGCAGCTAATGAAAAACACTCCAATGGCTTGAGTCATTCCTCACACAAAAGAAGATGGTTGCAGTTGTTCGAGGTTAATCATCTCAGCCCCACAAAATCTCTGTAGGTGTTACTTAGGGTGGTGTCCTTGGCCCAACCATCTTCAGCTGCTCCATCACAAGGTCAGAAGTGGGGATAGAATCATAGAATAGTATGGCACAATACAGGCCCTTCAGCCTACAATGTTGTGCTGACCTTAAAACCTTAAAAACTATCTAACCCCTTCCCCCCACACATCCCTCTATTTTAAATTCTTCCATATGCTTATCTAGCAATCTCTTGAATTTGACCAATGTACCTGCCTCCACCACCACCCCAGGCAGTGCATTCCATGGGTTAAAAAACCTCCCTCTGATATCTCCCTTCCCACCCATTACTTTAAAGCCATGAGCTCTTCTATTGAGCATTGGTGCCCTGGGAAAAAGGCGCTGGCTGTCTATTCTATCTATTCCTCTTAATATTTTGTACACCTCTATCATGTCTCTTCTCACCTCTCCAAGGAGTAAAGCCCTAGTTCCCTTAGTCTGTCATCATAATGCATACTCTCTAAAGCAGGGATGTTTGCATGTTCAATTGTACCTCGGTACAAGTAACAATAATAAACCAATACCAATTCCATTGCAACTTATCAGCAAATGAAGCAGCCCATGTCTCAATGCAGAAAGACCTGGATAAAATATTTAAAATATTTTCATTATAATGACATTCAGACCGGCTAACATGTGGCAAGTAACATTCATGCTAGACAATGACCATCTCCAGTAAGAGAGAACTTAACTACCTAACTTTGACATTTAGATCAGATTAGTTTATTGTCATATACACCAGGGTGTAATGAAATTCCTTGCTCACGTGAATGTCATTACCAATGTCAAGTCCCCCACCATCAATATGTGTGCCATAAATGACCAGGAACTCAACTGGATAAAACATATAAATACCATGACTACAAGAGCAGGACAGAGACTAGATATCCTGCAGTGAGCGCTTCACTTCCTGACACCCCAATGTCTTTCCACCATCTCCAATGCACAAATCTGATGGAATACTCTCAACTTGGTGAGCGTGCCACGTTGTAGCCCTGTCGACGATGGCTTCCATCGCTTTGCTAAAGATTGAGAGTAGAGCGATTGGGTGGTGGGTTGCTGGATTGCATTTATTCTGCTTTTTGTGAACGGGATAAACCTGGGCAACTTTCGACATTGTTGGGTGGATGGCAGTGTTGTAACTGGACTAGAACTGCATGCCTGGAGGAGCAGCTAGTTCTGGAGTGCAGTGTTACACAGCTCTGTCCAGTCCATCTTCACGGTGCATTGCTTCAGGAAGCCTAGTAATATTGTCAAGGATGCCTGCTGCCCTGGCCATTCACTTTTCTGGGAGAAGATACAGGAGGTTGAAAGCCTGGACATCCAGACTTAAAAACAGCTTCTTCCCCACTGCTGTCAGACTTCTGAACCAATCACTTCTTTCACATCCCCTTTGGTACTGCCACATTATTGGGCTCTTAATTCTACCTGTTCTGTTATTGTCACTTCAGTATTTCTTTTGCACTACTTCAGATTACAGTACAACCTTTGCACCAGTCTGCCATTTTGTGCTCATTATTGTATTGGTATTGGTTCATTATTGTCACTTGTACTGAAGTACAGTGAAAAACTTGTCTTGCATACCAATCATACAAGTCAATTCATTACACAGTTCAGTTACATTGGGTTAGTACAGAGTGCATTGATGTAGTACAAGTAAAAACAATAACAGTACAGAGTAAAGTGTCACGGCTACAGAGAAAGTGCAGTGCAATAAGGTGCAATATTTATTATTATCATGTATACTGTTTACTCTGTGAGCTTCATGTGAACAAGGAATTTCATTTTACCCTGGTGTATATGACAACGTGAGGTGTTGTACTTTGGGAGATCAAATGTAAAGGGTCTCCCAAAGGACTCTCCAGTCCTGGTGAAGGGTCTCGACCTGAAACGTCGACTGTTTATTTCCCTCCTTAGATGCTGCCTGACCCGTTGAGTTCCTCCAGCACTTTTTGTGTATTGCTCCAGATTCCAGCATCTGCAGAATCTCTTAAACCTTACTGCAGTAATAGGGTGTAGGATAATTCATTACAGGAACAGAATGTAGATTAATTTGTTGCAGTAAATAAAATGCGTGGTTTAGATGTAAATAAGTGCAGGGCAATTCACTGCAGAAACTAAATGAGATAAGATGTTATAAGATATTTATTTATTAGTCACATGTACATCGAAACACACAGTGAAATGCGTCTTTTTGTGTTACTGAGAATGTGCTGGGGGCAGCCCGCAAGTGTCGCCACTCTTCCAGCGCCAACATAGCATGCCCACAGCTCCTAACCCGTACGTCTTTGGAATGTGGGAGGAAACCGGAACACCCGGAGGAAACTCACACAGACACGGGGAGAACGTACAAACTCCTTACAGACAGTAGCGGAATTGAACCTGGGTCACTGGCGCTGTAATAGTGTTACACTAAGCGTTACACTACCGTAAATAAAGACTGATTTCCTGGAGTTACTGAATGTAGGGAAATTCAATACGGTAACTGTAGGCTAATTCGCTGTAGTAACTAAATATAGAGTAATTCATTATAGTAACAAAATGTAGGGTAAATCCCTGCAGCACTAGATGTCGAGTAATTTACTCTGATAACCACATATAGTATGAATCACCTGAATTAATAACTAAAGAGCAGTTCATGAATTGATAAATGTAGGGTAATTCACTGTAATGACTAAATACAGTATAGTTTAATCCATTATAATTAAAAGCAGGTTAATTTATTTCAGTGACTAAATGACAGTAGTACAGTAAAGTTAAATTCTTTACAGTTGCAAAATGTGGAATAATTCACTGCAATAACGAAGTCTAGGATAATTTCACTACAGTAACAAACGTAAGGTAACTTAACACAGTAGTAACTGTGCAGTAATTCACTGGAGTAACTAGATGTAGAGTGACTACCTGACTAAAGGTCAGGTAGTTTATTGCAGTAACCAAATGTCAGTAGTTTACTACAGTTGAAAATACAGGGTAATTCATTATGTAGTAGATGTAGATACTTCAAAAAAGTAGTTAATGTGACCTAATTCACCACAGTAGTAATTGTCAAGTAGTTACTTACAGTAAATAAATATTGGGCTATTTACTGCAAGATTGAGTAGTTATCCACAGTGTGTTAATTCACTGCAGGGTAATTAATTTGGTGTATAAGAAGGTATTTCACCACAGTTGTAAATGTAGGGTAAGTCACTAAAGTAGCAAGTGTAATAGTAATTCACTACAGTGAGTAAATGGAGAGTAATTTAGGATAATTCACTATAATAACTTAATGTTTTGTAATTAATTCCAGTAACTAAATATAGGGGAATTCACTACAATAGTAGATTTAGAATAATTCAATAATGTAACAAGGTAATTTGTTTCAGTAAATAAATACAGTAGTTTACTTGTCAGTTTATAGAGGATGATTCACTATAATAACTAAATGTATTGTAATTTATTCCAGTAGCTAAATGTAAGGGGAATTACCTACAGTAGTAGATATCATATAATTTACTATGGTAGTAAGTTAGTTACAAAATAGAAAATGGAGGGTAATTTACTGCAATACTAAATGTTGGGCACTTTACTCCAATAAGATAAGATGGTTTACTATAGTAGTAGATTTAGGTTAATATACTACAGTAACATCGTGTAATTTATTACACTAAATATTTAGAGAGTTGATCACTTGTTAGTAATGTAGTGTGATTTCCTATGATCAGCAGGTTTAGGATTATTCACTATCATAACTAAATTACCTTTGACAATAGTAATTGACTGTAGGGCAATTCACTAAGTCAGTGGCTATAGTATAATTCATGACAGCAGTAAGTGGAGTATTAAATGATGGATATCATGGTAGTGAATGTAGATTATTACAAAGTTGAGTTTATTGTCACATGCACAAGTACGTGTGCACAGGTGCAATGAAAAACTTCCTTGCGGCAGCATCAGAGGCACATAGCATCAGATAAGCAGCATTCACAAGAAAAACATACATTATACATAATTTTTGCAAGAAAGGACACAATTAGAACAAAAGAAAACAAAGTCCATTTTAGTGCAAAGTGATCAAAGTGGTCATAGTGTTGCTGTATTGAGGTGGTGATTAGGGCTGTGCAGGTTGGTTCAAGAACTGAATGGTTGAAGGGAAGTAGCTGTTCCTGAACCTGGTGATGTGGGACTTGCTTCTGTACCTCCTGCCCGATGGTAGCTGCAAGATGGAAGGTGGGGATCTTTGATACAGTAGTAAATGTAGGGTACTTCACTCCATTAACTAAATATTGTGTAATTCTATCCAGTAACTAAATGTAAGGCAGTTCACTACAGAGTGTAATTTAGTGCAGTAAATATATATTGAGTAGTTCACATGTTAGTAAAAGTAGGATGAATCAATAGCTAAGTTTAGGGTAATTCATTGTAACTAAAAGTTGGAATTCATTGCAGTAACTAAATTTAGGGTATTTCGCCATAATAAGTGTACAGAAACTCACTACAAAAAGTGAACGCTGGAAATCTGAAATGAAAACAGTAAATGCTGGACAAACGCAGCAGTTCAGGCATCATCTGTGGAGAGAGAAACAGCATTGATGTTTCAGGTTGATAATCACTCATCAGCTCCGATACAAACTGTAAAGGCTGGTTATCTGAAGTTGCTGATTTCATTAAGAACATGAGAAGAGCATAAGAAAACTGGAGTAGACTGTTCGGCCCCTCTGACGTGCTCCATCATTCAATATGTCTGTCCCAGGCCTCTTCATCTGTCTCAGTTCCCCTTCGTCCTCAATTCACTGATCTTACAACAATTTACCTCCGTCTTCTTTAAAGCCAGTTTGTGCCATCTCGGGGATGCAAAACAGCAGCTCACCACAACTCCTTAAACAGCACCTTCCAACTCCAATTAAGTAATTCCACCACCCCTATGAGAAATTCCTATGCACCTCAGCTTTAAATGATTATCCTCTTATCTCGTAACTCTGTCCCCTCATTCAAGATTCTCCCACTAGTGGAAGCATCTTGACCTCTACCTCATCATGCCCTCTACTTCCCTGTTATGTCCCTTATGATTATAATGAGTAAATTTTAATCAAAATAACTGCAGATGCTGGAAATCTGACAAAGGGTCTTCAACCTGAAACCTTAACTCAGCTTCTCTTTCCGTGGATGTTGCCTGACATAAGGAATATTTCCAACTTTTTCTGCTTTTATTGTTGGATTAACTGTTAATTCATTTTTTATATATTCATTCAAGGGATGTGGGCTTTGCAGGCTGAACCAGCATTTAATTGCCCATCGCCTGTTGCCCTTAAGAAGGTGGTGGTGAGCTGCCTTCTTGAACCGCTGCAGTCCTTGAGGTGTGGGTGTACCCACAGTGCTGTTAGTTCCAGGATTTTGACCCAGCAACGGTGAAGGAACGGCGATGTATTTCCAAGTCAGGATGGTGTGTTGGCTTGGAGGGCAAATTCCAGGAGGTGGTGTTCCCCATGGTTTTGCTGCCCTTGTCCTTCTCGCTGGTAAAAGTGGTAGGATTGGGAAGCGCTGTCTAAGGAGTCTTGGTGAGTTGTTGCAGTGCATCCTGTAGATGGTACAAACTGCTGCTACTGTGCGTCAGTGGTGGAGTGAGTGATGGCTACAACACATCTCGTTGAAAGATGAGATGGTGTTCTCCAAACTTAGAATGAGCTCTGTTGGAACAGTATAAAGACGGCAGTGTCAGAATGGGATGGAGAATTAATGCGGTGGGCAACTGGAAGCTCAGGGTCACCTTTGAGCCTGAAAAAAAATGTGTTGAAAAGTAGTCCCCAATCTGTTTTTGGTCTCCCCTGTGTAGAGGCAACTGCATAGTCAGCACTGAATGCAACACACTAAATTGGAAGAAGTATAAGTGAATCGCAGTTTTACCTGGAGGCAGCATTTGTGTCTGTAGACGGTGGGAAGGGCAGATGTAAGAGGACCGGTTTGCCTCTCCTGCTGTTGCATGGTCAAGGCTGTGAGGTGGCTGCAGATGGAAGAGACCATCACAGGGAATGGGCCCTCCGGAACGCTGGAATGTGAAGGGGAGGAGAATGTGACTCAGGATGGCACCACGTTAAAGGTTTTGGAAATTGTGATCTGTGGAAGGTGAGAGCAAGTTGTTCTGGGCGGGCAACGAGGGGTGGGAGCGGAAGTGTGGGAAATCATACAGAGATGGTCGAGAGGCCGTTGACTGTAGGGAAAGGGAAGCCACTGTTAAGCAGAATAGGAAGACATTTTGGAAGTGTTGTTAAGGTATGATCGGAAGAGATATGATGGAATTGAGAGACTGAGAGAATGGAACATCTTTAAGGGAAGCAGGGTGGGAAGAGTGGGATAACTGTGGAAGTCTGTGGTCTTGCAATGAAGAGTCATCACTGACCTATCCCCTGAGCTGAAGACAAAGAAGTCAAGAATGGCAAAAAGGAAGTGTTGAAGATGGACCAAATAAAAGTGAAAGTAGGTCAGACTGTTACGGAGCAGGTTGCTATTTGGTGAATGTCCCTTTAAAATACAGTACAGTAGAGAAGTAATGTGTGTGTGATGTCATTACAACAACAAGACAACAACGTATTCTCTCTCTACATTTTCTCTTCAATCAACTGTAGTTTTGCAAAAGCCTTTGCTCATGTTTCACCTGATGACTTGCTGAACTGAACTTTGAGACTTATTCCTGGACTTGGAGTTTGGGAATTTGCCGCACACACACTTCAAGTTTAGTTTTGGGGTTAATGTTTAATATCTAACATTTTTACTTTTCTTATTATTATAAGTAGTTATTAATAAAATAGTTTCTAACACATACATGACGGTGTGTTTCTTTTGTTGCTGGTACGTAACACAGACTAAAGTAAGGACTGCTCCATGTACCCCACAAAGAGAACGGCATACTTGGACCCATGACCAGTCCCACCTTTGATTTGGAGAGAGTGGAAAAGTTGTTCAATGCAGGAACTTTTAGTCAGGCGAATGTGGATGGCAGTGGAGGAAGATGACCGACTGGACCTCTGTTCAAGGAGGAAGTGAAGGCCCCCAGACATCCTGGTAAAGCATGGAGATGCCCTCTCACAGCTGATGCCACCAGTACTGAAGTCATTCATTTTGTATCAGCCTCATCTTATCACAAATATTCCCTTTGTACACCTCAGCCCTCGGCCTCCTCCGCAACTTCAAACATATTTAGTTTCAGGTCACTGGGCTGAAATGTTAATTCTGCTTCTCTCTCCCCACAAATGCTGACTGACCTGCTGAGTTTTTCCAGCATTTTCTATTTGTATTAAAGAGGATTTTAAAATTAATTTGTTGCTTAGCTGAGAGCTAACACAGGTGTGATGCATCAATGGAGCTTAATTTCTGTAAATTATTAATCCCCTGAATGGTGTGGCATTGAGCTGATTATAAAATATCAGGTTTAATCCTCACTTTGATAAGTGATTTCCCAGTCAATGTGGGAAATCATTTATCAGTCTCTGTTGGTAATGAAAAGTCAGCGATCCAGACTGCTGTGGGAAGAGAGCATATCAGATGAGAATATGAATGGGGAAAACCAACGCCTCCTCACAGTCAAATGGATCGCAATCAATGTTCAGGAAGTGTACACTTGGCAAAAGGTGTTGTAAAATGATCTTGCTATGGATTCGGCAGTTAATGTCAAATCTTTTTGAGTAAAGTGAATAGCATGGTTAGTTATAATACTCAAAGTCAAAGTCGAGTTTATTGTCATATGCACAAGTACATGTGTGCACAGGTGCAATGTAAAACTTACTTGCAGCAGCATCACAGGCACATAGCATCAGATAAGCAGCAGTCATGAGAAAAACATAATGTAAATACAATTTTTACAAGAAAAAACACAATTAGAACAAAAAATGTTCATTTTAGTGCAAAGTGGTCACGGTGTTGCTAAACCACAGTGATTAGGGTTTTGCCAGTTGGTTCAAGAACCGAATGGTTGAAGGGAAGTAGCTGTTCTTGATGGCACCCAAGCACTCCACTGTCATTGAGCAATGGTGGATATTCAGATTCAGATTAGTTTATTGTCATATGCACCAAGGTACAATGAAATTCCTTGCTCGCACGAAGCTCACAGAGTAACAGAGAGTGAGGGGAACAGTCAAGTCCTGTAGGTGGTACAGAAAAGAACCACAATCCTGTTTCTGGTATTGAAAGGTTATTGAACAGTGCAGCACAGGAACAGGCCCTTCGGCCCCCGATGTTGTACCGAACTAATTAAACCAGTAATTAAATGCCTAACTGAACTAATCCCTTCTGCCTACACAATGTCCATATCCCTCCATTCTCTGCACATTCATGTACCTAAGAACCTCTTAACTGCCTCATTTCAATTACACTGAAAGGCAGGAGAAACACACACAAAATGCTGGAATTCAGCAGGTCAGGTAACTTTTATGGAAGGAAGTGAACAGTTGACACTTCGGGCCAAGACCCTTCAGGACAGGGGGCTCTTTAACTTTGAATGAAGCAAACTGAGAAAGGGACTTTAAAGAAGGGCTAAGAATAGTAAAAGTGGTGTAAAATAAAATTAGCCTGGAACTCAAATTCACAGTGATCCAAGCCATGGGCATAAAACAGTACAGAACAAAGCAGAAACGATTAGGAAGAATTTATTCTCGTGAAGAGTAATTGATTTTTGGAATGAAATTTTAATTTAGTGAAGGCCAAAAAACATAAGGAGACTAATTTGAGACAGAGTAATAGGAATGGAAGATTATTTTTACTTTGAAAGGAAATCGGGAGACCACAGTCAGTGCGGATCGGTAGTAACATCTCCTCCTCGCTGACAATCAACACAGGCACACCTCAAGGAAGCGTGCTTAGCCCACTGCTCTACTCTCTCTACACTCATGACTGTGTGGCTAGGCACAGCTCAAACGCCATCTATAAATTCGCAGATGACACCACTGATAGCAGAATCTCAGATGTCAATGAGGATGTGTACAGGAGTGAGATAGATTGGCTGGTTGAGTGGTGTCAAAACAACAACCTCGCACTCAACGTCAGCAAAACCAAAGAATTGATTGTGGACTTCAGGAAGGGGAAGTCAGGAGAACACACACCAGTCTCGTTCAGGGGTCACTGCTGGAAAGGGTGACCAGCTTCAAGTTCCTGGGTGTCAACATCTCAGAGGATCTATCCTGGGCCCAACACATTAATGCAGTCATGAGGAAGGCACACCAGTGGCTGTACTTCATTAGGAGTTTGTGGAGATTTGGTATGTCACCAAAGACTCTTGCAAATTTCTACAGATGTACGGCAGAGAGCATGTTGACTCACCGCCTGGCTCCAACGCGCAGGATCTAAAGAGGCTGCAGAGGGTTGTAGGCTCAGCCAGCTCCATCATGGGCACAACCCTCCCTGCCATCGAGGACATCTTCAAGATGTGGTGCCTCAAGAAGGTGGCATCCATCATTAGGGACCCAGAACATGGCCTCTTCATGTTGCTACCATTGTGGAGGAGGTACAGGAGCCTGAAGACCCACACTCAACGATTCAGGAACAGCTTCTTCCCCTCCATCATCAGATTTCTAGACGGTCCGTGATCACTACCTCATGATTCCTCTTTTGCACTATTTATTTATTTTTATAACACAGTAAATTTTATGTCTATGTCTTGCACTGTACTGCTGCTGCAAAACAACGAATTTCACAACACATGTCAGTGATAATAATTCTGATTTTGAGGATGAGCCAAGTGGTCTGAATGCCTCCCTCATCCATATTGATCTTGTGACCTGATGACTTCTCCTCTGTCCCTGCAGACAAGCGACCAGCTTCTCTCCAGTGATTAATTCATGTTTGTACAACAGCACTTTAATTTTCAATGGTAACATATTCATTCACAGTGTGGTGGGGGAGGAGGGTTTGTTTCCCCATTTATTTCAGATTAGCGTCGGCTCCAGACATCCTACTCTCTCATTTTATATTTTCCTCATTTCCTTCCATGTTCTCTGTTTTCCTACCCTCTTGTGACGACAGCCTCAATGACAGTGTTTGCAATGTAATACCTAAGCTAGGGAGCCTTACACACTCCAGGGCATTGTCGATGACAGATCAGCAGCCCTGGCCGATTAATGGGACCTGCGGTGCTAGACTTGCTGATAGCATTCTTCCTCTTCAATCCCAATCAACCCTAGCTTGTGGTGCCTAATGAATCAGAATCAGGTTTATTATCACTGACTTATATGTCATGAAATTTGTTGTTTTGCAGCAGCAGTACAGTGCAAAGGCATAAAAATTACTACAAATTACTACAAATAAAGAAATACTGCAAAAAAATTGTGTTCATGGACCGTTCAGAAATCTGATAGCAGAGGGGAAGAAGCTCTTCTTGAATCATTGAGTGTGGGTCTTCAGGCTCCTGTACCTCCTCCCCGATGGCAGTAACGAGAAAAAAGCGGTCAACTATCTAGTTCCAACAGCTTTTAAAAGAGTCATATTAATTTGGTAATTGATTGTCAGCTACAGCATAGTGTATTCAGCAGAGGTGAAGCATTTCAGCGTGAAAGTGATACTAAACTTTCCTGTATTTCACTCTCCTATGTTTATAAATTAACCTGCACTTCTACGCTCCCGTAATAACAGATTTGCATTTATAAAGCTCCATTCATGACTCAAGGCATCCTGAATCAAGTAAAGTATACTCTCGGCCATCTGGTATCCATGGGGAATAGGGGAAGCTGCTTGCATGAGAATTACTGATCAAAAGCATTACTGTACATCACACACTAGTATTCTGCGACTAAACCTTTAAATAAATTGCCGAAGTACATGTCATCTCCTTACCCTTTTAAGTAACAATGTTTTACACTGCAATTCTATATTATAAGGCCAAATGGTATTAATGTAAAATGCAGCAAAAATAAATCAAATGAATGACTGCACTCATCATTGCCAAATCTTCAAAGAGGATTTTGCTGCCTAATCAGCCTACAACTGCACTACCCTTGTGTATAAATGTAAATAAACTAAAAGTAAAATTCACTGTTTAAGCTTATTATCATAAAAACAGCTTTTTGCCAGTTTCTTGAGAACTCTGGATGCACGAATAGCAGATAAACAAGAGTTGTAGCTCTTAGCTACAACTTGTATAGAACTGTAGCTACTGATGTCGGCAATTTCCACAAAGGTCTCATAAACAGCTATGTTATAAAGATATAGTGCTGGTTAAGATATGAAGGACAGACACCCCATCTCTCCTTCAAGGTGGTGTCCTGTCCTAGTACCTCCCAAGAGATACTTTAATATCTCATCTGTAAATTGGATTTGCCAACATTGCAGCAGTCCTTTGGCATTGGTGTGTCAATCTTCGGTTTAGCTATCAACTATAGCATGAACTCGCAATGTTTTGCAACTCACTGAGCCAATCATTATCAAGTAATTAGGCTTTGAAGGTCCCCAGGATCCTGGGTCTTGTGCACCTAATGCCGATGTTTAGTTGGGAGAACAATACCCCCAAAAAAGTGTAGCAAATTCTACCTTTACCTATCTGGATGTCTCAGTGACAAAGACCTGGAGTGGATGTAATGTGTCAGACTCTCATATGTATCCTGGGGCAGTATCATATTACCACAGGCACCCTTATCCAATTGGCTACCCTTAATATGAACTAAGAGAGGTTGCTTGATTGTCCGCAGGTTATGATTTTTGAGCTCCACCTTGTCCCAACACACAATTTTTTGGTGCTGATCATTGCATGATGACAAAGAGGCAGAGTCCCTTCTATTCCCTGATTCACTGAGAGAAACTATCTCCACGTGCCGCTATCCTGATTTGGAACATAGAACAGGGCAGCACAGGAACAGGTCCTTTGACCTAGAATTACCGTGCCTATCATGATACCAATTTAAACTGCACATCTGCCAGCACATCTGTCTGTATTCTTCCATTCCCTACCGGTTCATGTATCTGTCTAGATGCTCCTTATACCTAAATGCCTCTTATAAATGCTATTGTATCTGCTTCTACCACTCCTGTCAGCACATTCCAGACACCCACCACTCTCTATGTAAAAAAAAACTTGCTCCATAAATCTCCTTTAAACTTTCCCCCTCTCACTTTAAAGCTATGCCTTCTAGTATTTGACATTTCCATTCTGGGAAAAAGATTTTGACTATCTACTCTATCTAATGCAGCGGTTAGCGTAACGCTATTACAGTACCAGCGACCCGGGTTCAATTCCGGCCACTGTCTGTAAGGAGTTTGTACATTCTCTCCATGACTGTGTGGGTTTCCTCCGGGTGCTCTGGTGTCCTCCCACATTCCAAAGACATACAGGTTAGGAAGTTGTGGGCATGCTATGTTGACACCGGAAGTGTGGCGACACTTGCGGGCTGCCCCCAGAACACTCTACGCAAAAGATGCATTTCACTGTGTGTTTTGATGTACGTGTAACTAATAAAGACATCTTATCTATGCCTCTCATAATCTTATAAACCTCTATCAGGTTGCCCCTCAGTCTCCAGAGAAAACAATCCAAGTTTATTCAACCTCTCCTTATAGCTGATATTCTCTATCGCAGGCAACATCCTGATGAACTTCTGCACCCCTTCCAAAGCCTCCACATCCTTCCTGTAATGGGGCAACCAGAACTGCACACAATGTTAAATATATGGCCTAATCAAAGTTTTATACAGCCGCAATATGACTTCCTGTCTTTTATACTCAATGCCCCGACCGATGAAAAAGTCTGCCGTATGCCCTCTTTACCACCCTATCTACTTGTGTTACCACTTTCAAGGAGCTATGGGCTTGGACCCCAAGATCCCTCTGTCCAGGTCTAACAAAGTGTTACACTTTTATAAATACCATCCTTCACATGGTTTGGTAAACTAATACCCTATCTCCCCCATCAGACACACGTATAAGATCGGGGCACAAGAGACTCCAGATGCTGGAATCTGGAGTGACACACAATCTGCTGGAGAAACTCAGTGGGTTGGATGAAAGGTCTCGACCCAAAAAGTCGACTATCTACTTCCCTCCACAGATGCTGCCTGACCCGCTGAGTTCCTCCAGCAGATTGCTTTTGCTTGTAAAAGATCCCATGACATTGCCTTATGGAAGAAAAAGAGAGTTGATTCCAGTATCCCAGCAACACACAAAGGCACTGGATGAAGGGTCTCGACCCGAAATGTCGACTGTCCACTTCCCTCCACAGATGCTGCCTGACCTGCCGAATTCTTCCAGTACCTTGGTGTGTTGCTCCAGATTTCCAGCATCTGCAGTCTCTTGTGTCTTCAGTCCAGTATCCTAGACAACATTTATCTCTGAGCAACCATCACCAAAACAGATTATTTCTCTCAGAATTGCGAAGTTATGGGAATTTGCTATGTGTAAGCTGGATGATGTATATCCAATATTATAACAGTGACTGTTTAGTGCTTTGGGATATCCTGTGGTAACAAAAGGATCTCCCATCACTAAACACAAAAAAAAAAACCCAAATATTTATTGGAACTAAACTGAAGAACATATGATGTAAAAGTGGCTCCTTGTGTCTGCTCCACCATTCAATAACATCATGGCTGATCTTTTACCTCAGTACCATCTTCCTACACTGAGCCCAGATCCCTTGATTCCCTTAATGTTTAAAGTTTGTCTTGTCTTTGGACTCTCCTGTTGAAGGTGATTGATGAACGAAATGAACCCTCCATCACACAAGTGAAAAAAAAGTTATAATGTAGATGAAGGTTATTTTTATTTGGTTCATGTGGCACCAGTACAAAATAAATTGAATTAAAAATTAAGCCTGACTTAATAAAATATAATGAACCAGATGCACACACAGATTTTTTTTTGTATTTAGCTGACCCAATTAAATTGTAAGTCTCCCAGGGTAGTGCAGTTAATGATGACATTCATTTCTTTTCACTGCCTTATTATTAGTACAAGAACTCATTAGTGGCCACTAGTACTAAAATTTCTGGATTAATTATGTTATTTGCAGTGCTTCAACTTGCAGGACCTGTTTGTCATCTGAAGAGTCATGACTCTCTTCTCAACTAATCCATTGTCAGGCATTGCATCAGCTGTGTTGTTGAAAGCCTGTGTGCATTCATGAAATTTTTCTCTCTGTGATGCTCCACTTAGTCATAAATCAGTGAGCCCCTAGATTCAAACTCTTAATCACCCTTTTGTCAACTCCGTGTTCCGTTTTAACACATGTCTGCTCAGCAGTCTCCTAATCTGCACCGTACATTATCTCATCTCCAACTCTCCTGTCTATATCCAGTCATAGAAATAACTGCGTAGATGGAGACCATTTGGCCCATTGTGCCCATGCCAGCTCTTCACTTAGTCCCATTCCAATACTCATTCCCCACAGCCCTGTGCATTTTCCCCCCTTTTATTCCACTTCCTTCTGAATAAGAATATTCTCACCCCTTTTGCAGATGTGTTGACACAAGACACTGCAAATGCTGGAACCTGGAACAACAGCGGGACTCAGCGGGTCAGGCAGCATCTGTGGAGGGAAATGGACAGTCGACGTTTCGGGTTCAGACCCTTCATCTGGACTGGAAAGAAAGGGGAAGATAACCAGTACTAAAAAGGTGGAGGGAAGCTGCGGGGCAAGAGCTGGCAGGTGATAGATGGATCCAGGTGAGGGGGGGGGGGGCGGTGATAGGCAGATGAGGGTGGGAATGATGTCCGGAGCTGGGAGGTGATTGGTGGAAGTGACAAAGGGCTGAAGATGATGGAATCTGATAGGAGAGGAAGGTGGAGCTTGGAATAAAGGGAGGGAGGTGAGGAGGGGAACCAGTGGGAGGAGTGTGTGTGGGTGATGGGCAGATGGAGAGAGTGGGCTGGGGGGAGATAAAGGGTGATGGGGGCCAGTTGGATCAGGAGGACAGAGAAAATAAGAAGAAAAATAAAAATAAGGGAAAAGGGACACAGGGAGAGCAGGTACCAGAAGTCTGAGAATTCGATGTTCATGCCGCCAGGTTGGAGACTGCCCAATCGGAATGTGAGGTGCTGTTCCTCTAACTTTCGTTTGGCCGTGACCCTGGCAGTAGAGGAGGCTGTGGACAGATGTGCTGGTGCGGGAATGTGAATTGGAAATGAAATGGCTGGCCACTGGGAGATCCCGAGGTGCTCAACGATTCCAGATGTGTAAGTTGGTTTATAACCCCTACTCTCCTATGGATCTTTTGCCTGTGTCCTTAAACTTGTTCACTATTGACTCTAATCATACCGATAACTCATTTTCATCACACTGTTTTCTCATCAGGAAGTCCTTCAATGAGCTTGCTGCACTCTGCAACTTCCTGAGTTTTCCACTGCAGACTTGTTTTCCCTACCTTTCTTCTTCGTCATTTCACTCTGTTTGCCCCCTACCCTGGAATTTTCTTCCAGATTCTACCTTATTCCATCTGCCAGTCCACTAATCCTGTCTCACCCCCCGCCCCACCTCTTTATACTGGCTATCTTCCCCCTCCGCTCTCAGTCCTGATGCAGGGTCACAACCCGAAATGTCAACCATTCCTTTCCCCACCACGGATGCTGCCTGACCCGCTGATTTCCTCCAGCAATTTTCTCTTTGCTCTTATTGTACTGAATTGAAGTGATAGCTTCTATCCTGCCATTATAAGACTCTTGGACCTCTTCTACGATAAAAATGAACTCCTGATCTATCAATCTACCTTGTCATGACCCTTGCACCTTATTGTCTACCTACACGGCACTTTCTCTGTAACTGTAACATGATATTCTGCATTCTGTTATTGTTTTCCCTTTTGTACTACCTCAATATATTTATGTTTGCAATGATCTGTATGGAAGGCATGCAAAGCAAAGTTTTTCACTGTACCTCAGTACATGTTACAATAATAAACCAATTACCAATATTTTAAAAACTCTGATCATAAGTACTTAATTAGCTGTAAAGTGATTTGAGTTGTGAAAAGTGCTATATAGAAACAAGTTCTTTCTTTTTTATTTAATCTGTTTTTCTTGACCTGACAAAAAGGAACCAGTGCTGTTGAACTGAACCAAAATGTCTGAGGAGACATTATACCCAGGCTAATTCTGCTGATATATGTGGACATTGAGAATCCCACTAATCAAAGGAGAATTGAGTTCTTTGAGCAATTGTACAAACAAGTTGAGACACTAACCGGTTGTTCATTTTAATGTTTGTGAGACCATATTTTGAGCGAGGCAGCTGATATTTTCCCATCGTTAAACCGGTGACTGGACTTAAGGGAACAGCACTATGTGTTTGAGATGAGGTGAGGTTTTATGTAAATGCTGGTCTCTTACTAAAAAAAATATGTGTATCTTTGAATCACCAGATTAAAATGTCAAGATCTGACCAACAGTGGAACAGAACTGTTATTGCTCAAAAGCAAATTAAACCTTTTTTCAAGTTTCTGCAAGTCTTACAGAAAAATAGTCCAACTCACTGTCAGTCACTCTGTGAGAGTGCTGACATCTTGGGTAAACGGCCTAATATATTGTATACATTTGGCCACCTTGGGGTCAATATACAAACAGAGCACTAGGGAAGTATTGTTGTTCAGCCAACACTCACAATTTGCCTGCCAGTCTTCCAGTGTTTGGATATATATATTTAAAAAGCCTCACTTTCTCAGTGTAATCCTCTGTTCAATTTTCTGATCAAATTATAAGGGAATAGTGAGCACTTCACATTTGAAATGGATGAAGACAAAATTTTTGACCCACTTACTTTGTCCCATACATCAATAAAGCATGCAGAGGTCAATGAAACATTTTCTCGTGTTCAGGAAATGAAATGCCTGGAAGGCAGCTAGGACGGACAGGATATACCCTACAATTGTTGAGGAAATGTGTGAGGAAATAGGCAAAGGTTTGACAGGAACATTAAGTGACGTATGCACAATGGAGAATGCAATCCCAATATCTGAAAAGAAGCAAAACAATATTGAGGGATGAACTTGGAAATTGTGAGCCATGTAACCTTGTGCATGGAGTGGAGAATCCCCTTTTTTGTATAAAGAGGGTAATAAAAAGCTTTATGTTGCATCTTTATAAAACTCTGGTTAGGCTGCAACTGGAGTATTGCATTCAGTTCTGGTTGCCCATTTCAGGAAGGATGAGGAAGCTTTAGAGAGGGTGCAGAAGAGGTTCACCAGGATGCTGCCTGGATGAGAGGGTGTGAGCTAGAAGGAGAGGTTGGACAAACTAGGGTTGTTTTCTTTGGAGCAGTGGAGGCTGAGGGGAGAACTTTATAAAATTATCAGAGGCATAGATAGACTAGACAGCAAGTTTCTTTTTCCCAGGGTCGAAATGTCTAATACTAGAGGGCATGCAGTTAAGGTGAGAAGGTGAGAAGGGAAAGTTCAAAAGGGGAGTGTGGGGCAAGATTTTTTTTCCCAGACAGAGAGTGGTGGGTGCCTGGAATGCGCTGCCAGAGGTGGTGGTGGAGGCAGATACGATAGAGGCGTTTAATATGCAGAGAATGGAGGGATATAGAGTCATAGAGCATGGAAACAAGCCTTTTGATCTAACTGGTCCATGCTGACCAAATTCTCATCTAAACTAGTCCCATTTGCCTGCGTTTGGCCCATATCCCTCTGAACCTTTCCTATCCATGTAATAGTCCCAAGTACCTTTTAAATGTTGTTAATGTACCTACCTCAACCACTTCCTCTGGCAGCTCATTAAATATATTGACCACACTCTGGGTGAAAAGGTTGCCCCTCAGGTTCCTATTAATTCTCTCCTCTCTCACGTTAAACCTACGACCTCTAGTTCTTAATTCCCCAACCCTGGGAAAAAGGACCACGTGCAGGCAGAAAAGATTAGTTTAAATAGGCATCATTACCTTAATTAGTTCAGCCCAACATCATGGGCCGAAAGGCCTGTTCCTGTGCTGTACTTTTCTCTGTTCTATGTTCTAATAATAGGTTGTAATTATTTACTAATGCTGCACATTTCTTTGGAAAGGAAATTAAACTGCTCATGAGATCCTTCCAATGGATATTGTTTACCTGTAACTTTAGAATGCATTTTGATGAAGTTTCACGTGTGAGTCTTTTGCAATTGGCAATTTAATTGGTTGACCTCAAAATACAAAGCAGCTAGAATTAACTTCGGGCGATCGGGGAGTTTCATTTGGGACATCTTGTAAGAGATTAAATGAATTGAAGCAGAATAGATGATACATTGTCCAAAGTGTGAAGTTGGATGGGCTCAATGTTTAGTTTCTCTCTCATTCTCTCTCTCTCTTTTCTTGAAAGGGATATGGGAGTGGAAATGAGCCAAGGTCTCAGAGAAGCTAACCTGGCCCAGTGTTAGTGCAGGTAATACCAATATGTCAGCGAATGTTCGTGAAATATGCTTGTTAACATAGAACATAGAACACTACAGCACAGTACAGGCCCTTCAGCCCACAATGTTGTGCCGACATTTTATCCTGCTCTAAGATCTATCTAATCCTTCCCTCCCACATAGACCCCAAGATCCCTTTGTTCCTCTGTTCTAAGCATACTTCATGGTAATGACCTCTGTTGAACACCTGTTTAATAATTTTATATGATACCAAAAGTTATCATATTTTTTTTCCAAATTCATAGAACATAGAACAGATAAGATAAGATATCTTTATTAGTCACATGTACATCAAAACACACAGTGAAATGCATCTTTTGTGTCGGGTGTTCTGGGGGCAGCCCGCAAGTGTCGCCACGCTTCCGGCACCAACATAGCATGCCCACAACTTCCTAACCCGTACGTCTTTGGAATGTGGGAGGAAACCGGAGCACCCAGGAGAAACCCACACAGACACGGGGAGAATGTACAAACTGCTTACAGACAGCAGCTGGTATCGAACCCGGGTTGCTGGCGCTGTAATAGCGTTATGCTAACCGCTACACTACCATGCCTGCCAGATAGTAATTAAATGCCTAATTAACTGCCAAGGGGCCAGTTCCTGTGCTCTACTGTTCCAAGGGAACCACATGAAGAATCAGTTTTGGAGTGATCAAACTGAAACATTAATTCTGTTTTCCTCTCACCGTAGATGCTGCCTGACCTGATGAGTTTTTGAGCGTTTTCCGCTATCATTTCAGATTTCCATCATCTGCAATTCTTTTTTGCTTTTAGTGTTGCAACCTCTGTTGATCTGTTATAATCCCCTGTCTTTGCCAGGCAGATGAATTTTTAACTTGATGAAGCTGTATAAGTGCCAGCTGCTGCTGCCTCAAGCTCACTTTTTCTTGGTTTTCTGTTGCTGTTTCTCACTAACTCTTGCTCCTTCTTACTCTCTGATACGAGAGCTGTGCACAGCTCACCATCACTGTTGTCTGTCTCACTGAAGAATTCCCAGATTCGCTGCAGTTTCAGTTTTCTTTCTATTGCTTATGCTGAGTTCAGTTCCTTTCATTCTCAATTTTCTCACGAGTTTACTCTTTCCTGCCCTGGGTTCTGCTCGAACTCTTTCCTTGTTTCCTGTCGAGGCTAATCCCTCATGTCGTTGCTAGGAAATACTGGAAGAAACATGAAGTAGGATTTGGAAGATAACCAGTTAGATATAGTAGATTCCCTGCAGTGAATTTAGGCTGATGTTCACAAGATGTTTTACAAGAAAGACTTTAAATTTTCCCATTTCACCACAGTGTTACAACTTTCCAATGTTCCTGGAAGTAAACTCTGCATAGTTATCCTTATGTCAGTGGGTGGTAGCTCTCCCTTTTCTGTCATTTTGTTTGTTCCTGTGCTGTACTGTTCTATGTTCTATGGGATTTAGACCATGTGCAGGCAGACGGGGTTAGTTTGGATTGGCATCATGGTTGGTGCAGATATCCTGGGCCAAGGGGCCATTTCCTGTGCTGTACCGTTCCATTAGCCCACGTGAAGAAGGTGCACCATGGTCTCTACTTTCATAGAAGCTTAAGGAGATTTGGTATATCATCAAAGACTCTGATAAACTTCCATGGAATTTATCATTGCTGTATGTAGAAATTTGCTGTGTGCAAATTCTCTTTCAGATTATTGAATTGCAATTGGTTTATTATTGTCACAGTGAAAAACTTGTCTTGCATACCGTTCATACAGATCAATTCATATACAGTGTATTGATGTAGTACACAGAAAAACAGTACCGAATGCAGAATAAAGTGTCATAGCTACCGAGAAAGTGCAGTGCAGGTAGACAATAAGGTGCAAGGTCATAACGAGGTAGATTGTGAGGTCAAGAGTCCATCTTTTCATACTAGGGAACCATTCAATAGTCTTATAACAGCAGGGTAGAAGCTGTCCTTGAGCCTGGTGGTACGTGCTTTCAGGCTTTTGTATCTTTTGTCTGATGGGAGAGGGGAGAAGAGAGAATGTCCAGGGTGGGTGGAGTCTTGACATTACAAGAGTGACAACATTTCAAAAGTGGTTCATTAGCTGTAAAAACCTTGTGGATGTCCTGCAAGGAAATTGAAAGGTGCTATAGAAATGGTTTGGCATATCATTGAAGACTGACATACTTCTAAAAAGCATTCTGACTGGTTGCATCATGGCCAGATATGGGAACTCCAATGCACAGGAACACAAGAGCCTACTGACTGGTGGACTCAGCCAGTTCCATCACGGGTACAGCTCTCCCCACCGTCGTGGACATCTACAAGAGCCGATGTTGCAGGAAGGCGACATCCATCATCGGAGACCCCCACCATTCGGGCCATGCCCTCTTCTCGATGCTGCCATCAGGCAGGAGGTACAGGAGCCTGAAGACCCACACCTCAAGGTTCAACAACAGCTTCTTCCTCACTGCCATCAGGTTCTTGACCCCATCTAATTCTACCTCGGACTAAATTTCTTTTTCTCTCTCACAACTTGCACTACTGTTGTTATGTTTATTTTGTTGGGTTTTTTTGCACATGTCTAAGTTATGTATAATTTATGTTAATTTATGTTAAATTATGTTTGTATTGTACTGTGCTGCTGCTGCAAAAAGCTAATTTTCATGGAATTTCTACTCTGGGCATGAATGAACATAAACTTGAACTTGAAGTACTACCTCTCACTGACCTGTGTTTTATTTAACTAATTTTTGGAAGGATTGAATCAGTTGTTTTTTGTACACTCTCTGAACTGCCCTCCCTTCCTTGTGACTCCACCTCCTGGACCACCTGCCAAAGCTGACCTGCACTGAGATCATATCCTTCAAAGTGTTCTACCCTGACCTTTCCTCCACCAAAATACTTAATAGTCCAATGTTCTTCATGAGAGCCGCCCAGCTTCCATTCTCCATAAACTCCCAACTTGCCAAGACTAAGCTATTGATTTCCTACCTTGCAATGAGTTGGAGCCAGTGATTTGAGCACATAACCCAGGCCTGATACTCCACTCCTGTACCAGCGGAGTGCTGCACAGCTGCTGCTTTCCAGATGTGACTTGAAAATGAGGCCTAGTTGGTTCTCTCAGGTGGTTGTAAGAGATAGAACATAGAATGTTGCAGCACAGTACAGGCCCTTCGGCCCACGATGTTGTGCCAACATTTTATCCTGCTCTAACATCTATCTAACCCTTCCCTCTCACATAGCCCTCCATTTCTCTATCATTCATGTGTCTGTCTAAGAGTCTCTTAAATGTCCCTAATGTATCTGCCCCCACAACCTCTGCAGGCAGTGCATTCCACACACCCACCACTCTCTGTGTAAAAAACTTACCCTTATACCTTCCTCCAATCACCTTAAAATTATGTCCCCTCGTGTTAGCCATTGTCGCCCTGACTGTCCACTCGATCTATGCCTCTTATCATCTTGTACACCTCTATCAAGTCACCTCTTATCCTCCTTCTCTCCAAAGAGAAAAGCCCTAGCTCACTCAACCTATCCTCATAAGACATGCTCTCCAATCCAGGTAACATCCTGGTAAATCTCCTCTGCACTCTCTCTAAAGCTTCCACATCCTTCTGATAATGAGGCGACCAGATCACATGACATCATTTCAAACACAAGCAGGGGACCTACTCTGTTTACTTCCTCAGTCAGCATGAGGAAAACAGATTTTCAGGTCATGATGCTGTTCATGTGATGATACCACTGTTATCGATGACACCACTGTTGTCAACTGGGTCAACAACAATGGTGAGACAGAGTACGGGAAAGAATCTTGTGTCACGCTGTCAGAACCACAACCTAGCCCGTAACATCAGCAAGACGAAAGAGTTGGTTGTTGACATAAGGAAGCAGGGAGGGTGAACCCAACCATGTCCTCATCAACAGAGCTGCTGTAGAGATGGTTGACTGCTTCAAGTTCCTTGGCATCCCCCTCAGCTGGTCCCTTTGCACTGGTGCGGTGATCAAGAAATTGCATCAGCGTATTTACTTTCTTAGGCATCTGAGAAGATTTGGCTTGTCCACGAGGATTCATTTGTACGTCTACAGATGTATTATAGCGTGTCTGTGTGGGTTTCCTCTGGGTGCTCCGGTTTCCTCCCACATTCCAAAGATGCACGGGTTAGGAAGTTGTGGGCATGCTATGTTGGCACCGGAAGCGTGGCGACACTTGCCGGCTGCCCCCAGAACACTCTACGCAAAAAGATGTATTTCACTGTGTGTTTCGATGTACATGTGACTAATAAAGAAATATCTTCTACCTTCTGGGAGAAGATACAGGAGCTTGAAAGACTGGACAACCAGACTCAAGTACTGTTTCTTCCCCACTGCTGTCAGACTTCTGAACCAGTCACCTCTTTCACATCCCCTTCCTGGTGGTGCTGCCGTGTTCTCGGACTCTTGAATCTACCTCCTCCGTTATTGTCACTTTAGCATTTCTTTTTGCACTACTTCAGCACAGTTGAACTGGAAAGAGTGCAAAAAAGATTTGCAAGGATGTTGCTAGGATTAGAGGGCCTGAGTTATAGGGAGAGGTTGGCCAGGCTAGGTCTTTATTCCTCGGAACGTAGGAGAATGAGGGGCAACCTTACATAAGTGTTTAAAGTTTTGAGAGGCGTAGATAAGGTGGTCTTTTTCCCAGGGTAGGGGAGTCCAAAACTAGGACTCCCTAGGACTAGGATTTACTAGGATTTAGGGATACCACTGTTAACTAGGACTAACTAGGACTATTGTTTAGGGTGAGGGGGAAAGATTTAAAAGGGACCTGAGGGGCAACTTTTTCACACAGAGGGTGGTGAGTATATGGAACGAGCTGCCAGGGGAAGTGGTTGAGGCAGGTACAGTAGTATCATTTAAAAAACACTTGGAGGGGCGTGGCTTCGAGGGATATGCAGGAAATTGGGACTGGCTGGGTGGGCACCGTAGTCGGCATGGACTGGTTGGGCCGAAGGGCCAGTATTTGTGCTGTATTGTTCTATGACTGCTGTTTTATTTGTGGTTGTATTTATTAATACTATGTACATATTTCCTCTGTGAGCTTCACACGAGCATTGCACCCTGGTGTATATGACAATAAACTAATCTGTAATCACAAGTCAACTTTTACATCCCCCACATTGCAGCAGTGAACATACTGGCTGTAAAACGCGTGCCATCTTGAAGTAAGGGAAGGTGCTATGTAAATGCGTGTCATTTTTTAAAATCCAACTCATTGATCACTTCCATTTTCCCGCAGTAAAAGTAAAATCTTGTGTTGCTCTTTGAGAGTGGCCAACCATGTGTCATTGCTAAAAAAAAGCTTTTAACTCTCTTCGCCATTCTCTTACAAATGTTTTCAGATGGCGATGAGGATGTGTACAGGAGTGAGAAAGATTGGCTGGTTGAGTGGTGTCACAACAACAACCTCGCACTCAACGTCAGCAAGGCCAAGGAATTGATTGTGGACTTCAGGAAGGGGAGGTCGGGAGAACACACACCAGTCCTCATTGAGGGGTCAGCGGTGGAAAGGGTGAGCAGCTTCAAGTTTCTGGGTGTCAACATCTCAGGGGATCTATCTTGGGACCAACACATTGATGGAATTATGAAGAAGACACTCCATCGGCTCTACTTCTAATGAGTTTGAGGAGATTTGGTATGTCACCAAAGACTCTTGCAAATTTCTACAGATTCTACAGGTGGGGAGCATTCTGACTGGTTGCATCACCACCTGGTATCGAGGCTCCAATGTGCAGGATTGAAAGAGGCTGCAGAGGGTTGTAGACTCAGCCAGCTCCATCATAGGCACAACTCTCCCCACCATTGAGGACATCTTCAAGAGGCGGTGCCTCAAGAAGGTGGCATCCATCACTAAGGACCCTCACCATCCAGGACATGCCCTCTTCACTTTACTACCATCGGGGAGGAGGTACAGGAGCCTGAAGACCCACACTCAATGATTCAGAAACAGCTTCTTCCCCTCTGCCATCAGATTTCTGAACGGTCCATGAACCTATGAATACTACCCCTTTATTCCTCTTTTTGCACTATATATTTATTTATGTAATTTATAGATTTTATGTCCTGCACTATACTGCTGCTGCAAAACAACTAATTTCACTTCATATATCAGTGATAATAAACTTTTTTGATAATGAACCAACACTTTTTGAGATAAGCTTGTCAAACAAGATGGGGAGCACAGTGTTGCAGTTAGTCAAGCTGCTGCCTCACAGCTCCAGGGACCCGGGTTCAGTCCTGACCTCCGGTACTGTCTGCGTGGAGTTTGTACGTTCTCCCTATGACTGCGTAGGTTTCCTCCGGGTGCTCCCAATTCCCTCCCACATTCCAAAGATGTGCGGGTTGGTAGGTCAATTGGCCGCTGTGAGAGGTAGGATCTTTGGGAGTTGATGGGAATGTGGGAAGAATAAAATGGGATTAGTGCAGGATGAGTGTAAATGAGGGGTTGATGGTTGGTGCAGACTTGGTCGGCTGATAGGCCTGTTTCTGTGTTGAATGACCATGAAGTGACTTTATCAACCACATACCTGTTTGTAGACTTCTCCACAGATTCCAAATCATGACATCTTTTTTCTCCGGCTACTCGTAAAGAGCATTAAAGGTTTGGATAACCTTTATAGGAGTTGGGACATCATGTTGCATCTGTACAAGATGCTTGGTGTGACCACACGAGAAGTACTGTGTGCAGTGCTGGTTGCCCAGCTATAGAAAGTGTGTCAGTAAGCTGGAAAGGGTGCAGAAAAAATTCACGAGGATGTTACTGGGACTGGAGGGCTTGAGTTATAAGGAGAGGCTGGATAGGCTGGGATTGTTTTCCCTGGAGTGCAGGAGGCTGAGGGGGGACCTTAGTCATTGAGTTATAAAATAAGATAAGATATCTTTATTGGTCACACGTACATCGAAACACACAGTGAAATGCACCTTTTGTGTAGAGTGTTCTGGGGGCAGCCCGCAACTGTCGCCACGCTTCCGGCGCCAACATAGCATGCCCACAACATGCCGTACACCTTTGGAACGTGGGAGGAAACCGGAGCACATGGAGGAAACCCACGCAGACACGGGGAGAACGCACAAACTCTTTAGAGACAGTGGCCAGAATTGAACCCGGGTCGCTGGCACTGTAATAGCGTTATGCTAACCACTACACTACAAGGCCTTTCAGCCCAATGTCTAAAATCATAAGGGGGCATAGATAAGGTGGATGGTCACAGTCAAAGCTAGAGGAGTCTAGTTGGCCTATGTCCTCTAGTTTTACCCCTCACAGCAGCCAACTAGACTAGTGGGGTCTAAAACTAGAGGACATAAGTTTAAGGTGAGAGGGAAAAGATTTAGAAGGGACCTGAGGGGCAACTTTTTCACACAGAGGGTGGTGGGTATATGGAACAACCTGCCAGAGGAAGCTATAGACACAGGTACAATGACAATGTTTAAAATGCATTTAGACAGGTACATGTATAAACAAAGGTTTAGAGGCCAAATGTAGACAAATGTATCTAGCTTGGATGGACATTTTGGTCAGCATGGACAAATTGGGCTGAAGGGCCTCCATGACATTTAGACAGGTAGATGAATAGAAACGCTTTAGATGGATTTGGTCCAAACACAGATTTACAAGGATGCTGCCTGGAATGTAGAGCATGCCTTATGAAAGCAGGTTGAGGGAACTTGGCCTTTTCTCCTTGGAGAGACGGAGGATGAGGGGGGACCTAATTGAGGTGTATAAGTTGATGAGAGGTATTGATAGAGTAGATAGTCAGAGGCTTTTCTCCAGGGCTGAATTGGTGGCCACAAGAGGACATAGGTTTAAAGTGCTGGGGAGTAGATATAGAGGAGATGTCAGGGGTAATTTTTTTTACTCAGAGAGTGGTGAGTGCATGGAATGGGCTTCCGGAAATGGTGGTGGAGGCTGATACAATAGGGTCTTTCAAGAGACTGTTAGATAGGTCGATGGAGCTGAGTAAAATAGAGGGCTATAGGTAAGCCTAGTAATTTCTAGGGTAGGGACATGTTTGGCGTAGCTTTGTGGGCCAAAGGGCCTGAATTGTGCTGTGATTGTTCTATGTTCTGTGTTCTACATGGGACTAGCTTGGATTAGCCACCTCGGTCGGTATGGCAGCGTTGGGCCGAAGGGCCTTTTCCGTGCTGTATAGCTCCATGACTCTATAATGTTCTAAGTACAATCTGCACCTTGTCTGACTCCTGGTTTTGTCGATGACAGTCCATTCCTGGAGTTCAGGTTACTGTCATTCCTGCTTTTGTGGGTAACCCTCTGCTCACTGCATTTGAATTCACGTTGCTGCTGTTTCTGGTTTGCTTTTCTCTGTGTTCCTGCCAGGGACTGAGTGGAGTTTACTCTCAGCTCTTGTGAGTTATTGTGGCTTTAACTTTTTTTTGCATAACAGTGAATATGGCGGAAGAAACTGTGGATTGTGTCCAGTTGGAATTGCCTGATTTATTTTTAAAAATACACTTTTCTTGTTAACTTGCAACTGAGAGGGGAGGATAAGTTTTTAAGAGGATGCCTTTTTACAAGAGGATAGTAGAGCCCCGGTTGGTGTCCAGGCTGAGGACTGAAGACTTTGGCAGAGTTTGGGAAGCTGGCGGAGAGGAGGAGGAGGAGGAGGAGGAGGAGGGCGAGGAGGATGGAGGTGGGCTGCACACGAGGAAGAATAGCCGGAGGAAGCTCCCGGATCCCCTGCAGCCCAGTTGCAACAGCAGGAGGCGACCCTTCCTCTTCGAGACCTTGCAGGACGTGACCGGCTATACCCTGGTCTCCCTGCTCCGGCAGCTGGCCGACCTCAGCCGCCTGGCAAGCGGCATCTTCCAGGAGCTGGAGACGGAGGCGAGCTCGCTGTGTGCCCGCTGCAGCCTCCTCGACAACCGGTTCCAGAGCCTGCAGCAACGCACCCACTGCCTCGACGCCAAGAAGGTCGCCGTCCGTAAGTAACCAAAAAAATTGCATTTAAACACGAGAGATACGGTGCACACATCTGCTGCTGTTAAACATTCTCCCCATTGAGTTTTGGTATGTTAAAAAAGTTTCTACATTCCTGACCGAAAGTTTACAACTTGGTATATTTCATATTTTAAGTTGAATCTATTATATATTATTGCTTATTGTCTGTTGCTTGTTGTTACGTGTTACTTAATTGTGTCCCTTCATATTTATTTAACAGCTTTCTTATTTAATCCCAAGAACTCAATATACTGATCATTTATAGGAGAACTTTAACGGTATTTATTTGAAATTTCCTTTTGGGCCAGTTTCCCTTGGAGTATAAATGATTTGAGCTGCTCGTTGTCTTTTAAATCGAACCTCCTGAGGGACCAGCAGTATCCCGGGTGTCATCAGTATGTGCTGGAAATGTGGACGAGATATACATTGCAATTTTAGTTTGACTTGTTGGAGGCGGTTTGAGTGCAGCTTGTATGTGGAACAGTGAGAAACGTGTTTTTAACTTCAAGGAGGGTGCAGTTTATAAAGGAATTTTTGTTAGAGGAGGGAGCTGTAATTTTGTGTTGTGATCTGTTTTTATTTTTCCTGGCTGGTCTATATTTATTGTGCTAAATAATATATAATTTTAGACGTTATGTTTTTACCCATATTCAAGAGTGATATTTGCATCAGCTTTCCCTTTATATTGTTTTAAAATTTTTAACCATTTTGTTACTGTGTTTGGTACAGTGAAAATGTTTTGGAACATTTTCTATGATCCAAATTATTGGTATTGGTTTATTATTGTCACATGTACTGAGATACCGTGGAAAGCTTGTTTTGTATGCATGCAGACAGATTGTGTCAAACCTAATTACATCGAGGTGGTAAAAAGAAAACAGAATGCAGAATGTATTGTTATAGTTACAGAGAGAGTGCAGCACAGGTAGACAAATAAACTGCAATCTATAGTCTTCTGTTGAGATTAACAATTCTGAATTAGCTCTGCATGTGTTATCCAAGTGCTTGCCTTCGATGGTCGGAGCATTGAGAAGGAAGTATTGTTGCAGCTAAATAAAACTTTGGTTAGGCCGCACTTGGGAGTATTGTGTGCATTTCTGGTTGCCCCGTTACAGGAAGGATGTGGAGGCTTTGGAAAGGGTGCAGAAGAAGTTCACCAGGATGCTGCCTGGATTAGACGGTACGAGCTTTAAGGAGAAATTGGACAAACTTGGATTATTTTCTCTGACGTGTCGGAGGCTGAGGGGAGACCTGATAGAAGTTTGTAAAATTATGAGAGATGTAGATCAAATAGATGGTCAGAATGTTTTTCTCAGGGTAGAAATATCAAGTACTGGAGGGCATGCATTTGAGGTGAGAGGGGAAAAGTTTAGAGGAGATGTGTGGGGCAAGTCTTTTTTACACAGAGTGGTAGGTGCCTGGGGTAGTGATGAAAGCAGATACAGTACCGTAGATGGCACAGTAGTGTAGCGGTTAGCGTAACGCTTTACAGTGCCAGCAACTCGGGTTCAATTCCAGCGGCTGTCTGTCAGGAGTTTGTACGTTCTCCCTGTATCTGCGTGGGTTTCCTCCGGGTGCTCTGGTTCCCTCCCACATTCCAAAGACATACGTATTAGGAAGTTGTGGGCATGCTATGTTGGTGCCGGAAGCGTGGCGACACTTGCGGGCTGCCCCCAGAATGCTCTATGCAAAAAAAAATGCATCTCACTGTGTGTTTCGATGTACATGTGACTAATAAAGATATCTTTAATAGTGGCATTAGATGGACTCATGGATGTGCAGGGAATGGAGGGATGTGGATCATGTGTAGGCAGAATAGATTTAGTTTAATTCGGCATCATGTCCGGCACAGACATTGTGGGCTGAAGGGCCTGTTCCTGTGCTGTACTGTTCCGTGTGAGTCTAAAATTGTGGGACTTTGACAGTATCTTTCAGTATGAGGGTGCATGAGCACATTGATAAGGTTTCTTTATTAATCACATGTACATCAAAACACACAGTGAAATAAATCTTTTGCGTAGAGTGTTCTGGGGGCAGCCCGCAAGTGTTGCCACGCTTCTGGCGCCAACATAGCATGCCCACAACTTCCTAACCTGTATGTCTTTGGAATGTGGGAGGAAACTGGAGCACCCGGAGGAAACCCACGCAATCAAGGGGAGAACGTACAAACTCCTTACAGACAGTGGCGGGAATTGCACCCGGGTCGCTGGTGCTGTAAAGCCCAAAGGTGATTGAACTCAGTCAAAGAAACAGGCCCTTCAGCCAACCAAGCTCACACCAAACATCAAGCACCTATCCATACTCGTCCACTTCCCTAGCACTTGGTCCATCGCCTACCATGACTTGGTGATTCAAGTGTTCCTCCGGACACTGCCTTCACCATCTTCTCTGACAGTGCGTTCCAGATTGCTACCACTCTCTGGGTGGGGGGAAAAAATGCCCCTTCCCAACCCCTCCAAACTCCTCACCTTAGACCCATGTCTTCTCCTGTTAGATACCAGGAGGAAAAGTTTTTTACCTCATCTATCCCTTTTGTGATTTTGTGCTCCACTGTGAATCAAAGATTTCAGGACAGCATAGGGCAGAGGAACGGGGATATTTTTTATTCTGACAACCTCTCCATTTACTTCAAAAATGACTTGACATTTCAGAATCAGAATTTATTATTGGTATTGGTTTATTATTGTCACTTGTACTGAGGTAGAGTGAAAAACTTGTCTTGCATACTGTTTGTACAGATCAATTCATTGCAACAGTGCATTTAGTACAGTGTAAAACAATAACAGAATGCAGAATAAAGTGTCGCGGCTGCAGAGGAAGTGCAGTGCAGGCAGGCAATAAGGTGCAAGGTCATAACAAGATAGATTCTGAGGTCAAGAGTCCATCTTATTGTATAAGGGAACCGTTCAATTGTCTTATCACTGTGGCATAGAAGGTCTCCTTGAGCCTGGTGGTATGTGCCCTCAGGCTCCTGTATCTTCTGCCTGATGGGAGAGGGGAGAAGAGAGAATGTCTGGGGTGGGTGGGGTCTTTGATTATGCTGGCTGCTTTACCGAGGCAGTGAGAGGTGTAGACAGAGTCCGTGGAGGGGAGGCTGGTTTCTGTGATTTGCTGAGCAGTGTCCACGACTCTTTGTGGTCCTGGGCAGAGCAGTTGCCACACCAAGCCATGATGCATCCAGATAGGATGCTTTCTATGGTGCATCGATAAAAGTTGGTGAGTGTCAAAGGGGACACGCCAAATTTCTTTAGCCTCCTGAGGAAGTAGAGGTGCTGGTGAACTTTCTTGGCCGTGGTGTCTACGTGGTTGAACCAGGACAGGCTATTGGTGATGTTCACTCCTAGGAACGAAGCTCTCAACCTTCTCGACCTCAGCACCATTGATGTAGACAGGTGCATGTATGACGTGAAATTTGTTGTTTTGCGGCAGCAGAACACTGCAAAGGCAAAATTACTTATATAAATAGTACATAACAAAGAATAATGAGGCAGTGTTCATGGATTCATGGACCGTTCAGAGATCTGATGACAGAGGGGAAGAAGCCGCTTCTGACTCGTTTACTGTGGGTCCTCAAACTCCTGTACCTCCTTGCAAAATTTCCTTGCAAAAATCTTGACTTATTGGAAGTAGACTGTGTTTGACACCAGTTTAGTTCAATACTAGGATCTCAACTCACGTGGAGGGATGGTTACAAACGTCTACAGCTGCTGAACTGCACAATTATAGACCTGACTCTCTATTTTGAGTAAAAAATTGAAATGACACTGCATACAATGATGGTTACACTTCTGTTCTTTGGGGTGATTATGTTAGGAGTGGAATATTTCTCATGCAATACAAGAATGTAGTGGTGCATGGTCAGTTAATAGATGGCATGTATCAAGTTTTGGGGAGATGTGTTTGAATCTTGTGGGGAGGGTGGGTGTTGGGGATGGAGGTGAAGAGAAGGATTGTTTTGGTAAATGTATTTACAAAAGACTTGGAAAATTCCAAGAACACCTGCCACTCAGCAATTCCCCGCCTGGGAATGTTTGTGTAGTGCAGAAAGGATTTAAGCTCTGGATTCTTAATCTTTATTGGATCAGGACTGGAGCATCTGAACATTAGGCTTTTGCTTTGGCTAAGCTGTAGCTAACTTTTAACCGACAACTCTATTTTGATGGTGACTTATTAGGATTTCTTTAATTTCATGAGTCTTGCCTCTGTGTGGAAGCTAGCAAGCTCTTACTTTGCCGAATCCACCTGTACCATAGTCTGTTCTACCTTGTATCTGATCTGCAAACATTTAAGGTGACAAAAGCTTTTTTTTTGTGTGGAGCTAAGAAAGTTGAGAGGGAATTTAATAATCAATATTGAAGGGTTTTTGATGGAATAATTAGGAACAGATATAAGTTAAACACTGACAGAAAGATTGCAGGCGAGCCAGAATTTGGATAGAAACACGACAGAATTCTGGAATCTGGAGCAACACACAAACTGCTGGAGGAACTCAGCTGGTCAGGCAGCATCTGTGGAGGGAAATGGACAGTTGAGGTTTTGGGTCTAGACTCTTCATCTGGAGTGAAAGGTAGAGGGGAGATGGCCAGTATAAAGAGGAAAAGGGAAGAATTTAGATAATTAGAATCAGGTTTGTTATCAGTGATATACGCAGTGAAATTTGTTGTTTTGCAGTAGCAGTACAGTGCAAGACAAAAAAATTACTATAAGTTGCCCAAAAATAAATAAATAGTGCAAAAGAGGAATAACGAGGTAGTGTTCATGGACTGTTCAGAAATCTGATGGCAGAGGGGAAGAAGCTGTTCCTGAATCGTTGAGTGTGGGTCTTCAGGCTCCTGTACCATCTCCCCCGATGGTAGTAATGAGAAGAGGGCATGTCCTGGATGGTGAGGGTCCTTAGTGATGGATGCTGCCACCTTGAGGCACCACCTCTTGAAGATGTCCTCGATGGCAGGGAGGGTTGTGTCCGTGATGGAGCTGGCTGAGTCTACAACCCTCTGCAGCCTCTTTCGATCCTGCGCATTGGAGCCTCCGTACCAGGCAGTGATGCAACCAATCAGAATGCTCCCCACCGTACATCTGTAGAAATTTGCAAGAGTCTTTGGTGACGTACCAAATTAACAAAAGAACCGGAGATGAGGTGGGATAAATTGTAAAAATGTTTTCATTCAACAAGGTGGTGAAGTAACTTCAATAGTAAAAGGAAAAAAAATGCAGAACTCGCTGGGTGTGGCAGGAATTTTACCATCCTACAAGGAGGGAGGTGCTCTTCACTGAGAGGTGCCTGTCTTTCCCAAAGCCTCGTGTTTTGGGCCAAGACTGTTATTTCCTGCTATTTATTGTGCTGGAAGATGCCGTATTCTAGAATTTCCTTTTGCAATTGTTCCGTGATGTGAGAGGCAATGTGAAACAGCTAATTAGGAATGGAATGCCAAAAAAATGTGTGTTAGACTCATGCAGCATAGAAAGAGGCTGTCTTTCCTATTGTGCCTCAACATGCTCTTTGGAAGAGCTATTTAGTTATTCCCCTTCACCTTACTTCCCACAACTTTGCAAATGTTCCTTACACACACACACACCTTCTTAAACCACTGCAGTCTTTGAGGTGTGGATATACCCCCAGTGCTGTTAGGGAGGGAACCCACTGTTCTCTTAAGGAGAGAGTTCCAGGATTTTGACCCAGTGACAGTGAAGGAACAGCGATTATATTTCCAATATGTGTACGCTGCCCATCTTTTCCAATAGACAGGGTAGACAGAATCTTTTCTGAGGGTAGAGATATCAAACACCAGAGGAAATGCTTCTAAGGTTAGAGGGGAAGTTTAAAGGTGACGCGAGGGGCAAGTTTTTTTTACACAGAGTGGTGGGTGCCTGGAATGGGCTGCCAGGGGTGGTGGTGGAGGCAGGCAGTTTGGTGGAGTTTAAGAGGCTTTTAGATAGACATGAATGTGAAGGGAATGGAGGAATGTGGATGATGCACAGGAAGAGGATATTTGTATAAATCGGCATCAAGGTCGGCTCAACATCATGGGCCGAATGGCCTGTCCAGTGCTGTACTGTTCTATGGAACTGATGGGACTGCTCTGTTAGTACAGAATGGCCTGTTTCTGTATCGTAAGAAAACATGAATCAACGTGATTCTATTAGAACTTTATTCCTCTGTTTGTGACAGGAAGTGTTAAGGGAGATCTGAGGGGTAAGTTTTTTTTACATACAGTAGTTGATATCAGGAATGTACTACCAGTGGAGGTTGTGGAATTAGATGCATTTAAGAGGCCTTTAGACAGGCCTAAGTAGGTAAGGCATAGAAGGATACGGCCGTAATGTAGGCAAATGGAATTAGTGTAGATGGGCAAAAAGGTGGGCATGGACATGATGGGCCGAAGGGCCTGTTTCTGTGCTGTAGGAATCTGTGACTCTGTGTTGCAAAGAAGTTCCCTTGTATGGCTTATCCAATAATGATCCCTCACTACTGCATATTAATGGGATATTGTTAAAGTGCTGCTTGTGGGATCTTGATGTGCACAAATTAGTTGCTGCCCTTCTTGCATCGCAAGAGACATTAAACATCAGAATGACTCGGCAGTTGCTTTGTTGAGTGGGAAGTTTTCTCTTTGGTCACCAGTCTAATGCCATGAGTCGTTGTATTGCACTGAGAAAGCTCTCATCCTCCACCTGATAATGAGGAACCACCGACGAGGCTGCCTCGGTCTCTGCCGCGATCAGCTCGGACAAAGTGGCAACTCGATACACAAGTGGGAAATCAAACACTTTTTTTTCTGCCGTTGAATGTCGTAACCCAGACCATACAATGGGCCGTATCATCACATTCTGATCTTGATACAAATTCAATTTGCGATAACGTTGAGATAAGCTACCTTTTCACAAAGGCCTTATAATGGTTTACGATCATCGAATTTCACTTACATATGTTGTCCCAGAAGTGGAATACTTCTTTGCAAGCAATTCATTGACTATAAAAAAAACTTAGACTTCCTGAACAGGTGAAAAGTGATACACTGGCTGCTTTTGATGTGTAGTTTCTGTTGCAGAGAAAATTATGGGGTAGACCTTGCCAAGTGCAGACTCTGGGTCTAATTCCTTCTTGAGCTGTCTATGAATCTGTGGCTGCTCACTGCACCACTTATAAAGTATAGATTTTCTCTGCAACTAACTGTGTATTATTTCTTGAGTGTTTTTTCCCTCCCTCCTTAATGTTGAAAGTAATTATTAGGGTGACTGAATCTGTTGCTCAAATTGATATGTTCAGTGGCTCTGAGACTTTCCCACTACAAACCAGTGATTGCTCAAAAGCCTTTGTGAACTTCCTCCCATATCCCACAAAGATGTGCTGGGAGGTTAATTGTCACTCTAATTTGCCCCATCAGGTGCATGGCAGTAGAATCAGCTGATGGTCACGTGAGGATTAGATCACAGGGCAGTAAGTGGGGGAATGGGATTGGTGCATGTGCTCTGAGAGCTGGTATGGACTCAATGGGTTGAATGGACTCTGCATCATAAGGAAATGCAATGAGATTTGAGGCACCTTAACAGGTACTTGAATGAGCAGGATGTAGAGGGATATGGAATTAATGTTAGCAAGTGGGATTAGTATAGATAGGCATGATGGCCAGCATAGATGTGGTGGGCCGAAGGGCCTGTTTCTATGCTGTACAACTCTCTGACTTTCCATTACCATGAAAATTCTGCACATTTCAAGCAATAGATAAGGAGACGCAAGAGACTGCGGAATCTGGAGCAACACACAATCTGCTGGAGGAACTCAGCGGGTTGAGCAGCATCTGTAGGAAGGGAAGGAATAGTCGATGTCAACAGTTCCTTTCCTCCCAAAGATGCTGCTTGACCCTCTGAGTTCCTCCAGCAGATTGTGTGTTGCAATGGATCAGGAGAAACCGTTTCCACTGACAGGAGGGTCGGTAAACAGGGGACAGATTTAAATGACCAAAACAAATGTAAAAGGGTTTTTTTATAATAAGGAAGCTGCGTTTTGGTATACACTACCTGAAAAGAGATTTGGATTAAGGAAATCATTGATTCAGTCATAGAATTGTTTCGTTTGGTACATCCACTTTATGCTGGCTTCTAGTACAGCAATCCCATTCTCGTGTTATTTCCCCATCCCCTTGCAAATTATTTTTGTGCTGATACAGTTCCTTTTCTGGAGTACTGAACCTCGCGCTCAACGTCAGCAAGGGCAAGGTGTGGACTTCAGGAAGGGGAAGTCAGGAGAACACACACCAGTCCTCATTGAGGGGTCAGCGGTGGAAAGGGTGAGCAGCTTCAAGTTCCTGGGCGTCAACATCTGAGAGGATCTATCTTGGGCCCAACACATTGATGCAATCACGAAGAAGGCACACCAGTAGCTCTACTTCATTAGGAGTTTGAGGAGATTCGGTATGTCACCAAAGACTCTTGCAAATTTCTACAGATGTACGGTGGAGAGCATTCTGACTGGTCGCAAAGGTTGAATGCACCATCATTGTGATTGGCAGCTCCACCTCAACTGCTTGATTAAATTGCAGTCTATATGACTTGTTCTGAGGAATAAATTTCTCAGTTGATTCTAGTTGTACATCATTGATCATCTGAGTCTTCACCCTTTTGGCTTATTTGTCCCACCGGCCATTTGGACGTGCAAGAGTTTTCAGAAGTGGAATGGAAAGCTGTAGGAGCTAATTTTCACCTTGCTTTCAAAACGAGCTGGGGGAGAGGTCAAATCTGTTGCTTTGATGTGTGGAAATATGTCAGAGGCCTTTTGAGTGTGATCAGCTGGACAGTCCACAAGATGCAATCAATAAAGAATGAGAGCTTCATGTTAAAAGCTGGCCCTTAGAACCATAGAACAGTACAGCACAAAACAGGCCCTTCGGCCCACAATGTTGTGCCAACCTTTAAACTTCACCTAAGACTATCTAACCCCTTCCTCCCACATATCCCCCTATTTTAAATTCCTCCATATGTTTATCTAGTAATCTCTTGAATTTGACCAATGTTACTGCCTCCACCACCACCCCAGGCAGCGCATTCCGTGCCCCAACCACTCTCTGGGTAAAAAAACCTCCCTCTGATATCTCCCTTGAACTTCCCATCCATTACTTTAAAGCTATGCCCTCTTGTATTGAGCATTGGTGCCCTGGAAAAGAGGTGCTGGCTGTCTATTCTATCTATTCCTCTTAATATTTTGTACACCTCTATCATGTCTCCCCTCATCCTCCTTCTCTCCAATGAGTAAAGTCCTAGCTCCTTTAGTCTCTCCTCATAATCCATACTCTCTAATCCAGGCAGCATCCTGGTAAATCTCCTCTGCACCCTTTCCAACACCTCCACATCCTTCCTATAATGAGGCGACCAGAACTGGACACAGTACTCTAAGTGTGGTCTAACCAGAGTTTTGTAGAGCTGCATCATTACCTCGCGGCTCTTAAACTCGATCCCACGACTTATGAATGCTAGCATCCCATAAGCTTTCTTAACTACCCTATCCACCTGTGAGGCAACTTTCAGTGGGTCAATGAGGCAACGATTAATCCTTGATCAGGTTTTACTTGAGACTTGTCTCCTGGTTACTTCAAATAGCATTGAGCTGACATTATTAATTCTTTATCTCAGCACCTCTTTTGTGTCCTGTATTAGTTCTGTTGATTTACTCCTGGTAATTTATAATATTGTCCAGTTGCCAGCTGTTTAGTAATCCCAGTTCATTAGTTGTGTTTAACGCCACATGTTCTGATGATTAGACGAGAGGAAGGGAGTGAATTGTTGGTAAAAGGTAACCGAGAATTATTATTAGACGTCGGTGAGTGTGTAGAAGGTTGCCCAAAGTTAATGTTGTATGTAAAATTTAAAGTAGGTATAAGCTGTGGATCAGTAAGGAACACTGTCTCTTCCAACATAGGAGTATGATTTAATAGCTATTACAGAGATGTGTTTGCAGGGTGACCAGGGCTGGGTGTTCAATATTCAGGGCTCTGAGGTTCCAAAAGGGGAAGGAGGTGGTCTAGAATTGTAAATCGAGAAAGGTATCAGACCTGTGTTGAGTCGTGATGTGGAGGCAGTGGATGGTAATGTTGAATCAGTTTGGATTGAAATCATAGCAGGGGAAAGAAGACAAGGATGGGAATCTATCGACCCCAAACTGTGATCTCTCAATAGGGCGGAGCATAACTGGACAAATATTCAGGGCATGTCTGACAAATTTGTTCAAATTCTTTGAGGGAGTGATGGGGAGAGTTAATAGAGGGGAACTTGTCGATGTAATGTATTTAGATATCCACAAGGCATTTAACAAAGTGCCACATGAGAGGCTGGTGCATAAATTAAGAATCCGATGTATTGGGGGGGAAGTGTGTTAGCATGGATTGAAAATTAGCTGTCGTGTAGAAAACAGAGTTGTAATAAATATGTTCCTTTCAGGCTAGAGGGATGTAACTAGTGGAGAATCCCAGGGATCGGTTCTTGGCCCACGATTGTTTACTATTTACGTGAATGATCTGGAGGGCGGAACAAAATACAAGATTTCCAAGTTTGCTGATGATACGGAAATAGGTGGAAGGGTACATTGTGACGAGGACACTGATTCTGCAATGGATCCTGGGCTCAACACATTGATGCAATTACGAAGAAGGCACGCCAGCTGCTCTACTTCGTTAGGAGTTTGAGGAGATTTGGTACGTCACCAAAGACTCTTGCAAATTTCTATAGATGTATGGTGGAGAGCATTCTGACTGGTTGCATCACAGCCTGGTATGGAGGCTCCAATACGCAGGATCAAGAGGCTGCAGAGGGCTGTAGACTCAGCCAGCTCCATCACGGGCATAACCCTTCCCACTATTGAGAATATCTTCAAGAGGCGGTGCCTCAAGAAGGTGGCATCCATCACTAAGGACCCTCACCCTCTTCTCATCATTGCCATCAGGGAGGTGGTACAGGAGCCTGAAGACCCACACTCAACGTTTCAGGAACAGCTTCTTCCCCTCCGCCATCAGACTTCTGAACAGTCCATGAATACCTCATTATTCCTCTTTTGCTCTATTTACTTTTGGGAAACTTATGGTAAATTTTGTGTCTTGTATGTGTTGTAATGCAGCTGCAAAACAGCAAACTTCATGAGAAATGTCAGTGATAATAAATCTGATTCTGATATAGATGAACTGAGTGATTGGGTGAAAGTTGGCAAATGGAGTTTAATCCGGGGAAGTGCACTTCGGTAAGAGGAGAGAGACTGCATATGAGTGTTCAGAGGGTTCTGGTGCATGAATCACAAGAAGTCAACAGACAGGTCCAACTGGTAGTTAAGGAGGCAAACGGCATGTGTTGGGAGGGGGAGGAATTGCTGAGGTCTCTGATTGAAACCCTGCATCAGGACCAGGGGTGGAAAACTGAGGGAGTGCTGCTCTGTTGGAGGTGCAGCCCTATGGATGAGATGTTAAACCAAAGGCCCCCTCTGGGTTGTGTAGACAAACAGGTGTCATGGCACGTTTGAAGAACTGGGGAGCTTGTTTTCAGCCAGTGCCGTGTTATCTTGTCGTGGTCAAATTTCCGATATTACTACCGTGATTACACACCAGAAGTAACTTGCCTTCCCTCTCCATATCTTCCACTGCTGAGTGCTTATGATTTCAGGGGACTTTGCAGCCATTACTTATGTGCTTTGACGAGTAGCAGTGGGCTGTTTGACCATGGAAGGTATTGCTCTCGAACCTGATTTTGTCATTGCTCAGTGCTATATACTCCATAAGAATTAGGAGCAGAATTAGGCCATTTGGCCCACTGAGTCTGCTCATCCATGGCTGATTTTTCTTTTCTTCTTCTCTGAATCCCATTATCCTGCCTTCTCCCCGTAACCCTTCATCCCCTTACCGATCAAGAACCTATCAATCTCTGCCTTAAATATACCCAATGACTTGGCCTCCACAGCCCTCGGTGGCAACGAATTCCACAGATTCACCACCCTCTGGCTGAAGAAATTCCCCCTCATCTCAGTTCTAAGGCTGTACCATTGGATCCTAGACTCTCCTACTGATGGAAACATCCTCTCCACGTCCACTCTATTCCAGGCCTTTCAGTATCCAGCACCCCCCTCGTCCTGAACTCCATCGAGTACAGGCCCAGAAACCTCAAACGCTCCTCATACGTTAAGCCTTTCATTCCCGGGATCATTCTTGAGAACCTCCTCTGGACTCTCTCCAGGGCCAGCACATCTTTCCTTGGATACGGGGCCCAGAATTGCTCGCAATATTCCAAATGTGATCTGACCAACGCTTTATAAAGCCTCAGCAGTACATCCTTGCTTTTATATTCTAGTCCTCTGGAAATTAATGTGAACATTGCATTTGCCTTCCTTACTACCAATTCGACCATCTCATATACTTAGAATAATGTCAGAATCATGGAGATTATATAACAAACAAGGCATTTCTCTATGAATGTTTCTTCCTTAAATTTGGGAATAACAGTCAATTGGCACACCCACCCCATCATCACCTTGTGGAATATCATTGGAAGCGATCACAGGATGGCTTTGCTTTATGTGGATAGGATTTAGAAAGGAAAGATGTGTATTTAAATACCACCTCTCCTCTCTCAATGAACCCAGACTTTACAGGCAAAGTGAAAATATAAAGCGTAATGGAACTGAGTTGATCTTGTAAAAATAATCAATAATGTTGGAGGATTTCTAATTGCAGTGCTGTAATAATATTTAAGCTTCAAAAGTTATTGTGCTTTACCTCTCTGTTTATCTAGTAGTTTGCATGATCTAGGATTCTGCCTAAAATCTCACCTCCCTCTTGCAAAAAAAAGACAAACTGCTGGAGGAACTCGGAGGGTTGGGCAGCATCTGTGGAGGGAAATGGACAGTCGATGTTTCAGGTCGACACCCTTTATCTGGGCTGGAAGAGTAGAGGGGGAAGAAAGGGGAGGGGAAGGAGCAGGGCAAGAACTGGCAAGTGATAGGTGGGTTCAGGTGAGGAGGGGTGATGGGCAGCTGGAGGAGGGGAGGGTGGAAATAGTGGTTGGGAGGTGACAGGTGGAGGCAACAGAGGGCTGCAGATGGTGGGATCTGATAGGAGAGGAAGGTGGAGCCTGGAACCAAACAAGGGAGGTGGGGAGATAGAAACAATGGGGGGGGGGGAGGAAACACAGTGGGAGGAGTCTGTTTGTGATGAGCAGGTGGGGTGGTGAAATGGGGCTAGGGTGGGTCTCGGAGGAGCTGGACAGATCAGGAGGAGAGAAGCAAGGGGCAGAGGGCGAGCAGGTTACCTGAAATTGGAGAATTCAATGTTCATGCTGTCGGGTTGTAGACTACCCAGGCGGGATACGAGGTGACAGGAAATAAGTGGGGAGATGGGATTGATTTGAGAGCCAGCATGGATTCAACGGGCCACATGGTCTCCTGTATTATTAGGAACCATAAAATGACAATCAGAGCAACTAGATCAGCGAGGGACCTTCTATCCTTCAGAAGTGATGTCTCCGAGCAGTGCAGATGAAGAGTCTCGACCCGAAACGTTGACTGTCCATTTCCCTCCACAGATGCTGTCTGACCTGCTGAGTTCCTCCAGCAGCTGGTGTTTTTTTTACTGAAGGAAATTTTCTTTCAAAATTGCGGGCATGTGATCTTCTTTGCTTAACTGTGGGAATGGGTCACTACTGAGTGTGTTTACTTTGAATTTCACTCAGCCCTCCACACCCCTGCCACTGGCTGTGCACTGCAGGCAGTTTTGAATTTCTTGTGTGCTTGTTTCCGAATCTCTGCTGTGAGACTAGAACCCTTCACAGGTTCTGACTTGGTGTTAGCCACTAAGGCATGGCTTGCACTTGGAAATTGTGCTGTTTGCTCCCCAACAACTCTGCAGATCAAACGTGTCCAAATTGCGGTTGGATTTGGTGGTGGGAGGAGGGCTGAACATCAGAAACTTTTGCTGAGGCATCTTGTAGAGGGGGAGAGGGATTAGAGTGGTGGTGGACAATGGCAGATTATTAACGTAGGGAAGTGAAGGCAAAATAATTCATGGTCTTTTTAAAGTCTTGATCTATTTTAAACAGGATTCTCTATGAAGAGGGGAAGAATATTTTGTTTACAGAGGGTCTTAATTAAAATACCAAGTCTGCCTTCTTTAATCCTCTGCTTTAACCTGCTGGGGGAGGGGAAGCTTTGTTTGTGCTCTCCTCTGGAGTCGAAGGTGGGGGCCGTCTTTCCACTCTACCCTGCCCCTCTCCGAGCAGTGCTTACGATCATACAGTTGCCACCAAACAGATGGGAACTTCCATTTGGGTTAAACCCAGCAGGCACCAGTCACCTTTGTACTCTGTGTGTCTGAAGCAGTGTGCTCCACATCGAGTTCCCATGGGGACAGGGAGCACAATAGGTTTAAACACGCTGTCGCCTTTATTGTGGCTTCACATTTGTGATTTTTAAGAAAACAAGAGAGCGGGCTCACAAATGCTTATTGAGCTGAGTTACTATAATTGAGAGTTACAAGGGACAAATACAGAGTCATTGGTACTCAATTATTTTATAACCGCAAACATTTAAGGATATAATGAAAAGCAACTGTGCAAACTGGGCATTGAAGAGGGGGTGTTTTTCATTCAAGGCACTGTTGTTGTCTGTCACTGAGGTTTTGGTGATGGACAGGCTCTTTGATCTGGGGATTGGGAGGAGCCTCCCCATCTTGACCCCCACCAGCCTGTTACCATCTCTGCACTCTTGATTTTCTTCTCTTGCACGCCCCCGGCTTGTTCACACCACTGCTGGTCTCTTTCAGCTGCCACACCCTCAAACTTTGCAAACCCCTCCCAAAGTGCGCTCATTCTCTTCGGTGGTCCCTTGCTGCATGGTTGAAGGTGTCGGTGTTTGGAGAGGTGTAAAACATGGGTCTTCCCTCTGGGATGGACACTAAAGATTCTGTGCTACTGTGTTAAAGAAGATCAGGGGTCATCTTTAGTTTCTTGGTCAATATTTGTCCCTCCTTTGTAAAAAGCCTTTGCCCACTGAAGTGTTTCAGCTGCTTTACCATTTTAATGTTTGTAGATAAGTTGCTTGTATTTTTTTTAAATAAAAATTAATCCTCAGATAGCAATGATGTCATGAATTATATCAAGTCTTTTGGTTTGGGGGGGAAACCAGAGGAAGTGACAGAGGTGGGTGCAGTTACAGTGACAGAGGTGTATAAGATCATGAGGGGCATAGACAGGGTGAAAGCACACAGTCTTTTTCCCAGGGAGGGACTGCTAAAAACAAGAGGGCAGAGGTTTAAGTTCAGAGGCAAGAGATTTAAAAGGGACAACAGGGGCAGCTTCTTCACGCAAAGGGTGGTGCGTATTTGGAATGAGCTGCCAGAAATAGTGGTTGAGGCAGGCACATTAGCAACATTTAAAAGCCATCTAGATAAGTCCATGGATAGGAGAGGTTTAGAGGGCTCTGGGCCAAACGTGGGCAGGTGGGACTAGCTCGCTGGGCAACACAGTCGGCATGGATGAGTTGGGCCAAGGGGCCTGTTTCCATGTTGTAAGACTCTGAGTCTGTGACTGATAGTCAAAAGATGTTTAGACAGGTAGATCGATAGGAGAGGTTGAGAGGGATATGGGCCAAATTCAGGCAAGTGGGACTAGCTCAGGACACCACCTTGCAGCAAGCAACAGTGTGATACTTGGAAGATGAGTGTATAAATAAAATTTCTCAAGAGTAACAAACAGAAACTGCTGGTTGGGTATCATCTTTGGAAAGAAAAACAGGGAACCTTATAGGTCTGGGATCCTTTGACAGACCTGGGAAAGAATAAAAGCAAGAACTCTGTCCACCATGATCTTGAGCTCATCTAATCCCCGTACCTCTGCTTTCGACCCCCCCCTGATGGAGCAAGAACAGGGTTTCCCTGATGCTTCCTCCAAAGTCCAACAGGATCCTCCCACTGGACCCACTTTCTCTTCTGCTTGTGGCGTTTCGAAGGGATTGTTCCCTTCATGACTCCCTGGTCCGCTCTTCCATCCCCACCAACCACTCCTTTTCCATGGGGGTACTTTCCCAGGCAGCAGATGGTGTTGGTTTATTATTGTCACTTGTACCGAGATGCGGTGAAAAACTTGTCTTGCAAACCGATCGTACAGATCAATTCATTACACAGTGCATTGAGGTAGTACAGGTAAAAACAATAACAGTACAGAGTAAAGTGTCACAGCTACAGAGAAAGTGCAGTGCAATAAGGTGCAAGGTCACAACAAGGTAGATCATGAGGTCAGAGTCCATCTCATCGTATAAGGGAACCACTCAATAGTCTTATCACAGTGGGGTAGAAGCTGTTCTTAAGTCTGGTGGTACGTGCCCTCAGGCTCCTGTATCTTCTACCTGATGGAAGAGGAGAGAAGAGAGAATGACCCGGGTGGGTGGGGTCTTTGCTTATGCTGGCTGCTTCACCAAGGCAGCGAGAGGTAAAGACAGAGTCCAAGGAGGGGAGGCTGGTTTCCGTGACGCGCTGGGCCGTGTCCACAACTCTCTGCAGTTTCTTGCGGTCCTGGGCAGAGCAGTTGTCGTACCAAGCCGTGATACATCCAGATAGGATGCTTTCTATGGTGCATCGATAAAAGTTGGTGAGTGTCAGTACCTATCCTTTCTCCCTCTTACGTTCCCAACTTCTAGGAGCCCAACTTGTCTTTTCAAGTGAAGTAGTGATTCACTTCCATTTCTCCCAACTTAGTGTTTGGTGTTTGCAGTGGTGCCAGGACTCGAGGGACTGAGTTATAGGGAGAGGTTGTGTAGGCTAGGAATTTATTCCTTGGAGTGTAGGAGACTGAGGGCTGACCTTATTAGAGGTGTATAAAATCACGAGGGGCATAGGGTGAATGCACAGAGTCTTTTTCCCAGGGAATAGGAACTATAAAAACTAGAGGGCATAGGTTTAAGGCGAGAGGGGAAAGATTTAAAAGGGATCTGAGGGGCAACTTCTTCAAGCAGAGGGTGATGCATATATAGAACGAGCTGCCAGAAGAAGTGGTTGAGGCAGGTATAATAACATTTTTTTTAAGATATTTGGACAGGTATATGGATAGGAGAGGTTTAGAGGGATTTGGGCCAAGTGGGCAAATGGGACTAGCATAGTGGACACTATGGAAAGAGTTGGGCTGAAGGGCCTGTTTCCGTGCTATATAACCAGATGACTCTATAAATGTGCTCCTCTACACTGGAGAAACCAAACACAGATTGGGAAATTGTCACTTGGAGCACCTGTGTTCAGTCTGAAGGAGCGCCCCTGAGCTTGTCAATTTAATAGTCCATTCCCATTCCCACTCCCACTATGACGCCTCTGTCTGTGGCCTCCTCCAAGCTTGAGGGTAAACACCTTGTCTTCTGACTGGGCACTTTGCAGTCTTCCAGACTCAATGCAGAATTCTCCAACTTCAGGTAACTCGCCCTTTCTGTCTGTATCAGAACTGGCTGTTTCTGCCATTTTGGCTCAGTTTTTTCTAGATTTGCAGATTTAGATTTCTATAAGGTATTCAATATATAAAATCTTATTGCAGAAAATAAAAGCTGATGGTGTAGGACTAACATAAGTGTGGATGGAAGATTTGACTGGGTTACAGGAATCAGGGAGTAGGTTTAAATGAGTCTAGGATCCAAGGGCACAGCCTCAATAAAGGGATGTCCCTTCAAAACTGAGATGAGGAGGAATTTCTTCAGCCGGAGGGCGGTGAAGCTGCGCAATTCGTTGCCACTGAGGGCTGTGGAGGCCAAGTCATTGGGTGAATTTAAGGCAGGGATTGATTGGTTCTTGATCAGATTGGAGGGTTTTGGGGAGAATGTGGTTGAGGGGAAAAAAAGATCAGCCATGATTGAATGGCAGAGCAGGTTCAATGGGCCGAATGGCCTAATTCTGCTCCTATATCTTATAGTGTTGTTGTTCTTTCTGTGCTTGGCGAGTTATAATGAGTGGCATGCGACAGAGACTAGTGCTGGGTCTCAACTTCCTTACAATTCATAAAAATAACTTGAATAAAAGGGACTAAAGGTTAGGTTGCTAAATTCGCAGATGACATGAAGGTTAGCTAAGAAAATAGCTGTGCAGAGAGCGGGTGGAGTTTACAAAGGGAGTGAGCAAGATTTGGCAAATGGAGTATAATTTAGGAAAATATGAAAGTGTTCATTTGTCAGGAAAATTGATTTACTAAAAAGCATATCTAAATGGTGAAGGATTGCAGAGCTCTGAGACATTGGGGGATCTGAGTGTCCCAGTGCATGATTCACACAAGGCGAGTAGGCAGGTGCAGCAAATAATTTGGAAAGCCAACAAAATTATGCCATTTATGAGGGGAATTGAATACAAAAGTAGTGAGGTTATGTCTCAGTTATATAGAGCAAAGTTAACATCATATATAGATGACTCTGATCTCCTTTAAGGGAGGATGTTAAAGAAGTCCGAATTAATCAGACAACGTTTACCTGACTAATATCTGGAATAGGCAGAGAAACAAAGGACTGTCGATGCTAGAATCTAGATGGAAAAACACAATGATGCTGGAGGAGCTCAGCAGGCCAGGCAGCATCTGTGGAGAAAAGCAGGCGGTCAGCCTTTGGGTCCTGACCTGAATCGTTGACCGCCTGCTTTTCTCCACGGATGCTGCCTGGCCTGCTGAGTTCCTCCAGCATCATTGTGTTTTTTCATCTGGAATGGGCAGATTGAGTTGTGAGGGAAGGTTGAACAAGCTAGGCTTGTGTCCTCTGGACATTTCAATCAAGTCTTCTAATCTCAAGTCCTGAGGAGGCTTGGTGGATGGAAGTGCAGAGGGTATTTCCTCCTGGGGTAGTATCTTGAACTAGACCCCAAGTGTTTCGGACACAGATGAGGCAGAATCTTTCTTTGAGGGTTGCAAGTCTTTTGAATTCTCTTCCTCTTAGGATGGTGGAAGTAGAGTCTTTGAATATTTTTAAGGCAGAGTTAGACAGATACTTGATAAGCATGGGTATGAAAGGTTACCGTTTGATCTAATTAATTGGTGCGGGACTGAGGGGTGAGTGGCCAAGGGTTTTGGGGAGAATGTTATTTTTATGAATTGTAAGGAAGTTGAGACCCAGCACTAGTCTCTGTCGCATGCCACTCATTATAACTCGCCAAGCACAGAAAGAACAACAACACTATAAGATATAGGAGCAGAATTAGGCCATTCGGCCCATTGAACCTGCTCTGCCATTCAATCATAGCTGATCTTTTTTTCCCATCAACCACATTCTCCCCAAAACCCTGGGCCACTCACCCCTCAGTCCTGCACCAGTTAATTAGATCAAACGGTAACCTTTCATACCCATGCTTATCAAGACACATCTTCAACTTGCATTTATACTGCAGCTCTTGTGATCCTAGGACGTACGTTGCATGTGATTCCTGCATTACGGCTGTACAGGCTATGGAAATCTACCCTTGGAGAATTCGCAAATCGTTACCCAAAACTTTAAGATGCGGAACAAAATTGGCTCTCGCAGAATTTGTGTGTTGGGGGGGGGGGGTGGGGGGTAATAAGTAAGTAAATAAATCAACATTTTTTTCAGCTCTTGTTTCTTGATATGTGCCTGGATGTTGCGGCTTTACATTATGAAAAATCACAGTGTGCTCCATTTTTAGGAGCACAAGGCCTCTTGTATTGCAGTGGGGTGCCTGTACAAGCAATGACAGTCAGGTTCTGCACAGCCATATCCAATAGCTACGAGTTAATGACCTAATTAATATGTTTTTAGGATACAGTCCTGTCACTGTTCTGAGGCATTCAATTATTATTTTAATTAAAAGTGCAGCCACCATTCTACGTGAGGGTCACTCCACAAACATTGTTTTTGCCTGGATTATTTGACCCGAAATCGGGGACAGCTGCTTTCTCTTATGAGGATTCTGTCTCAGTTTTCATTGTGGACTTGAAATCTTCTACGTCTTGTAGGTAGCAGGGTACACTGCTTGCTGAGTACTGCACTGCACGGGGGTGTTAACCTGGATGGCTGGCACAAGCCCACAGCACTTTGGCCAGGGGGTGTTCCTATAATCAATTGACAGTCTGTCCGAGCAGGAAAGTTGCAGAGTTGATTCCTGGCTTGCGCTGAGTGGCAGATTTTGCAGGAATAGAGGCATTTCTGGATCTGCCTCGAGAAAGAGAGGGTAAGTTAAATAAATTCAATGCAACATGTGATCATTACTTATTGCCTGCCAGAAGAAGTCCATGCACTTAGAGAAGCTAGGATTAGGCTCTGATGTGGTAGAACGATTTGCATGCGACCTTGGCTTGGTCCGGATAACGTGGCACTGAGATTTGCCACCATATGATAGGGAATAGCTGCACCTTTTACGGGAGGCAAGGTTGTGAATAACAGGAGAGTGAGGAAGAGATTCTTTTTAAAAAAAAAAGTTATGTTCTTGATGGCACGGGATTGGGACAAGAGGCCATTCAGCCCTTCAAACTTGATCTCCCATTTGGTGAGATGGTGGTTGATCTTCTCCTGACCCCATTGCTTTATTATTGCCACATGTACTGCGATACAGTGAAAAGCTTTTGTTTGCATGCCAGCCAGATAGATCATGCCATACATCGAGGTAGTAAAAAGAAAACAATGCAGAGTATAGTGTTACAGAGCAAGTGCAGTGCAGGTAGACAAGGTGCAAGGGCCATGACAAGGTGGATTGAGAGATCAAGAGTTCGTCTTTATTGGACAAGAGGCCCATTCAAGAGTCTGATAACAGAGGTGTAGAAGCTGTCCTTGAGTCTTGTGGTACGTGTTCTCAAGCTTTTGTATCTTTTGCTTGATGGGGAGAAGAAAGAAGGACAGAAGTAGGAGGGGTCCTTGATTATGTTGACTGCTTTCCCGAGGCAGCGGGAAGTGTAGACTGACTCAAAGGAGCAGAGGTAGGTTTCCATGATGTGCTGGGCTGCGTTCACAACTCCCTGCAATTTCTCATGGTCTTGGGCAGAGCAGTTCCCATACCAACCTGTGACCTATCCAGATGGGATGTTTTCTATGGCACATCTGTAAAAATTGGTGAGGGTCATCATTGACATTCTGAATTTCCTTAGCCTTCTGAGGAAGTAGACACGTTGGTGTGCTTCCTTGGCCGTGGCACCCATGTGGCTGGACCCAGACGAATGGTTGGTGATATTTACTCCAAGGAATTTGAAGCTCTCAACCATCTCCACTTCAGTACCACTGATACAAATGGGTGTGTACTCTGCCCCATTGCAACAACTAATGGTCAGGCACGGTAGTGTAGCGGTTAGTGTAACGCTATTACAGTGCCAACGACCCATGTTCAATTCCGGCCACTGTCTGTAAGGAGTTTGTACGTTCTCCCCATGTCTGTGTGGGTTTCCTCCGGGTTCTCCGGTTTCCTCCCACATTCCAAAGACGTATGGGTTAGGAAATTGTGGGCATGCTATGTTGGCGCCGGAAGCGTGGCAACACTTGCGGGCTGCCACCAGAACATTCTACACAAAAGATGCATTTCACTCAGTGTTTTGATGTACATGTGACTAATAAATCAAATCAAAAATCTCCACCTCAGCATCACTGATACAGATGGGTGTGTACTTTGGCCCATCGATTCCATGGTCTGACAAAGTTTACACAGATCCACTGACTTGCACTAAAATTAATTAACCCTGGGGATCCACTGCTTCATGTGAGAGGCTCCATTTTCACCGCCTTTTTGTGTGAGGAGTTGTTTTCTAACCTATTTCCTGCCGTTAAGATTTTAATGTCCTTGTATTAAACCCCCTCGTGGATGAAGTTAATCCCTCCTTGCCCGAGCCGTTCCTTTCAAAATCATAAAAGCTGCCCAGCCAGAGACTGCTCACGGTGACGTGATTGCGTACCCACGTCGGAGATTAGCGGTATCGTTGCGTGACAATCGCTCTGTCTGAAGTGAAATGGTCAGGATTACTGTACATCTGGAAACCTGTGGGCTGCTGCTCTTAATCTGATTTGAACCAGCAGTGTGGTTCACTGAAAAGAATCACAGTGTTAGATTGGATTTTTCCCTGTTTTCGTTCATCTCTTCTACCTCATTTTGAGGCTGGCTTTTGTTTAAACCCTCCTCAGGCACCAGGCTGCCTTCTAACAACTGACCTGCTGAACATTTTCTTCCGTGCTTTCCCAGCGCGGTGGTGTGCTTTGGATATGACGAGCTCCCAGAGGGACTGGTAGAGGCAGGCACAAGTACAACGTTTGAAAGACATTTAGACAGGTACCTGGATGTGAAAGGTCTCAAGGGACAGGGTCCAAACACAGGCAAATGGGACTAGCTCAGGAAGACAACTCGGTCGGCATGAATGAGTTGGGCCGAAGGGCCTGTTTCCCTGCCCTATAGCTCTATGATTCTGTGTTGTTGCTGCATCAGTTGAGAGCTTGTCCGTCATGTGTGATACTTTACATGATAGTTTGGTTGCTGGTGTCAGTAAGCACTTCATTGAAAGGTGGCTGTCTGAGAATTGGTTAGCTTTTCACTGCATCAGCTGAGTGCAGTAATTTTATTCTCTCACTACAGGCTGTGAGGCTCATAGAGCTGGACATCACAGGAACAGGCCCTTTGGTCCACTATGTCCATACTTACCACCTTGGTATTGGTTTATTATTGTCACATGGACGGCTTCTACCCCACAGTGATAAGACTATTGAACGGTTCCTTTATACAATGAGATGGACTCTTGACCTCACAATCTACCTTGTTATGACCTTTCACCTTATTGTCTACCTGCAATGCACTTCCCTGTAGCTGTGACACTTTACTCTGTATTCTGTTATTGTTTTTACCCTGTACTACCTCAATGTACTGTGTAATGAATGTACGAACAGTATGCAAGACAAGTTTTTCACTGTACCTCAGTACAAGTGACAATAACATACCAATACCAAGATGCAGTGCAAAGCTTTTGTTTGCGTGCTGTGTAGACAGATGGTGCTGTACAAAAATAGACCAAGATTGTAAAAAGGAAAACTGAATGCAGAATATAGAGTTACAGAGAAAGTGCAGTTCAGGCAGACAAATGAGGTACAAGGGACACAGTGAGGTAGATTGAGCCTGGTGGTACGTGCTTTCAAGCTTTTGTACCTTCTGCCCTTTGGGAGAGGGGAGAAGAGAGAATGTCCGGGGGTGGGAGGGGTCCTTGATTCTGTTGGCTGCTTTCCCGAGGCAGCGGGAAGTGTAGACGGAGTCCATGGAGGGGAGGCTGGTTTGTGTGATGGACTGGGCTGTGTTCACAACTCTGCAATTTCTTGCGGTCTTGGGCAGAGCTTTCACCACACCAAGCTGTGATGCAGCCAACGTGATGCTTTCTAAGGTACAGTACATTTGTAAAAATTGATGAGTCAGCGGGGATGTGCTGAATATCTTTAGTTTTTGAGGAAGTAGAGACACTGGTGAGCTTGCTTGGCTGTAGCATCCATATAGCTAGACCAGAACTAATTGATAATATTTACACCTAAACTCTCAATCATCTCCACCTCAGCACCACTGATACAGACAGGGATGTGTACTCTACCCTGCTTCCTGACGTCAATGAGCGGCTCCTTCGTTTTACTGACACTGAGGGAGAGGTTATTGTCCACAAGGCTCTCCATCTCCTTCCTGTACTCCATAGAATCGTAGTACAGCACAATACAGGCCCTTCGGCGCACAACGTTGTGCCGACCTTTAAACCTCACCTAAGACTATCTAACCCCTTCCTCTCACATATCCTTCTATTTTAAATTCCTCCATATGCTCATCTTGTCGTAACTGAGATCCGTCCACCACGGTGGTGTCATCTACTAACTTGTAGATGGAGTTAGAGCGGAATCTGGTGCACAATTGTGAGCGTATATTGTGAGGGTCACAGAGGTGTGCAGCAGACAGGCCCTTCGGCCCACCACATCCATGCCGACCTTTTAGCCCATTTACACTAATCCCATTTGCTCATATTTAGGTCTGTATCCTTCTATGCCTTGTCTAGTTAAGCCTCTGTCTGAATAGTGTTGGTTTATTATTGTTAGTTGTACGAGTAACAGTGGAAAAACTTGTCTTGCATACCGATTGTACAGATCAATTCATTACACAGTGCATTGAGGTAGTACAGAGTAAAAACAATAACAGAATACAGAGTAAAGTGTCACAGCTATAGGGAAGTGCAGTGCAGGTAGACAATTAGGTGCAAGGTCAAACAAGGTAGATTGTGAGGTCAAGAGTCTATATCATATAGGGGAACCATTCAATAGTCTTATCACCATGGGATAGAAGCTGTCCTTGAGCCTGATGGTATGTGTATGGTATCTTCCACCTGATGGAAGAGGAGAGAAGAGAGAGTGACCCGGGTGGGTGAGGATTTTGATTATGTTGGCTGCTTCACCAAGGCAGTGAGAGGTATAGACAGTCTATGGAGGGGAGGCTGGTTTTCATGACGTGTTGGGCTGTGTCCCCAACTCTCTGCAGCTTCTTGCGGTCCTGGGCAGAGCAGCTGCCATACCAAGCCGTGATGCGTCCAGATAGGATGCTTTCTATGGTGCATCAATAAAAGTTGGTAAGTGTCAAAGGGGACATGCCATACTTCTTTAGCCTCCTGAGGAAGTAGAGGTGCTGGTGAGCTTCCTTGGCTGTGGTGTCTACGTGGTTGGACCAGGACAGGCTATTGGTGATGTTCACTCCTCGGAACTTGAAGTTCTCAACTCCCTTGACTTCGGCACCATTGATGTAGACAGGTGCATGTACACCGCCCCCTTTCCTGAAGTCAATGACCAGCTCTTTTGTTTTGCTGACATTGAGGAAGAGGTTGTTGTCATGACACCATATCACTAAGCTCTCTATCTCCTTCCTGTACTCTGACTCATCATTATTTGAGATACGGCCCACTACGGTGGTATCATCGGCAAACTTGTAGATGGAGGTGGAGCAGAACCTGGCCACACAGTCGTGAGTGGATAAGGAGTAGAGTAAGAGGGCTGAGGTGGTGATTGTATCTGATTCCACTGCCGCCTTCAGCAGCACGTTGCAAACGTCAATCACTCTCTGTGTGGGCAAAAGAAACAACCTGCCCCTCAGATCCCTAAATGGGACAGTAACATGGGACAATGGCAGGGAGGTCATCGGACTGGATGTCAGTGCCTTCTAGCCTGCCTTGGTGGCAGGCTGCCCGTCAATGACTGACATTCAACTTTCTCATGACTGTGTAGTTCCAGAGAGCCAGTCAAAGCTGAGATTTGGCTCTGCTCGTGTCTTCCACAGAGTAAGGCGATGTGAAGTGTGTACCTATTGAACAATGATGTTCTCAGCATCTGTCACTGAGCCAGCCACTTTTCAGTTTGTCTGCTGGATTAGATTAGTGGGAAGTTAAAGGATTTGTCCCAGTTGAACGTAATGTGGCCATTTTCACAAGGGATAAGCATTTCTCTTCCTCATATCTCCCTTCACTTTTCCTGCCTTCCTTCCCCTCCCACTCCCCCGAGGCACCACAAGGCCTGCACGTGCCAGAGGAGACCCCAGAGGTACACAAACAACGGGTTTGCGAGGGAATGTTGTGCTTGGATTGAGGTTCTGCTTAAATCAGCTTTTCCATAAAATGCAGACATAAAACAGCAAAACTTGCACATTCTTCTTCTCCAGCCTGTTAAGCCATATGTTTAGCACAAACAGATCACAAATCGCTGATAAAGGACACATTTCACACTGGAAAGGATTTTTTATCTGAAATTTGACATTTTTACTGTTTCCGTTCCTCTTTCTGCGTGCCCCACGTATTACAGAGGGAGGAGGTGTCCCTTGTCAGGTGTAGTATTCGGCCATATCACGAACCTTCGCTCCGTCCACCGCAACGGCCAGGACCTCCCGGTGACCACCCACTTCGATTCCACATCCCACTGACGTGTCTATCCACGGCCTCCTCTACTGCCACGTTGAGGCCAGACGCAGGTTGGAGGAGCAACACCTCATATTCTGCCTTGGTAGTCTGCAACCTGACGGCCTCAACATTGATTCCTCTAACGTCTGGTAACCCAACCCCTTCCCCTTTTTGTTTCCCCTCATTCCTGTGACCCCCCCCCACCCCTTCTCTTTCCCCTCCCCCGCATGACCTGCCCATCCATTCCCCACCTCCTTCCCTTTATTCCAAGGTCCACTGCCCTCTCCTACCGGATTCCTTCTTCTTCAGCCCTTTGCTCCTTCCAACCATCACCTCACAGCTTCTTGCATCATTCCCCCACCCCCCACCCACTTACCTTCCCCCTTCCACCTGGACTCACCTCTCCCCTGCCTGCGCGTGCTCCTCCCCCAATCTTCTTATTCTGGCTTCTGCCCTCTTCCTTTCCAGTCCCGATGAAGGGTCTCGACCCAAAACGTCGACTGTTTATTTCCCTCCTTAGATGCTGCCTGACCTGCTGAGTCCCTCCAGTGCTCTGTGTGTGTTGCTCCGGATTCCAGCATCTGCAGAATCTCTTGTGTCTCTGGACGTTCACTGTGTTATAGTTTTGATTCAGTGGGTATTTGTACTGTGTCAGTAGATTGTGAGTTCGAGTTCCCAACAGGAGATTTGGGAATTATTAGATGAATTGGTTTATTATGTCTCGACTTCCTCAGGAGGCTAAAGAAATTTGGCATGTCCCCTTTTGACCCTCACCAATTTTTATCGATGTATCAGAGAAAGCATCCTATCTGGATGCATCATGGCTTGGTATGGCAACTGCTCTGCCTATGACCAGAAGGAGCTGCAGGGAGTTGTGGACACAGCCCAGCACATCACAGAAACCAGAATCTCCTCCATGGACTCTGTCTACACTTCTCGCTGCCTCGGTAAAGCAGCCAACATAATCGAAGACCCCACGCAGAAGATACAAAAGCCTGAAAGCATGTAGCACCAGGCTCAAGGACAGCTTCTATCCCACTGTTTAAAAGATTACTGAATGGTCCCTTTCTACAATAAGATGGACTCTTGACCTCACAATCTACCTCATTATGGCCTCGTACCTCATTGTCTGCCTGCACTGCACTTTCTCTGTAACTAATGCTATTCTGCATTCTGTTATTGTTTTCCCTTGTACTACCTCAAAGCACTGTTGCAGTGAAATGATCTGTATGGATGGCATGCAAAACAAAGTTTTTCACTGTACCTCGGAATTCAATTCAATATTGTCACATGTACAAAGATACAGATGTACCATCCATACAGATCACGCCATACGTAAGCACATCGAGGTAGTAAAAAGAAAACAGAATGCAGAGTATGGTGTTGCAGTTATAGAGAGAGTACAGTGCAGGCAGACAAGTTAAGTGCAAGGGCCATGACGAGGTAATTTGGGAGATCAAGAGTTCATCTTTTATCGTATGAGAGGTCCGTTCAAGTCTCCTAATGGCAGGATAGAAGCTGTACTTGAGCCTGGTGGCTCCTGCTCTTGGGCTTTTGTATCTTCTGCTGATGGAAGGGGGGAGAAGAGAGAATGTCCGAGATGAGAGGGGTCTTTGGTTATGCTGGCTGGTTTTCCGAGGCAGCAAGAAGTGTAGACGGCAGCTGGTTTTCATGGTAGACTTGGGCAATGTTCATAACTCTGCAATTTCTTGCAGTCTTGGGCAGAATATTGCCCTACCAAGCTGTGATGCATCTGGATAGGATGCTGTCTGTGGTGAATCTTTTAAAAAAAATTGGTAAGAATCATCAGGGACATACTACATTTCCATAGCCTTCTGAGGAAGTAGAGGTGTTGGTGCGCTTTCTTGGCTGTAGCGTCAAGATAGTTGGACTAGGACAAATTGTTACTATAGGGAACTTGAAGCTCTCAACCATCTCCAACTCGGCACCATTGGTACAGACTGGGCTGTGTACTGTGCCCCCCTTCCTGAAGTCGATGACCAGCTCCTTTTTTTTGCTGCCCTAGATTATGGGTTCAAGTCACCCTCAGGAAATTTGAGCATTATATCAGAACAGATATTTCAATACCATAAAAGTCGAGTTTGGTTTAGTTCAAGTTAATTGTCATGGGCATACAGACCCAGGGTATAAATGCCATGAAAATTAGCTTTTGGTAGGGTCGATGTGCACGGTCTTTTTCCCAGGGTTGGAGAATCAAGAACCAGAGGGCATAAGACAAAGGAGCAGAAGTCAGCCATTCAGCCCATCGAGTCTGCTTCGCCATTCTATCATGAGCTGATCCATTCTCCCATTTAGCCCCACTACCCCGCCTTCTCACAATAACCTCTGATGTCCTGGCTACTCAGATACCTATCAATCTCTGCCTTAAATACACCCAATGACTTTGCCTCCACAGTCGCCTGTGGCAACAAAATTAAGTTTTTAAGGTAGTAAGGGGAACTGATACGGTGGAGAGAGAAGAAATATTGCTGCTGGTTGAAGTGTTTAGGATTAGGGGGCAGAGTTTAAAAATTGGAACCAAGCCCTTCAGGAGTGAAGTTAGGAAATATTTCAATATGCAAAAGGTAACGTAAATTTGGAGCACTCTGTCATAATTGGCAATTGACACCAGGGCAAGAGTTAATTTAAGATCCAATAGGTTTGTGTTAACCAAATGTATTAAGGGAGAAGGTGGAGCTAGGTCACATGATCTCACTCAAAGATGGGGAAAAACAATGCTCTAAATAGCTTTCCCTCATTAAGTTCTCATGACAATGGCAATTCTTTTGCAGCATCAATTAAAAGTCTCCTCTGCTTTGGACAATCCCCAGAAAGACCTCCACAGATTTGTTGATGAGGTACCAGGAGTATTTGGCATGACGGAGGATAATGGTTTCCTCCACAAATTTCCAAAAACAGTCTTTTCCCCATCCTTTCTGAACAAGAAATTTCAAGACCAATGAACAAAACCACAGTGATTAATCATTCAGTCATTTCAGTAAGGTCTTTGGGCCTTTGCTGTGTGTAAGTTGGCTGAGGCAATTGCCCAGTTAACCATAGTGACTGCAATTTGAAAGTTATTCATTGGCTATGAAACACATTGGACCAGTTGGGCTGAATGGCCTGGTTATGTACTGTATGACTCTACGAGCTGAGGATTTTGCACTGGCATCTTGGCCAATATTTGGCACCCCTTGGATCTCTCAAAAATATGAGATGATTGTTGTTTTGAGGTCTTGCTGTGCACGAACGGTGGACACTTTTCAAACAGCGCAATCTATGTGTAGTCAAGCCAACTGCAACCTAACCTAATTGTGTGTATCCTTCAGCAGGGGTTGTTGAAGCTGAAAAGGATTCTGATGGAATTGCTGTTTCTCTCTTTACCACCTTGGCCTTCTGCCCTACACTTCCTTACCATGTCCTTAATAGTTCACCAATACTGATTACTGCGTAAAATTGCCTCACTGACTGTGGGAGGTGGAAAGTTAAACAAGCCCATTGTTTGTCATTGCGATCCCATTATGTACCCCTCCCCCTTGCTGGGAAAGGGTATTTGAGTCGGTGTACCTTGGCAAGGTTGGGTCTGATATTCATGGTTGAATGGCCTGCTAACAGTTGCTGTCTGTGGAAGCAAAGTATTGCCCCCTTCAAGATATGAAGATTTGCTTAAAAACAAGTGCTGTGGACCATTAATGTGATGAACCCCAAAGGGAATTGGTTTGGGAACAACAATAGTGATCTGCATCTCAACCTGTTTAATATGATTGGCGTTCATGCAAGGTTTTGACCTGAAACATCTAGATAGATATTTATCTATTAGTCACATGTACATCGAAACACACTGAAATGCATCTTTTTGCATTACTGAGGATGTGCTGGGGGCAGCCCGCAAGTGTCGCCATGCTTCCGGCGCCAACATAGCATGCCCACAGCTTCCTAACCCGTACGTCTTTGGAATGTGGGAGGAGACCGGAGCACCCAGAGGAAACCCACGCAGACACGGGGAGAACGTACAAACTCCTTACAGACAGTGGCCGGAATTGAACCTAGGTCACTAGCATTATGCTAACGGCTACACTACTGTGCCGCCTACAATTCCTTTCCTCCCACAGATGCTGCTCAACCCGCTGAGTTGCTCCAGCCTCTCTAAACTAAATACATCTTTCTGTTTAACATCTCAGTTGATTCTGTGTCCATATGGAGGTTGGGATTCCAATTCTCTTACTGTTGTGTGAAGACAACTTTGAGCAATTTGCTTTTGAAGCGACACTTAAGCAGATTATCTAGTCATTATCACATCACCATGCCACCTTGTTGTAGCTAATTAGTTGCTGTGTTTCCAAAGTATTTTGTTGTAAAGTGCATTTGGTTGTCCTGGAGATCAGAATCGGAACCAGATCAGGTTTATATCACTGACACATGACGTGAAGTTTGTTGTTTTGTGGCAGCAGTACAGTGCAACCTAAAAATCTAAAAATTACAAAAATAAATAAGCAGTGCAAAAAAAAGGAATAATGAGGCAGGGTTCATGGACCGTTCAGAAATCTGATGGCGGAGAGGAAGAAGCTGTTCCTGAATCAGTGAGTGTGGGTCTTCAGGCTCCTGTACCTCCTCCCCGATGGTAGTAACGAGAAGAGGGCATGTCCTGGATGGTGAAGGTCCTTAATGAGTGATGCCACCTTCTTGAGGCACCGCCTCTTGAAGATGTTCTCATGGTGGGTAGGGTTGTACCTGTGATGGAGCTGGCTAAGTCTACAACCTCTTGTGATCCTGTGCATTGAAGCCTCCATAATAGGCGGTGATGCAACCAGTCAGCATGATCTCCACTGTACATCTACAGAAATTTGCTAGAGTCTTTGACATACCAAATCTCCTCAAGCTCCAAATGAAGTAGAGCCGCTGGGGTGCCTTCATGATTGCATCAATGTGTTGGGCCCAGGATAGATCCTCCTAGATGTTGACACCCAGGAACTTGGAAGCTGTTCACCCTTTCCACCGCTGACCCCTCAATGAGGACTGGTGTGTGTTCTCCCAACTTCCTTATGAGATGCAAGGAGCAGTATATACATGTTGCTTTAATTAGTTTTGTTCAGTATCTAACTTTTTTTTTAACCTTTTTAGAAATTATTACTGTTGGAGACTTGTCTTTTTTTTGAGGTTGTTCACTTAACATCTAGCTTGCATTTATACAGCATTTCCAGTGTCAAAGATTGTCCTCTAACGCTCCACAGAGGTATAAATATTTTAGAAGATCCTGGTTTACCCCCGTCCAGGACTATTTGGAAGCAAGGAGAAAATGGGCGGTCCCAAAAGTGGGGTATAAAAGGTACTGCGTACATCCCCGGTTTTGGAAACATGCCTTTTGTGCTTAATCAAAACCATCTGGCTTTAGGATATTACAAAGTTAGGCGGGGTGTTGATCTGGTGAGTTGTTTCTCAGAATTGCATGTAAGTCTGAGATATAGGTGGGGTAATGGATTTAGGCTTTCATTAGTTGATCTGCTTGGTTACTTATTTTAAATCCTATTTGTCAATGGGAATCCTATTATTGACTCTCCTCATTTGTTCTTTGCATCTCCCACTGTTTAGTCAGCTTTGACTATCATGGTTACTGTGTACAATTTATTGTGTGCTCTGGTTGCCCTGTTACTGGTAGGACGTGGAGGCTTTGGAAAGGGTACAGAAGGGACTAAATGGGATGCTGCCTAGATTAGAGAGTTTAAATGATAAGGGGAGGTTGGGCAAACTTGGGTTGTTTTCTTTGGAGTGTTGGAGGCTGAGGGGAGACCTCATAGAACACTACAACACAGTACAGGCCCTTCGGCCCACAATGTTGTGCCGACATTTTATCCTGCTCTAAGATCTATCTAACCCTTCCCTCCCACATCGCCCCCCCCCACCCCCATTTCTCTATCATTCATGTGGCTATCTCAGAGTCTCTTAAATGTCCCTAATGTATCTGCACCCACAACCTCTGCTGGCGGTGCGTTCCACATACCCACCACTCTCTCTGTGGAAAAAAACATACCTCTGACATCCCCCCCTGTGCCTTCCTCCAATCAACTTAAATTTATGCCCCCTCATGTGAGCTATTTTCACCCTGTGAAAGAGTCTCTGACTGTCCACTTGATCTATGCCTCTTATCATCTTGTACACCTCTATCAAGTCACCTCTCATCCTCCTTCTCTCCAAAGAGAAAAGCCCTAGCTCACTCAACCTATCCTCAGAAGACATGCTCTCCAATCCAGGCAGCATCCTGGTAAATCTCCTCTGCACCCTCTCTAAAGCTTCCACATCCTTCCTATAATGAAGCGACCAGAACTGAACACAACACTCCAAGTGTGGTCTAACCAGAGTTCTCTAGAGTTGCAATGTCACCTCACGGCTCTTGAACTCAATACCCTGACTAATGAAGGCCAACACTCCATGCGCCGCCTTAAAAACCCTATCGACCTGCGTGGCAACCTTGAGGATCTATGAACGTAGACCCCAAGATCTCTCTGTTCCTCCACAAGAAGCTTATAGTTATGAGAGGCATAGATAGGGGAGACAAGTCTGCGGTAGAAATGTCAAATACCAGAGGACCTGCATTTAAGGTGAGAGGGGGACAGTTTAAAGGAGATGTGCAGGGCAAGTATTTTTACACACAGAGTGACAGGTGCCTGGAGGGGGTAGTGGTGGAAGCAGATACGATAGTGGGATTGAAGAGGCTGTTAGATAGGCACATGAATATGCAGAAATATGGATTGTGTGCAGGCAGAAGAGATTTAGTTAAATTCTGCATTGTGTTCAGCACAGACATTGTGGGCCGAAGGGCCTGTTCCTGTGCTGTCTTGTTCTATTTCCTTTGCGTACTGCTTTCAACTCTCCTGGTTGCTTAATAGGTGGAAAAATTGGTAGCTAAGGTCACGCAGCTCAAAGCTGAAAGACCGCAGAGAGAAACTGAGCCAAAACGAGAGAGAGTGAACTGTGAAATCAGGACAGTCAGTGAACTCAAAGGTCTTGGACTTCTACCAAATTATCTATTTAGTCTTGCTGGGTTGGAAAAGGTGGGGAGGATGGTTGAGTGGGTGTTGAGTTTCACAACAAAACCCTGATCCGCACATGGTAATGTGGGTCACCAGGATAAAATGCGATTTGGCTAAGTATTGGTATGTGAATGTGCACGTAGGGATTGAGGTGTAGATTCCTCAGGAGGAGGAGAAATAGGAGTAACAAATGGCAGAGCAAAGGGAAAGTAATACATTTAATCATAATTTAACTTGAATCTTTGAAGAGGAGTTATTTGGATCCCCATTACACCGGCGGAATAAAGCCCTGAATACCAAACTGAGAGAGTGGCCCCTTATCTAGTTAGAGGGAAGCATAGGATATCTTTATTAGTCACATGTACATCAAAACACAGTGAAATGCATCTTTTGCTTAGGGTGTTCTGGGGGCTGCCCGCAAGTGTGGAGGAACAGAGGGAGCTTGGGGTCCACGTCCATAGATCCCTCAAGGTTGCCGCGCAGGTCGATAGGGTTGTTGGAAAGGCGTATGGAGTGTTGGCCTTCATTAGTCGGGGTATTGCGTTCAAGAGCCACAAGGTAATGCAGCTCTATAGAACTCTGGTCAGACCACACTTGGAGTATTGTGTTTGGTTCTGGTCACCTCATTATAGGAAGGATGTGAAAGCTTCAGAAAGGGTGCAGAGGAGATTTACCAGGGTGCTGCCTGGATTGGAGAGCATATCTTATGAGGATAGGTTGAGTGAGCTAGGGCTTTTCTCTTTGGAGAGAGGAGGATGAGAGGTGACGATAGAGGTGTACAAGATGATGAGAGGCATAGATCGAGTGGACAGTCAGAGACTTTTTCCCAACGCGACAATGGTTAACACGAGGGGACATAATTTTAAGGTGATTGGACGAAGGTATAAGGGGGATGTCAGGATGTTTTTTACACAGAGTGGTGGGTATGTGGAACGCACTGCTTGCAGAGGTTGTGGGGGCAGATACATTAGGGATATTTAAAAGAATGTGCCTTTTTGCGTAGAGTGTTCTGGGGGCATCATGCAAGTGCCGCCATGCTTCCAGTGCCAACATGGCATGCCCACAACTTCCTAACCCGTACGTCTTTGGAATGTGGGAGGAAACCGGAATACCCGGAGGAAACCCACGCAGACACTGGGAGAACGTACAAACTCCTTACAGACAGTGGCCGGAATTGAACCCAGGTCGCTGGTGCTGTAATAGCGTTATGCTAACCGCTACACTACCACGCCTGCCCATAAGCTAGATTGTGAGGTCAAGAGTCCATCTTATAGTACTAGGAATTGTTCAATTGTCTTATAACAGTGGGACAGAAGCTGTCCTTGAGCCTGGTGGTATGTGCTTTCAGGCTTTTGTATCCTCTGCCCAGTGGGAGGGGGGAGAAGAGAGAACGTCCAGGGTGGGAGGGGTCTTTGATTATGTTGGCTGCTTTACCGAGGCAGCGAGGTGTAGACAGAGTCCATGGAGAGGAGGCACGTTTCCGTGATGTATTCTGTGGAATGTACATTATCAATCGCACGTGTCAATGTTTTCCAAATGTTTTTGATGGTGTTAAGTGATCATATCGAATCTGTGAACCTTTCTGACAACTAGATTGTGTTACGCTGATGTTTCTGTGTTGTGGAAGGAGCTTTAAGTTCTGCATTTCTTTTAAGCCAGCATGAATGGCTGTGGTTCACTGTAAGGGATTTTGCCTGAATTGCAACAGCTGAGGCAGATTTGGAATACTAAGCTTCCATTCAGGAAACTAGGATGAGACAGAAGTTCTCGGGTCAAAAATTTATTAAGCCAACTATTGATTTTTGCCAAGTGAGATTTAGGTAAGAGATTGAATAGATTGGTGAACTCATCAAAACAGTACAGAAGCACAGTCTGATCAGGCTCACTGACTACAGTTATATCTAGACAATGGAGCAGGACTGACTAGTGACGATCCTGTCCTCACTGAATTACAAATGAATTTAGGAAATGAATTCTTGGGCTTTTGTTTTTAAAAGCTGTGTAAACACTAACCCTGGCTGCTGGTTTTATCCTTTCTCTCGACAGCACAGCCACGACAGATAATCGGCTCCTGGGACAAGCCTTCAACTTTGTCCACTTTTTTCTAATTGAGTTCAACAGTCTAGTTTTGCAGACAGAAATTTACTTCCTCTCCTAACTGTACATCGAGTCACCGAGTTGTACAGCACAGAAACAGCCCTTCCAGCCCACTGCATCTATGCTGATCTTTTTGTCCTTCTGTACCTTGTCGGTTTAAGGGCCTGTCTAAATGTCTCTCAAATATGGTGATTGTATCTGATTTCCCCCACAACCACAGGCAGCACGTTCCAGATATCAACCGTAGAAATTTTCCCCTCAGATCCACTTTAAAACCTCTTCCTTTCACCTCAAACCTATGCCCTCTTGTTTCTGATAGGAAAAAAATTCTAACTGTCTGCCTACCTTATCTAGACCTTTTATAACTTTATCTACCTCTCAGGTCAGCTCTCAGTCTCCTCCACTCCAGGGAAAACAAGCCCAGCCTGTGTGAACTCTCCCCATAACTACCCATAACTAAAGTCCTCCAATCCAGGCAACGCCCTGGTGAATCTCCTCTGCACTCTCTCCAGTGCAACCACATCCTTCCTATAGTGTGGTGACCAGAACTGCACACAATCTACATTTGTCTGACAACCATATGGATGTTTGCCCAACCTGCTGTCCGATCTCTATCAAACTGCACTGGAAATCAACCAAATATGTGCGGCACGGTAGTGTAGCGGTTAGCGTGACGCTAGTACAGCGTCAGCGACCTGGGTTCAATTCCGGCTGCTGTCTGTAAGGAGTTTGTATGTTCTCCCCGTGTCTGCATGGGTTTCCTCCGGGTGCTCCGGTTTCCTCCCACGTTCCTATGACGTACAGGTTAGGAAGTTGTGGACATGCTATGTTGGTGCCGGAAGCTTGGCGACACTTGCGGGCTGCCCCCAGCACTTTCTCAGTAACGCAAAAGACTCATTTCACTGTGTGTTTCGATGTACATGTGACTAAATAAATATCTATCTCTATCTAAATCCCAGCCTTCACACTGAACTCTCCACTCCTCACCCACCCATATCATTATACAGCATGGAATTGGGCCCTTCAGCCCAACTCGTCCATGCTGGCCAAGGTGCCTTTCTGAGCAAGTCCCATTTGCCTGCATTTGACCCATATCTGTCTAAACCTTTCCTTTCCATGTACCTGTCCAAGTGTCTTTTAAATGTTGTAACTGTACCTGTCTCTACCACTTTCATATCTCATTCCATATACCCACAATCCTCTGTGTGGAGAAACCTGCCCCTCAGATCCCCTTTAGATATTTCCCCTCTCACCTTAAACCTATTCCCTCTAGTTTTGGCCTCCCCTACCCAGGGGAAAAGACTGTGACCATTCACCTTATCTATGCACCTCTATCAGGTCACCCCTCAGTCTCCTTTTGCTCCAGGGAAAACAGTCCCAGCCTATCCATCTCTCCTCGTAACTCAAGCCCTCCAGTCTCAGCAACATCCTGGTGAACCTTTCCTGCATCCTCTCTCGCTTAATCACATCCTTCCTATAGTACGGCAACCAGAACTGCACACAATCCTCCAGGTGCAGGCTCACCAACGTCCTATACAGCTGTAATGCTGACTGTGAGTTGTTAAAGTAGCAATTAAAATGTGGCTGCTCTCCCTGTGTAGTCAATGCCCTGGGGTATATGTTAACCCAGATTAGGAGAACCCTTCTGCAATCATTGACATCTGAACACCTTCAGGTTTTGCACAGAAGTGTCAGCCTCAATAATGTGCTTACACGTGTGTGGCAGTGATTGTGTCTTCCTGTCAGCTTAATCCTCTGTATGGATGCATGCAGAACCTTTCATGTCATTTCCCTGAAGTTCCAGCAGCCCAGTGGCACTGAGTTTCAGGATTTGATGTCCCCAGTTCATAGTTGCCTTGCAGTAGCTAATTAGCCTGGTGTGCACAGAAAACAATAATCCCTGATCCTGCCTCCGAGATCGCTCAGAATCGGTACACAACAGCTGCATGTTTATGACCAAGGTGACACTAATTCCAGGAAAGGTGAAAGGAGCGAGGGTATAATTTTTGAAGGGAGTTGAGTGATGTGTAACTGTGCACAATACTCCAAGTGTGGCCTCACCAATGTCGTCTTTAACTGCATCATAACTTCCTGACTCCTATACTCAATGCGTTGACTGATGAAGGCCAGCGTGCCAAATGCCTCCACTACCCTGTCTGCCTGAGACGCCGCTTTCAGCAAACTATGCGCGCTCTCCTAGGTCCCTCTGTTCTGTAACACTCCCCAGGACCTACCATTCACTGCATGAGTCCTACCCTGGTTTGATCTCCCAAAGTGCAATACCTCACATTTATCTGGTTTGAAAGCCATTTGCCAATCCTCAGCCCACATACCCAGCTGGTCAAAGTCCCCTGTAGTTTTTCTGCAATGCCACCTATTTTAATATAATCCGCAAACTTACTAACCATGCCTTGTATTTGTTTCTATAAATTACAAACAACAAAGGTCGCAGCACTGACCCCTGTGTCACACCACTGGACGCGGGCCTCCAGTCTGAGAAACGAACCCTCAACCATTACCCTCTGCTTCCTACCACTGAGCCAGTTATGAATCCAATCCGCCATTTCCTCTTGGATCCCGAGCGATCCAAGCTTCCAGACTAGCCTGCCATGAGGGACCTTGTCAAACGCCTTACAATATCCACTGCCCTACCCTCATCTTACCCTCCTCAAAGAACTCCAAGAGATTTGTCAGACACGACTTCCCACGCACAAAGCCATGCTGACTGTCCTGCATTAGATCCTGTCTCTCCAAATGTTGGTAGATCCTGTCCCTCAGAATCCCCTCCACTAACGTCAGACTCGCCAGCCTGTAGTTTCCTGGCTTGCTTTTGCTCCCCTTTTTTAAACAACAGTACCACATTAGCCACCCTCCAGTCCTCCAGAACCTCACCTGTGGCCAGAGATGAAGCAAAAATCTCTGCAAGGGTCTCCAGTTTCTTCTCCAGCTTCCCACAAGGTGAGAGAATGCACCAGGACAGGTGCTAGGGGATTTAGCCACATTAGTGCACTTTAAGGTCTGCGGTACCACCTCTCTGCTAATTCGTACGTGGCCCAAGACATCACTACTATTTCCCTAGCTTCCATTGTTTCCTCTACAGTAAAAATCTGAATCAATAAAGATCTCTCCCATTTCCTTTAGTCTGGATCCCTAGCTCACTCTGAACAAATGAGTAAGCCAGATACCCTCAGGATTTCGGAACAATTGGGTTCCAGATTATTGGAGTTTTACTGTAATTAGAAAGTGGAAACCTGGGATGCAGGACATGTGCACGGTGTGGTATGGCAGGTGCGGTAGTGTAGCAGTTAGCGTAACGCTGTTACAGTGCCAGCGACCTGGCTTCACTTCTAGCCCAGTCATTCTCTCTTCTTCCCCCCTCCCATCGGGCAGAAGATACAAAAGCCTGAAAGCACGTACCACCAGGCTCAAGGACAGCTTCTGTCCCGCTGTTATAAGACTATTGAACGGTCCCCTAGTACGATAAAATGGACCCTTGACCTTACAATCTACCTCGTTATGGGCAGGCACGGTAGTGTAGTGGTTAGTGTAACGCTATTACAGCGCCAGTGACCCTTGTTCAATTCCGGCTGCTCTCTGTAAGGAGGTTGTACAATCTCCCCGTGTGTCTGCGTGGGTTTCCTCCGGTTTCCTCCCACATTCCACAGACGTACGGGTTAGGAAGTTGTGGTCATGCTATGTTGGCGCCGGAAGCGTGGCGACACTTGCGGGCTGCCCCCAGAACACTGTACGTAAAAGATGTATTTCACTGTGTGTTTCGATGTACATGTGACTAATAAAGATATCTCTTATGTGCCAAAGGCATAAGCTCTCACTTTTCCAAATTGGTCTCGGGGGCTTACAGGCTACAAGTGGTAGAACAGGTGATGTTGAGCAGCTGGAGATGAATGCTGAGCTGACTATGAGCGTGTTGGTACAGCGCTAGTTCATGGGTGGACAAACTTGCTGAACTACTCACCATGCAGAACTGGCTGATGAGGGGGAAGGGAAGAGGGCATCTGTGGGTTCCAGCCCACATCATCCTGAACTTTCCAGCACAATGCTACAAGCAGTTGAGGAGAAAATAACAAAGGCATTTTTAAAAAAAAAGTTTTAATTAAGAAACAAAACTTTGAACCCTAGTTGTAAAAATATTGGTAATGAAAAGCAGGGCTGTTTAACTGACGGGGAGCCATTATCAAGTGGAGTATGAGAATGGGCTTGCTTGTGAGGAAGCAGGACACCATGAGGATGGAGATTGCTGGCGTGGCATTTCTCAAGCCCGGAAACATCCTTGTTCCATGCATGTACTGAGAGGGTGTAGCCCCTCTTTGAGTTTTCGAAGGGGCTGCTCCTCCAGTTCTGGTTGCACTTTAGCCCTGCTCTCCTGATCTTTGGACATCCAGTGTTGAGGGGTGGGGGTTGTGAGTCAGCCTGGGACCTCCTCATCAGTCTACTCCTGGGACTAACCAGGGTGATCATTCTCAGGACCAGGCAGCGGACAGCTGAGGGTTCTGCCTGACGAGAATGCTGAGGACATGGATGTATCCCGAGTGCCCCTGGAGAGGGAGAAGGTGGTGTCCACTGGTACTCTGGAGGACTTCTGGGACCGGGGGAGTGCATCCTGGACAAGGATGGGAGTGTTTTAATTTGACGTGTACTTTGTAAGCAACAAACTGAGAACGAGGTAAATATTGTAAATAAGACCCCTCTATCAGTTACATGTACGTCGAAACGCACAGTGAAATGCATCTTTTGCGTAGAGCGTTCTGGGGGCAGCCCGCAAGTGTTGCCACTCTTCTGGCGCCAACATAGCATGCCCACAACTTCGTAACACGTACATCTTTGAAATGTGGGAGGAAACTGGAGCACCCGGAGGAAACCCACGCAGACACACGGGGAAACTCCTTACAGACAGCGGCAGGAATTGAACCCAGGTTGCTGGCGCTGTAATAGAGTTACGCTAACTGCTACACTACCGTGCTTGGATTCATTGAGTTGTATAACATGGAAACAGGCCCTTCAGCCCAGCTGGTCCATGCCAACCAAGATGCCTACCTATGCTAATCTCATTTACTAGCATTTGGCCCATATCCCTCTAAAACTATTCTATCCATGCACCTGTCCAAATGTCTTTTAACTGTATCTGCCTCAACCACTTCCTTTGGCAGCTCGTTCCACATACCCATCACCCTCTGTGTGAGGGGATAAACACCCTGCACATCTCCCAGATCTCCTTCAAATCTGTCCCCTCTCACCTTAAACCTATGCCCTTTAGTTTTAGACTCCTCTTATCCTGGTGAAGAAAAGCACTGTGACATTTTATCTGTGCCTCTTGTGATTTTATAAACCTCTATAAGGTGATCTCTCGGCCTTCTATAAGGGAAACCAGCTTATCCAATCATAATTCAAGCCCTCAGTTAATAAATTTTTCTTAAAGGGTGGGATCAGGGAGGTTTGTTGCAATAAAAGTCATATTAGAAAGCCTTTAAGGTTGCATCTAACCAGAGCTGAAAAGCCAAGGACCATTGTGGTCTCAGATCAGGAAACCACTCTACAAATGGGATCAGTCTGCCTTTAGGTGAGCGAAGTTTAACTGTGCGATGCTTGATGCTTGTTGCTTGCAGGCTGCCATAGGCCGCAAAAGATAAAGCTGCCATAATAATCCTGATGAGATGAGCTGATGAGGCCAGGAGGAAAGTAGAAAAATTAGCGTGAAGTGTTGAACAAATTTTGTGTGTTCCTGCCCCAAGCAACTGAAGGGAATGAATGATTTTCCTGACAGTGGGGAAAGTAACTGAGCTTTAAGATAAACAGGTTGCTCGGCCATTTCCTACATATACAATGGGGTCAGCATGAGGAAAATGCCTCAGGGGTTTCATGGATTGTTGGGGTTGGATACTCAGCAGGCAGTTGGAGCATTTGAATTCTGTCCAAAACAAAACCTGTATCAACAGGTTCACTGCTCTCCTTCGGGGAACTAACCTGCAGTCAGATCAGAAACCTGTCCCATATCAACAGATCGACTTTAAACTGGCTTCTGAAGAGCCGAAGTGAACCTCTAAGTGAACATAGAACTGCACAGGAACAGGCCCTTCGGCCTACAATGTCCATGCCAGACACGAAGCCGAATTAAACTGAATCTCTTCTGCCTGCACGTGATCCATATCCCTCCGTGCCCTGTCTAACAGCCTCTTAAACACCACTATCATATCTGCTTCCACCACTCCCCCGGCAGCCTGTTCCAGGCACCCACCACTCTGCTTTTTAAAGAAAAAGAACTTGCCCCACTCATGTTCTTTAAACTTCCCCCTCTCACCTTCTTAAATGCATGCCCTCCAGTATTCGACATTTCCACCCTGGGGAAAAGCCTCTGACTGCCTGCCCTGTCTCTGCCTCTTATCATTACATAAACCTCTGTCAGGTCGCCCCTCAACCTCCGGCGCTCCAGAGAAAACAATCCAAGTTTGTCCAAACTCTCCTTGTACCTCTAATCCAGGCAGCATCCTGGTAAACCTCTTCTGCACCCTCACCAAAGCCTCCACAGCCTTCCTGTTATGGGGCGACCAGAATTACACACAATCTTTTTGGACCCTTCACCACACTGCACTGAATTAGTAAGACCAACTACCACAAATCCTGTCCTTACCAGCAATGCCCAATTCCTGAGATCAGAATTAAACGTTTGGTTGGAATTAGCTACCTTTTTAATTGCATTAAAATAACCATATTCTGTCATATGCAGCCCTGTGTTGCCTCCACCTGTCACCTCCCAGCCTCTGTCACTACTTCCACTGTCCCCTCCTCCATCTCCCTATCACCCCTCCTCACCTGGATCCACCTATCACCTGCCAGCTCTTCCCCTCACCTTCTTATGCCGGCTATCTCCCCTCTGTCTTTCAGCCCAGAAGAAGGGTCTCAACCTGAAATGTTGACTGTCCATTTCCCTCCACAGATGCTGCCTGACCCGCTGAGTTCCTCCAGCAGTTTGGTTCTTGCTCCAAAGTCGCACAAAAATTGGAATCATCAATTGCAAAGTTCACAGGACAGCAATGAAGAGTTTCCCTGTGCAAGTTTTAGTATGAGATTCTCACAGCTGCCTGCATTGGGCTGCACAGGTACAGCTCTTAAAGGGATATACCTCCGTGTAACATGGATAGGAGAGTACTTCAAGGTGGTTAGAAGATCCTGGGCAGACTGATAAAAGGAAAATGTCTGCAAGAGACGTGTGCTGTGTGTCCAGGGCCATGGAGGATCTTCAGGGCTACAGCCAGGTGCTCCTGGCAGGAAGTTGCCAGGGAGATCTCGAAAGGTCACTAGTCTGTGAATGCCTGCACTTTGGGGAAGGCCGGAATGCAGGTAAATCCCTGTTCGACCACAAGGAACAGAATTAGGCCATTCGGCCCATTGAGTCTGCCCCGTCATTCAGTCATAGCTGATTTTTTTTTTAACCCCTTTACCAGTCAAGAACCTACCAATCTCTGCCTTAAATACACCTAATGACTTGGGCTCCACAGCCCTCTGTGGCAACAAATTCCACAGATTCACCTCCCTCTGGTGAGAAATTCCTCCTTATCTCTGTTCTAAAGGGACGTCCCTTTACTCTGAAGCTGTGCCCTCGGAACCTAGACTCTCCTGCTGATGGAAACATCCTCTTCACATCTTGCCGCTGTATGTAAGGAGCTTGTACGTTCTCATGCTATATTGGCACCAAAAGCGTGGTGACACTTGTATGCTGCCCCTAGTACACTCTATGCAAAGATGCATTTCACTGTGTTTCAATGTACATGTGACTAATAAAGATATCTTATCTCTATCCAGGCCTTTCAGTATTCAGTAGGTTTCAATGAGATCCCCCTTGTCCTTCTAAACTTCAGCAAGTACTGGCCCAGAGACGTCAAACACTCCTCATACTTTAACCCTTTCATTCCCGGGTTCATTCTTGTGAACCTCCTCTGGACCCTTTCCAGGGCCAGCACATCCTTCCTTAGATCTGGGGCCCCAAATACAAGGCTCTCAATATTCCAAATGTCCTTGTATGCTGAAGGAAAATTAATTGAAGTTTTCTCCTTCTGAATATAGACTCTGGGTGATCTCCCACAAGTAGTTTTGGGGAGAATGGACTTGAGTGGTTCTGGAAGTAAACATGAACCATTATTATTTTTAAATCATTGAGGTGGATGATCTCATTGGACCTTCATATTGACATCATTCGGTGCACTTTTAGTCTGATTTTAAAAAAATGTGCTATGGCAAAGGAAAATTCAGCCGAAAGGTCAGGAGACACATTTCCCGACAAGCCCTAAGATACCCAGAATAATCAAGGGAGATGCAGTAGGCTGCATTTGGTGGGCAGAAAATGGGAAGGAGGACGTGCCACTGGGAGCCATAGTTTGGGTACCTGCCTCGATTTCAGCTTCTCAAATGGGAGCTTTTATTTCAAAACCCTTCATTCCACCTCCCTCACCCATCACACTTTTGAAGGTCGTCTCCAACTTTTCATAGAAAGGTAAAAGTGGCAAGGTAAACAAGTGTAGGAAACTTGGGTGGCCATCTCTGCGGGCAGCCTTTCTGCCTGGGGAACTTCACTCACTGAAAATAAATATTGTTGACTTGTCAATTTGCTGTGCTGTTTTGCCATAAATATTGACAGGGGAATTGGGAAGAGTGGAAGGCATGTCCTACGTTATGTCGCTTCAGGAGAGTAGTGCGTCAAAGTTAAAGTTGAGTTTATTGCCATATGCACAGGTGCAATGAAAAACTTGCCTGCAGCAGATAGCATCAGATGCACATAGCATCAGATAAGCAGCATTTCACAAGAAAAACATAAACTATACACATTTTTTAAAACACAGTTAGAACAAAAAAAAGTTCATTTTAGTGCAAAGTGATCAGAGTTGTCGTGGTGTTGCTAAACTGTAGTGATTAGGGTTGTGCCGGTTGGTTCAAGAACCAAATGGTTGAAGGGAAGTAGCTGTTCCTGAACCTGGTGGTGTGAGACTTCAGGCTTCTGTACCTCCTGCCCGATGGTAGCTGTGAAAAGATGGCATAGGAGCAGATCTCTTGCCTTGACTCCCAACACTAATACCAGGAGTTACCCAGATATCCCAAAGGAAGTGCAGGTTTCCTAAGGCAGTGTCAGCTGCAGCTCTCCCTATCCTGTTCCAGTGAACTCGGGGGAACACAACAGAGTAGAGCAAACTAACGCTGGTTTCCTAGCTCTCAGGCTAAATCCAGCGCAAGCGTGGCTGTTCCCATCTGATGAGAGAGACACCTTGGCTCCTGGGGGAACTTGTATGAACTAAGGGCAGGGATAGACCACTTGACCCCTGGAGTCTGCTCCACCATTCAATAAGATTGTAGCTGATCTCGTTGTTCCCATCTCCCTCGGGTAACCTTTCGCCTTCTTGCTTATCATTTATTGGTGTTGGTTTATTATTGTCACTTGTACCGAGGTACAGTGAAAAACTTGTCTTGCACACCGATCGTACAGGTCAATTCACTACACAGTGCAGTTACATTGAGTTAGTACAGAGTGCATTGAGGTAGTACAGGTAAAAACAATAACAGTACAGAGTAAAGTGTCACAGCTAGAGAGGAAGTGCAGTGCAATAAGGTGCAAGGTCACAACAAGGTAGATCGTGAGGTCAGAGTCCATCTCATTGTATAAGGGAACTGTTCAATAGTCTTATCACAGTGGGATAGAAGCTGTCCTTAAGTCTGGTGGTACGTGCCCTCAGGCTCCTGTATCTTCTACCTGATGGAAGAGGAGAGAAGAGAGAATGACCCCGGTGGGTGGGGTCTTTGATTATGCTGGCTGCTTCGCCAAGGCAGCGAGAGGTAAAGACAGAGTCCAAAGAGGGGAGGCTGGTTTCTGCGATGCGCTGAGCTGTGTACACAACTCTCTGCAGTTTCTTACAGTCCTGGGCAGAGCAGTTGCCGTACCAAGCTGTGATGCATCTGGATAGGATGCTTTCTATGGTGCATCGATAAAAGTTGGTGAGTGTCAAAGGGAACATACCGAATTTCTTTAGCCTCCTGAGGAAGTAGAGGCGCTGGTGAGCTTCCTTGGCCGTGGCATCTATGTGATTTGACCAGGACAGGCTATTGGTAATGTTAAAAATATTTAAAGATCTGCTCCCTCAGCCTTGTAGGAAGAAGGACTTGTGACCCTCAGTGAGAACATATCTCGCCTCATCTTTGCTTAAATGGGCGCTCCCTTATTTTTAAACAATGACCTCTAGTTCTAGATTCTACTACAGGAGAAACATTTGCTCTACATCCACCCTGTCAGGACTCTTCAGGATCTTATATTTTCAATCACCTTTCATTCTCCTAACCTCCATCAGTCACAAGCCCAGCCTGACCAGCCTATTCCTGTAAGGCAGACCACCCATTCCAAGTTTAGTCTCGTGAACCTTTGAGCTACTTCCAATGAACTAACGTTCTTGCTTAAATAAGATGTACGGTACAGAGCCCTCCAGTGTCCTATATATCTGAAACGTAACCTGCCTGCTTTTGTATTTAATTCCCCGAACAATAAAAGATATAATTCTATTAATTTTCCTAATTACTTGCAGCACCTGCACACTAGCCTTTTGTGAATTACGCACTAGGACACCCAGTTTCTTCAGAACTCCGAAATCTATCGTGACTTTGATAAAATTCGTTTTTAGTTTTCCTTCCAAACTGGGCAACTTCGCCTTTTCCCACATTGTACTCCTATTGTTGATCATTGGTCATTCACTAACCCATCTCTCTCCCTTTGTAGTCTCCCTAATTATGGAAGTGGTTATGATATTTGTTTAAGTTAGTTCCAGTGATCTTAGAGGAATCGGGAGCAGTGAAAGATCTGCCCCAGTGACTCAAGTAAACCTGAAAAGCAGGAATTAAATTTTAGTGTTCATTGGCATTGACTATTTTTGTGTCCATTCTCCCACATACTCCTTGTCTCTGCACACCGGAAGTGACACGGTTACTCAATCCTCCCACGCTCTGACAAAGATCAGCTACCTTGATGTGACTTGGTGACAGTGTCATCATGTCCATGCATTTGAGTTCCTCCATCTCATTCACTGTGCCCTGTCGACACTGTACGGGAGTCGCCATGACTTATTAAGAGACAATTCCCTTTGTAGATGTGGCAGTAATTGGGACTGGAGTGTACCTTCAGTTTTCATGCCACCGTACCTTGGATATTAAAAAGTTATTCCTTCATTGTTTCTGCTTGGCATATGTAAAAGTCTTCATTCATTGTTGCTAGATCAGAATCCTGGAACATTTAATAAATCAAAGACTTGTAGAGTCGTAGAGTTATATACCACAGAAATAGGACTTTTGGCCCAACTCATCCGTGCCAAGCAAGTTGTCCACCTGAGCTAGTCCCATTTGCCTGCATTTGGCCCATATCTCTCTAAACCTTTCCTGTCCATGTACCTGTCCATATGTCTTTCAAATGTTATTGGTATTGGTTTATTATTGTCACTTGCACCGAGGTACAGTGAAAAACTTGTCTTGCACACCGATCGTACAGGTCAATTCGTTACACAGTGCAGTTACACTGAGTTAGTACAGAGCGCATTGATGTAGTACAGGTAAAAACAATAACAGTACAGGGTAAAGTGTCACAGCTACAGAGAAAGTGCAGTGCAATAAGGTGCAAGGTCACAACAAGGTAGATCGTGAGGTCAGAGTCCATCTCATCGTATAAGGGAACCATTCAATAGTCTTATCACAGTGGGGTAGAAGCTGTCCTTAAGCCACAACTTCCTCTGGCAACTTGTTCCATATACCCACCACCCTCTGTGTGGGAAAAACCCCTCAGCCTCCTTCACTCGTGGGGGGATGTGGGTAGGAGCCCTAGTTTATCTGGTGTCTCCTTGTAGCTCAAGCCCTTCAGTCCGGGTAACATCCTTGTGAATCTTTTCTGCATGCGATCCACCCTCAAGTCGCCGCCACCTCGAGCAGCAGTGAATGACAGACTTGCCAGCAATGCCTTCACCTGAGAGTTGTTGCTTTAAGGGCACTGACTGGAACTGGGAAGTGTGCAGACAGCTTAGCTGCAAATTTTTTTCCATATGTGATGTATATTGTACCCAGGTCAACCGTGTAGTTATTTGGCAAAGGGCAGATGAGGGCAGTGGCACTGACTACAATAGGTAAATGGTAAATTGGTTTATTATTGTCACAAGTACCAAGGTACAGTGAAATAACCTGTCTTGCATACCGATTGTGCAGATTAACTCATTACACAGTGTATGGAGATAGTACAGGGTAAAACAATAACAGAGAATAAAGTGTCACAGCCGCAGAGAAAGTGCAGTGCAGGTCGACAATACGGCACAAGGTCATAACGAGGTAGATTGTGAGGTCAAAAGTCCATCTCATTGTATAAGGGAACCATTCAATAGTCTTATCACAGCAGGATAGAAGCTGTCCTTGAGCCTGGTGGTACGTGCTTTCAGGCTTTTGTATCTTCTGCCTGATGGGAGAGGGGAGAAGAGAGAATGTCTGGGGTGGGTGAGGTCTTTGATTATACCAGGGTGTATGGACAAAGAAAAATTGCCCCAAAATTGAAGACAATATTAGCTATGCCTGCTATCTAATTTGTATACAAAAAGGATAATTTACCGACTGCAAAGGCTCAATAGTCCCTACCTAGCAGCAGGATAAACCTCGATATATGCCGTAGAGATAGGTACAATTAGGACGTTTAAAAGATGTTTGGAAAGGTACATAGGAGAGGGATATGGGTCAAACTCAGGCAAATGGAAGTAGCTCAGTTAGGCAACTTGGTCACTTTGAAGAAGCGCAGGGGGGATTTCCCTGATTGTTCCAGCCAATGTTTAACTCCCCGATCAATGCTGTTTGTGGGAGCTTGGTCTGTCCAAATTGACTGCATAGTTTGCTACATGTGAACTGTTTAACAATGCTTCATTGTCCAGTCTGCCTTAAAAGGGGCACAAAACGTGATAATATCAATCCATGTTTTGTAGGCAACGTTTGCAACAGTTCAGTTCAATTCTTCTCTTGCTTGACCGGTGCTGACAGGGTATGGGAACTCGCTCTGGCTCTCGTAGCCCCTATCCCAGGGACGCTGACCCCAGTTCTTGTTCCCAGATTCCACATTCCGAACTCTGTATGAAATGCGAATTGATCCTGCTTTGCAAAATGCTATCGCGGAGATTGTGTGTGTTTTACAATAGGCAGCTCGATGGTATTAGGGCTTTCAGGTTGAATCAAGTTGTTGAGTTACAGAGGCCAGCTGCTTCCTATTCGGATTGCGTGGGGTTTCGTGATCCAAAATGTTTAACAGGCAATTCCTATTAATCAAGCTGTGAGTGTAATCGCTGAGATTAGTCTGCAGACAGCCTTTCACTGTAGAGTAATTTGCCATCTCATTTGGACAATGCTGAATAGATTCCCCGCACCAGAGAGCCTGCAGCCTAAGCAGATTTGAGAGGGACGATGGGATGGGTGGTTGTGGGTCCAGTTACTTACACTGCCCAAGAAGTGTCTATTGTGGCCATCGCATTCGCGTGGAAAGAGAAAATATAGCTGCCCTTATTGCTTTGAAATTGTTCAGAAGCACATGCAAATGATTCCCCATTTTCCCACCTCTGCCCACGCACAGTATTTTTACAGAAGCATTGTGGATCTGGTATTCGAAACCATTCTGCCACTGCCTGTGCAGTTACTATAAGTGACTGCATTAACTTTGTCGGCAGCTCACAGCACTTAGGTTTTTTTAATCCGAATAGTCTAACTTTGAATATTCATCTGAATTTTTTTCTCAGCAGCCCCTTTCCCCACACTACCATATACTTTAATTGAAGCCCCACACCACCAGGTTCAGGAACAGTTACTTTCCTACAACCATCAGGTTCTTGAACTGACCTGCACAACCCTAACCCTACCTCAGCAACAGGACACTATGGACCACCTCTTGCACTACCATGGACTTGTCTCTTTTTTTTCACTAATATCTTAGAGCATAGAACATAGAGCATTACAGCACAGTGCAGGCCCTTCAGCCCACAATGTTGTGCCGACATTTTATCCTGCTCTAATATTTATCTAACCCTTCCCTCCCCCATAGCCCCCCATTTCTCTATCATTCATGTGTCTATCTAAGAGTGTCTTAAATGTCCCCAATGTATCTGCTCCCACAACCTCTGCCGGCAATGCATTCCACGAACCCACCATTCTCTGTGTAAAATAAACAAACAAATAAATAAGTAAATAAATAAAATAGATAAATTACCCCTGACATCCCCCTTATACCTTCCTCCAATCACCTTAAAATTATGTCCCCTCGTGTTAGCCTTTGTCACCCTGGGAAAAAGTCTCTGACTGTCCACTCTATCTATGCCTCTTATCATCTTGTACACCTCTATCAAGTAGGCTCTCATCCTCCTCTCCAAAGAGAAAAGCCCTAGCTCACACAACCTATCCTCATAAGACATGCTTTCCAATCCAGGCAGCATCCTGGTAAATCTCCTCTGCACCCTCTCTAAAGCTTCCACATCCTTTCTATAATAAGGCGACCAGAACTGAACACAATACTCCGAGTGTGGTCTGACCAAAGTTCTATAGAGCTGCAACATCACCTCGTGGCTCTTGAACTCAATACCCTGAATAATGAAGGCCAACTGTCCATATGCCTTCTTAACAACCCTATCAACCTGCGTGGCAACCTTGAGGGATCTATGGATATGGACCCTAAGATCCCTCTGTTCTTCCACACTGCTAAGAGTCCTGCCATTAACCTTGTATTCTGTCTTCAAATTCGATCTCCTGAAGTGTATCACTTCACGCTTATCCGGGTTGAACTCCATCTGCCACTTCTCAGCCCAGGTCTGCATTCTATCAATATCCTGTTGTAATCTACAGCAACCTTCTACACTATCCACACCACCACCAACCTTTGTATCGTCAGCAAACTTACTAAATTACTAATCAGCAAACTTACTAACCTTGTTTTGCACAGTCTTTTTTTTCCACTGTCTTGCTTAATTTATGTATAATTTATGTTCTGTGTGTTGTCTGAACCTAAGTGATTGTGATACTGCTGCAAGCAAGTTTTTTTTTTATTGTTCCTGTACCTCACCATATTTGGGTACATAGCAATAAACTTGATTAGAGTTAGTGGGGAGAATGAAATGGAATTGGTGTAGGATTAGTATTAATGGGTGTTTGATGGTTAGCATGGAATTGATGGACCAAAGAGCCTTTCTCTGTGCTTTATCACTTGGATCATGGATAAGGATTCCATTATTGGTATTGGTTTATTATTGTCACTTGTACCGAGGTACAGTGGAAAGCTTGTCTTGCATACCGATCGTACAGGTCAAATCATTACACAGTGCCGTTACATTGAGCTAGTACAGAGTGCATTGAGGTAGTACAGGTAAAAACAATAACAGTACAGAGGAAAGTGTCATAGCTACAGAGAAAGTGCAGTGCAGGTAGACAATAAGGTGCAAGGTCACAACAAGGTAGATCGTGAGGTCAGAGTCCATCTCATCATATAAGGGAACTGTTCAATAGTCTTATCACAGTGGGATAGAAGCTGTCCTTAAGCCTGGTGGTACGTGCCTTCAGGCTCCTGTATCTTCTACCTGATGGAAGAGGAGAGAAGAGAGAATGACTGTACACAGTCAGGTTTTCTAACCAGCTCGTGTTTTTATGGCTATCCAGTGAAAGTAATTTATCTCTTATAACATTTTAAAATCTTGACATCTTTCATTTGTGCCATCTGTCAACCTTATTGACTCTAGTTTTAAAAAAAACAGAGCTCTCAGTTATCATTCTGTATTTCATCATACTTTAACAGATGGGTAATTTAGGAAAATGATGGTGTTGATTGCAATGTGGTAACTGCACTATGTACGATGGTTGGGATAATTTTGGCACTATCGTTGAAATTTGACTGGCTTATGCAATGTTGAATTTGAAATACGATGAGTTTTTCCGGAGTTTGGATATTGTCCTTTGTGACTGAAGGTGTGTGTGATGGAGTTTATTAGTTTATGGGGTGAATTGGTTATTCTTATAAGTTGGTTTCTGGTGGTACAGCAGTGTATGTGAACAACATTACTTATTTCGGGTGGGCAACATAATAGCAAACTTTTGATTTCATTCTTGTCTGCTAATACTACAAATCTTCAGTAACACAGGGTGGTGAAGAAATTGAACAACGCAGTGTTCCAATTGGTATTGGTTTATTATTGTCACTTGTACCGAGGTACAGTGGAAAAACTTTTTGTGTGCCATCCGTACAGATCATGTCATCACATCAGTACATTGAGGTAGTACAGGAGAAAACAACAACCGAATGTAGAATAAAGTGTTACAGTTACAGAGTGCAGCACAGGCAGACAATAAGGTGCAAGGGCCATGACGAGGTAGATTGTGAAAGCAAGAGTTCATCTTTAATGTATAAGTGGTCCGCTCAAGAGTCTTTTAACAGCTGGATAGAAACTGTCCTTGCTCCTGGTGCCTTTGGATTTGTGTTTAATAAATGACAATTGGCTCAGTCCTAATTCAGAACTGTCGAAATTTAGAACGTTCTCCTCATCTCTGTCTTGTCCTGGACAACAGCCCCTGATTCCAGCCAGTGGAAACACCCTGTCAGTGTCCATCTTGACATTTCCTCTCAAGATCTTATGATTCTGTGAAATTCCTGCGTATTCTTCTAACGGGTGACTGTAGGTTAATTGACCTTTAGCAGCCTCTCAGACCAACAGTTAGTCTGGTGAATTGACTTTATGACATGTCCATGATAAACGTATCCTTCCACAGTTGCCAGTACTGGAACTGAAAGCTACAGCTCTGCGAAGAGGTAAACTGACAGAGCAGCAACAACAACAAGGTCCTTGTCCTAACAACAAGTTAGAGTATTGGAAACTCTCAAGAAGACATCCGGCACTTGCAGAACTGAACCCTGCAGAAGACTTCTGAATTTCTGGGGAGAGACTCAAATTGTGTTCAGTTCTGGTCGCTTCATTATAGGAAGGATGTGGAAGCTTAAGAAAGGTTGCAGAAGAGGTGTACCAGGATGTTACCTGGATTGGAGAGCATGTCTTATGAGGATAGGTTGAGTGAGCTAGGGCTCCTCTCTGGAGAGGAGGAGGATGAGAGGTGACTTGATAGAGGTGTACAAGATGATAAGAGGCATAGATCGAGTGGACAGTCAAGAGACTTTTTCCCAGGGTGACAATGGCTAACACAAGGGTACATAATTTTAAGGTGATTGGAGGAAGGTATAAGGGGGATGTCAGGGGTAAGTTTTTTTTACACAGAGAGTGGTGGGTGCGTGGAACGTACTGCCTGCAGAGTTTGTGGGGGTAGATATATTAGGGACATTTAAGAGACTCTTAGATAGACACATGAATGATAGAGAAATGGGGGGTGATGTGGGAGGGAAAGGTTAGGTAGATATAAGAGCAGGATAAAATGTCAGCACAATATTGTGGGCTGAAGGGACTGTACTGTGCTGTTATGTTCTATGAGGGAGAAGAAACTCCAGTCTTTTCTAAAAACATCAGTCATAGGTAAATTATTGGAAGGTGTTCTGAGAGATCGGATATACAATATTTGGACAGCCAGGGGCTGATTAAGGATGGCTTTGTGCATGGTAGATTGTGTTTAATGAATCCTGTAGAGTTTTTCGAGGAGGTTACCAAGAAAGTAGATGAAGGAAGGGCTGTAGATGTTGTCTACATGGACTTTAGTAAGGCTTTTGATAAGGTCCCACATGGGAGGTTAGTTCAGAAGGTTCAGACACTAGGTATCCATGGAAAGGTTGTAAACTGGATTCGAAATTGGCTGTGTGGGAGCAGACAGAGAGTGGTAGTGGATGATTGTTGCTCAGACTGGAGGCCTGTGACTAGTGGTGTGCCTCAGGGATCTGTGCTGGGGCCATTGTTGTTTGTTGTCTATGTCAATGATCTAGATGGTAATGTAGTAAATTGGATCAACAAGTTTGCTGATGACACTAAGATTGGAGGCATAGTGGACAGCGAGGAAGGCTTTCAAAGCTTGCAGAGGGATCTGGACCAACTGGAAGAATGGGCCAGAAAATGGCAGATGGAATTTAATGCAGACAAGTGTGAGGTGTTGCATTTTGGAAGGACAAATCAAGGTAGGACATACACAGTAAATGATAGGGCACTGAGGAGTGCAGAGGAACAAAGGGATCTGGGAGTTTAGATACATAATTCCCTGAAAGTGGCGTCGCAGGCAGACAGGGTTGTAAAGAAAGCTTTTGGCATCCTGGCATTCATAAATCAAAGTATTGAGTATAGGAGTTGGGATGTTATGGTGAGGTTGTACGAGACATTGGTGAGGCCAAATTTGGAGTATTGTGCGCAGTTCTGGTCACCTAACTATAGGAAGGGTATCAGTAAGATTGAAAGAGTGCAGAGGAGATTTACTAGAATGTTGCTGGCTCTTCAGGAGTTGACTGACAGGGAAAGATTTGAACAGGTGAGGACTTTATTCCTTGGAGCGTAGAAGAATGAGGGGAGATTTGATAGAGGTTTACAAAATTATGAGGGGTATAGACAGAGTTAATGTGAGTCGGCTCTTTCCACCTAGATTAGGAGAGATAAGTATGAGAGGACATGGCTTTAGGGTGAAAGGGGAAAGGTTTAGGGGGAACATTAGAGGGAACTTCTTCACAGAGAGTGGGAGTGTGGAACGAGCTGCCATCTGACGTGGTAAATGTGGGCTCACTCTTAAGTTTTAAGAATAAATTGGATAGATATATGGATGGGAGAGGTCTGGAGGATTATGTGCAGGTCAATGCAGGTGCAGGTCAATGGGACTAGCGGTATAAAGTTTCGTCACAGACTAGAAGGGCCAAATGACCTGTTTTCTGTGCTGTAGTGTTCTATGGTTCTAAAAAGAAACCTTCTACAAATTTTGCTTTGTGTGTGTGTATGCAGTAACCCTGCCTAAATTATAGCCTTGCATGTAACATTAAACAGAATAATTCACGAACCATGTGAGCTGAATCTTGATTCACTTAGCAAAAGCCCTTTCTGTGTAGAGTGGGAGGGTTTTCTATCACTTATCTGATGCATTTATTCCCAGCTGGTTGTCCAGACCAAGGATTGAATTCATGAAGCGTGGAAGGTAGTAGAAAGGAAGGGAATCTAGGATTTGTAGCCATTTAAAAAAAAATAAAACTATGCTAAAACGTACAGGTTGATCAACAGTGATGAGGAGAAGGGGCAGGGTAGCATTTTGCCAGGTAACTCTTGTTTAAAAAGGTAACATTAAATGAGATCTCGTCACTAACGCCCACGATCAGTAAACAAGAGTTCCTGAGAGGTCAGCCTGCCCTTCTACATTCAGATGTTTCTCATTTGTTTCTGTCTTGATGTGTTTAGAAACATAGAAAACCTACGGCACAGTACAGGCCCTTCGGCCCACGAAGTTGTGCTGAACATGTCCCTACCTTAGAAATTACCAGGCTTACCCATAGCCCTCTATTTTTCTAAGCTCCATGTATCTATCCAAAAGTCTCTTGATAGACCCTATCGTATCTGCCTCCACCGCAGTTGCTAGTAGCCCATTCCATGCACTCACCACTCTGAGTAAAAAAAACTTACCCCTGACATCTGCTGTGTACCTACTCCCCAGCACCTTAAACCTGTGTCCTCTTGTGGCAACCGCTTCAGCCCTGGGAAAATGCCTCTGACTATCCACACGATCAATGCCTCTTATCATCTTATACACCTCTATAAGGTCCCCCTCATCCTGTGTCACTCTAAGGAGAAAAGGCTGAGTTCACTCAACCTGTTGTCATTGTGTGAGATCTTTTAACAGGAAAGGCCCCTTCCACCTGGCTGTTGGCACCTGTGTGCCAACACCATGCCAGGCTGCTGACTCAGGACTGGCAGCTTGTTTTTGTTTTACGTGGCTGGGTTCAGAGATGGGCCTCAACTTTAAAATTCTCTAGTTGGTGTTCAAGTCCCTTCCCAGGCCTCGCCTCTCCTTCAGTCCCCTGTGACCTCAATGTGTGCTCCCTTTGCCACTCCAGCCTACCTCTAAGATCTCCTCAACTCTGCCCACTTGTGTGTTCCCCACCCACAACAGTTGAGAGCTTCACGTTCCTTGGAGTGAACATCACCAATAGCCTGTCCTGGTCCAACCACGTAGACACCACAACCAAGAAAGCTCACCAGCGCCTCTACTTCCTCAGGAGACTAAAGAAATTCGGCACATTCCCTTTGACACTCACCAATTTTTATCAATGCACCATAGAAAGCATCATATCCAGATGCATCACAGCTTGGTACGGCAACTGATCTGCCTGTGACCGCAAGAAACTGCAGAGAGTTGTGGACACAACCCGGCGCATCACGGAAACCGGCCTCCCTTTCATAGAGTCTGTTTATACCTCTTGCTGCCTTGGTGAAGCAGCCAGCATAATCAAAGACCTCACCCACCCGGGTCACAAGATCACAAGATAAGGGAGCAGAAGCAGACCATTCGGCCCATCAAGTCTGCTCCAAGGAAAAGGGAAAAAGAAATGGGGTGGGAAAAAAGAGAGAGAAAAAAAAACTATTCTAATCCCATTTGCCAGCCTTATCCCCATATCCCTTGATACCCTGACTATTTAGATATCTGTCTATCTCCTCCTTGAATACCCCCACTGATCTGGCCTCCACTGCTGTGCGTGGCAAGGAATTCCACAATTTCACCACCCTCTGGGTAAAGAAACTTCTCCTCATCTCTGTCTTGAAACTGTACCCTCTAATTCTAAGATTGTGCCCTCTGGTCCTGGACACGCCCACCAAGGGAAACAGCCTAGCCACATCTACTCTATCCTTACCTGTCAACATTTTAAATGTCGCTACGAGGTCCCCTCTCATCCTTCTGTACTCCAGCGAGTACAGTCCAAGAGCCGACAAACGCTCATCATACTTAAGCCCTTTCATTCCTGGAATCATTCTCGTAAATCTCCTCTGAACCCTCTCCAACGTCAGCACATCCTTCCTAAGATGCGGGGCCCAAAACTGCGCACAGTATTCCAAATGAGGCCTCACTAGCGCCCCGTAGAGCCTCATCAACACTTCCTTACTTTTATACACTATACCTCTCGAGATGAATGCCAACATAGCATTCGCTTTCTTAACCACCGATCCAACCTGGTGGTTAACTTTTAAGGTATCTTGTACGAGTACCCCCAAGTCCCTTTGTGCTACCGCACTATCAATCTTCTCTCCTTCTAGATAATAATCTACCCGCTTATTTCTACTTCCAAAGTGTACAACTGCACATTTCTCAACATTGAATCTCATCTGCCATTTCCTTGCCCATTCTCCTAAACTGTCTAGGTCCCTCTGCATTCTTTCTATTTCCTCTATGCTCCCTACTCCTCCACTTATCTTGGTGTCATCCGCAAACTTAGCCACACAACCATTTATTCCATCATCCAAATCATTGATGTACAAGGTAAAAAGGAGAGGCCCCAACACCGACCCTTGCGGCACACCACTAGTAACCGGTAACCAACCAGAACGAGATCCTTTTATTTCCACCCTTTGCTTCCTGCCAACCAGCCAATTCTCCACCCATTTTGCTACCCTGCCCATAATTCCATGACCTCTCATCTTATTAATCAGTCTCTTGTGAGGCACCTTATCGAAGGCCTTTTGAAAGTCTAAATACACAACATCTACCGCCTCTCCCTCTCATCATTCTCTCTTCTCTCCTCTCCCATCAGGCAGAAGATACAGGAGCCTGAGGGCACGTACCACCAGGCTCAAGGACAGCTTCTATCCCACTGTGATAAGACTATTGAACGGTTCCCTTATATGATGATATAACCTTACAATCTACCTTGTTATGACCTTGCACCTTATTGTCTACCTGCAATGCACTTCCCTGTAGCTGTGACACTTTACTCTGTATTCTGTTATTGTTTTACCCTGTACTACCTCTGCAGTGTGTAATGAATTGATCTGTACGAACGGTATGCAAGACAAGTTTTTCACTCTACCTTGGTACAAGTGACAATAATAAACCAATACCAGTGCCTTTGATTACCTGGCTCCTTATCTTTGGAATTCCTTCCCTATTCTTCCTGCTTCCTCCTCAAAGGTTGTATCTCAAATCTGCCACTTTGACCATTTTTGTCGTCATCCCTAATAGCTCCTCCTGTTGCCAGTTCAGGTCACGGGTCTCGACCTGAAACGTTGACTGTCTATTTCCCCCCACAGATGCTGCCTGACCCGCTGAGTTCCTCCAGCAGTTTACTTTTAGCTTCAGATTCCAGCATCTGCAATCTCCTGTGTCTCCTTACATGATTTGGTAAAAATCTTCTTTGTTCGATAACACCAAAGTGAAGTCCTTGGCCATTTTGCCTCTAGGTGCTATGTAAGCACAGGCTGATGTGGGCAGACAACTGTCTTGGTGTTGATCTTTTGCTCTCTTAGCTTGATCCACCAAAGTTATTCCAATTTCCGTGGTGACACTTTGATTCAAAGCACCTTGTTTCCTGTGAATCATCGAAGTTCTGCTCTTCCAGGGTGACTGACCTTAGTTGTGTCGATAGACTAGAAAAGCAGGGGTTGTTGAGCTTATGACAGAGGAGGTTGTGTGGAGATCTAATAAAGGTATTTAAAATGCTTAGATGAAGTAGAGAAACTGTTTCCTGTTCCCGTTTCCACATCAGCACCTGTTTTTTGACTCTGCTTCCCCAAAGACTCCTAACTACACCAGGGGGCAATTTACAGCGGCCAATTTACCTCCCAACCCGCACGTCTTTGGGATGTGGGAGGGAACCTATACAGGCACAGGGAGAAGCTGCAAGCTCCACAGGGACAGAGTCGGGATCGAACATGAGTGTCTGGCGCTGTGAGGCAGCGGCACTGACCACTGTGCTACTGTTCCCATTGACTGAGGGGTATCAAAAAGAGATGAGTGTTGCTAGCAGGGTGGTATATGTTGCCCATCCTTAATTTCCTTTGTACTTATCCTGATAGAAGTTTATGAGATTGAGGGGCATAGATAGACAGCCGGTATCTGTTTCCCGGGTAGAAATGTCTAATACTAGAGGGTATTCAAGAGTAGAAAGTAAACGTGTATTTCACTGGTAAAGAGACAAAAGGAAAAGCAAAGGAGCTTCTATTCTTTCCTAAGCTAAAGATAGATAACCAACGATCTTCGGAAAGAGAGTGTGTGTATACCTGAACACATTCTTAAAGCTATAGGTCCTCTACAGGTTATGAATGTCTCACGTATTGTACGACCCGTACATATGAGCAAGGGTGTGGGGAGACTGGCGGGATGGATTTGCCGGCTGCTGCAAAGCTCCAAGGCATCTTCTGCCGGGTGGGAACTCGGTTCCGACTTGCGAACTGGAAGGGTTTGCAGGGACGGAACTCTGAGGAGCACCGGTGCGCGGGCAACGTCGTTGGTGTTGCTGCGACACTTAAGTGAGTTAGAGGATGTTACAGAGAGCGATGCGCAGAAGCCTCGCCCATAAAGGTGTAGCGGCAACTTCTTTGAGGTGTGTTAATATCAGTTGAATGAGGATAATATTGTAGAGTCACAGAGGAAATGCCATGGGATGGTTTCAGGCCTATTGATGAGGACTGTGATCTTGCCATACCAAGAAACCTTTGAAGTAATGGGTGGGAAGTTCAAGGGAGATATCAGAGGGAGTTTTTTTACCCAGAGAGTGGTTGAGGCATGGAATGTGCTGCCTGGGGCGGTGGTGGAGGCAGGTACATTGGCCAAATTCAGGAGATTGCTAGATAAGCATATGGAGGAATTTAAAATAGAGGGATATGTGGGGAGAAGGGGTTAGATAGTCTTAGGCGAGGTTTAAAGGTCGGCACAACATTGTGGGCCAAAGGGCCTGTATTGTGCTGTACTGTTCTATGATCTATGATTCTATCTTCATCGGCCTTATTGTCTTGCTGCTCTTGCATCAGTGAGTATGATCTGTCACCACACAGCATCCAAGTCTGACCAGACATCTGGGGTCAGACAGGTTCTGAGTCGCTTCTTGAACCCGTGTCAAAAAAAGCTCTTTGAAGTCAGGTTTCTGTTTATTGTATCTGGACTTGAACAATCCTGAATGACTCGGCAGCATTGTCTTATCCATCCTTTGATACAGAAAAAAATTCTCAGCAGCCATCATTGAAGTTTCATTGCACAGTGCCAGACCTTCATAAGTTCTCGGATATGGCAACTGGCACTTGTGTTGGGCCTTTCGGTGCCGACAAAACATTCTCTAGTATTTTGTGCATGATGGAATGTTTTTGAAAATGTCTGTGGAAAATGAGGCCATTCAGAATTTCTTTGCGTTATTGCAGTAGCCAGAGGCTTGTGATTGAATTAGTCTGAAAGGACTGATTCAACTAGACATGTTAGAGGCACGCAAGACTATAGATGCTGGAATCTGGAGCAAAAGAAAACAAGCTGCTGGAGGAACTCAGCGGGTCAGGCAGCATCTGTGGAGGAAAATGGACAGTCGATGATTCTGGCTGAGACCCTTCGTCTGGACTGAAAGATTAGAGGGGGGATGAGATGAAGGAGAAGGGAGGGGCAAGAGCTGGCAAGTGATAGGTGGGTCCAGGTGAGGAGGGGTTGATTGGCAGATGGAGTTATTCCCAACCTCTTGCTACCTTCACCCTTCCCTGCCACACCTAACTCCATCTGCCAATCAACCCCTCCTCACCTGGATTCACCAATCGCTTGCCAGCTTTTTGCCCCATCCCTCCCCCTCACCTTGCCATACCGGCTATCTCCCCTCTATCTTTCAGTCCAGACGAAGTCTCAACCCAAAACGTCGACTGTCCATTTTCCTCCACAGACGCTGCCTGACCTGCTGAGTTCCTCCAGCAATTGTTAACTCTGCTTCTTTCTGCCCAGGTTCTACCTGACCTCCTGAGTAATTCCAACACTTACTGACTTTATTTCAGATATGAGCATCTGCTGGATTTTACTTTGGCACTGCAAAGTCATCCCACCATTGTTATGCTCAACAGTCGGTGTTGCTGCTGACTCCTACAAAAAGGCACTGTGGAGAATATAAATAAAAACCAAAACGCTACTGGAACTCTGAAAATGAAAACACTAAATACTGGAATGTGCTTCTGGTATTTTCTTGTTTTCATTAGTGGGGAATATAAAATCCGGCAGCAACTCGTACTAGTAAAAACAAGAGTGAGATACTGTGCAATGTCTACTGCTGTGGTCTTGCTATGAAAAGCCATTACGATAGAACGAATGCTTCTCTGTGTAAGGTGCCATAAAACCTGTAATGGTTACGGATGTTTCGTAAATACAAGTGGCTGTTCTGTATTTTTTTAAAAGAAACCAGTTCTTAAACCAGAGCTGGAGATTGACAAGTCATTTGTGATCCAGGGCTGATTACTACTCTGGATAACCGAACTGGCAGCCTGTCAGGAAGCATTTTCGAAAGGCGGTTTTGTGCTGGGAGATGCAAGTAGATCTTTAAAGAGTTCAAAGGGTGGGATTGTTAGAAAAATAAGAGAGACTTAATTATACCACATAATTCCATCCTCAAAGTTTACAGGGTTGGCTCAAGCCATCATCAAATCCTTAATTAAAAAAAAATCTTTGTAGGCTTATTCTTTAAAGAGTTTTGGCTAAATGCAATTCGTTTGAAGTGCTCTGTTTGCCCAGACAAGAATGAATTGGCTAGATTCACGATTTTATAGTTTGTGTTTTTCTTTAATTTAACAAAGAACACTGGCTAATTGTTCAAGGCAAAAAGAGGAGCCATAATTTAGAGTATAGAACAGTATTGCACAGGAACAGGCCCACGAAGTTGTGCCAAACTAATTAAACACCTAACTAAACTAATCCCTTCTGCCTACACAATGTCCATATCCCTCCATTCCCTGCACATTCTTGTGTCTGTCTAAAAGCCTCTTAAGTACCTCACACTTGCCTCCACTACCAGCCCTGGCAGCACATTCCAGGCACACACCACTGTGTTTTTAAAACGAAAGCACTTGCCCTGCATATCTCCTTAAACTTACCCCCTCTTATCTTAAATGCATGCCCTCTAGTGTTAGACATTTTGACCCTGGGGATAAAAGATACTGGCTGTCTATCTATGCCTTTCATAATTTTATAAATCTGTATCAGGTCTCCCCAGAGTCTCCGCAGCTCCAGAGAAAACAACTCAAGTTTGTCCAACTGCTCCTTTATAGCACATGCCCACTAATCCAGGCAGCATTCTGGCAAACCTCTTCTGCACAGGTACATGTCTGCACAGGTGCAATGAAAAACTTACTTGAAGCATCATCACAGGCACATAGCAACATTCACAAGAAAACCATAAATTAAACATAAATTATACACAATTTTTACAAGAAAGAACACAAATTTCCTGCTGCTGTCTGTAAGGAGTTTGTACGTTCTCCCCGTGGGTTTCCTCTGGGTGCTCCGGTTTCCTCCCACATTCCAAAGGTGTACGGGTTAGGAAGTTGTGGGCTTGCTACGTTGGCGCCGGAAGCGTGGCGACACTTGCAGGCTGCCCCCCAGCACATTCTCAGTAACGCAAAAAGACGCGTTTCACTGTTTTGATGTACATGTGACTAATAAATATCTTATCTTGTATATTGTAGTGCATTGTAGTCCATTGTAGTGCAAAGTGATCAGAGTGGTAGTAGTGTTGCTCTACTGGGATAGTGCTCGTTGGTTCCAGATAAGGTTCATTGATGCGCGCACACTGGAACTGGATTATAACATTCCAAATTTTCTGAAACGGGGTTACTCTAGGCTGCAGAGGCTTTTAATCATCTTCAGTCTGGCCTGCCTTTGAGAACAAAAGTGAAAGAACAAGTCTGCTGACTTATTGTGTGGTCAAACTCGCACCTATGTGGCAACATTACTCAGAGTAATCAGAGTTTTGAATGCACTTGTTACTGATGGTCTTGCAAGGTGACTGGTATAATGGTTGTATTGCTGGGATGGTAATCCCAGGATGAATTTGAATGTACAGTGGAAAAACTTTGATTTGCATACCGTTCGTACAGATTAATTCATCACAACAGTGCATTGAGGTAGTACAAGGGAAACTAGTGACAGAATTCAGAATAAAGAGTTACGGTTACAGAGAAAGTGCAGGCAGACAATAAGGTGCAAGGTCATAAAGAGGTAGATTGTGAGGTTGAGAGTCCATTTTACCGTTTAAGGGGACCATTCAATAGTCTTATAACAACTGGATAGAAACTGTCCTTGAGCCTGGTGGTACGCGCTTTCAGACTTTTGTATCTTCTGCCCGATGGGAGGGGGGAGAAGAGAGAATGTCTGGGGTGGGTGGAGTCTTTGATTATGTTGGCTGCTTTACTGAGGCAGCAAGAAGTGTAGACAGAGTCCATGGAGGGGAGGCTGGTTTCTGTGATGTGCTGAGCTGTGTCCACAACTCTCTGCAGTTTCTTGCAGTCATGGACAGACCAGTTGATGCATCCAGATAGGGTGCTTTCTGTGGTGCATTGCTAAAAATTGGTGAAGGTCGAAGGGGTCATGCTGAATTTCTTTAGCAAATTTCTTTGGGTTGTGAGTTGTCAAATGAGTTTATTGTCACATGAGGTACGAGCGCAATGAAAAACTTGCAGCAGCATCACAGGCAACACACAGAATGCAAATTTTATACATAATTTGTGTGAGACAGTGGGGAGGAAAAAAACACTCTGCAAAACAAGATATTAGTGCAAAGAAACAGAATTGGAGACGTGTCAATGGTAGTGCAAGGGGTGCTCTGCAGTGTTCCGTTGCTGAGGTAGGGTTAGGGTTGTGCAGGTCAGTTCAAGAACCTGATGGTTGTAGGGAAGTAGCTGTTCCTGAACCTGGTGGTGTGGGATCCTTAATGATAGATGCTGTCTTCTTGAGGCAGCACCTCCTGCCAGTGGTGGGGAGGTTGTGCCTATGATGGACTGGGCTGTGTCCACCACTCTCTCCAGCCTCTTGCGTTCCTGTGCATTGAGATTGATATGATGTTTATTAGTCACATGTACATTGAAACACAGTGAAATACGCCTTTTTGCGTTACTGAAAATGTTCTGGGGGCCAGCCTGCAAATGTTGTCACTCTTCCAGTGCCAACATAGCATGCCCACAACTTCCTAAGCCGTACGTCTTTGGAATGTGGGAAGAAACCGGAGCACCTGGAGGAAACCCACGCAGACACGGGGAGAACGTACAAACCCCTTACAGACAGTGGCCGGAATTGAACCCGGGTCGCTGGCGCTGTAATTGCGTTACGCTAACTGCTACACTGCTGTTCCATCACACGGCATCCGATTCACAAATTTCTCTGAGGGAAGCAAAATTGCCTTGTCTAGGATGGAAGACAAGCCTTCTCTTGCCCTCCCTTGAGAATGCCCCTGCTGGTATGTATTCGAGAAGCTGGTTAATTAAAGGGGCATTGGTTTCTCCCACATATTTAAATGTGTATTATCAGTCGCTAATAATAGTTGTGATCACAGTAGTCCAGGAAAAGGTGACTGAGAGGAATGACTCATTAGTAGATAAACCTCCTGATAGGTTTCCAGTAGGATAGAAGTAGAAAGTATTTTTCCACTTGTACAGAGACCAAAATTAGCAGCAGTAAATATAGGACAGTCACTGACGTCGAACAGGGAAATTCACTTCTTTACCCCAAGTGTTCAGAGCGTGGAATTTGTAGCAAAAGGAATAATTGAGCTGAATATCATTCAGATGGAGTGGAAGGGGAGCACAGATTAGTTCAGCCCAATAACCTGTATCGGAGCTACAAATTCTTTGCAGTAACAGAGAGGAATGAGGTGCTGAACCCAAGGCCCATCTTCTGTGGCTCTGTGGAATTGTATAAAGACAGCGGCCTTTGGTGAGTCCTCGTTGGTTCACAAAGCTAATTAAAATGATTGCGGTTTAATCAATCACCATTACTCACTGTCTGCTAATTTGAGTTCCTTTGCTTCTGCAGCACCTGACACCTGCTGCAGAGCTAACCTGTGTTCCCACCTCCGTGTGACTCACCTTTTGTCTGTCTGTACTTTTTTTTGAAGAATCCTGGAATGTCTGAGCCATCAGTTCTCTTTGCAAAGGCTTTATGTGCAGTGAGTTTTCTTGCAAATAAATACCTTGTCTCCACAGAGCTTTTGATCCCTTTGCCGCTGTGAATAATTTGGACTGGTTAAACTAAAATTCTTTTTTGCTTCAAGTGAAGAGAGCTTGCATTTCCATTTGGGGACCCAGATAGTTTCAAAGCCAGTGAAATGTATTACTTTTGAAAAATAATATGCAGGCATAGTAGTGTAGCGGTTAGCGTAACGCTATTACAGCACCAGCGACCCGGGTTCAAATCCGGCCACTATCTTTAAGGAGTTTGTACGTTCTCCCCGAGTCTGCGTGGGTTTCCTCCGGGTGCTCCGGTTTCCTCCCACATTCCAAAGACATACGGGTTAGGAAGTTGTGGGCATGCTATGTTGGCACTGGAAGCGTGGCGACACTTGCGGGCTGCCCCCAGAACACTACGCAAAAGATGTATTTCACTGTGTTTCGATGTACTTGTGACTAATAAAGATATGATATTTTTTGGCACAGTCAGCTTGAGAGCCATCTCTCTCAAACAGCAGAAAGAAACTCGTCATGTTAATCTGTTCTCGGCACTGTTGTTTGCTGGGTCTGAAAAGCAGACAAGGTTTTGTTTTAACATTTCCTCTGAGGGGTAATGTTCCCCTCAGTATAGAACTCCCTCTATACTGGACTGAAGTGGTCTCTTAGATTGTCCTGGAATGGGTCTTGGGCCCACTGTCTTCTGGATCAGAGGGACAAATAGCAAGAATGTGACCAAGAGGGTTCAGCGGACTCATAGTTTGTACTGCAGCGTGCGTATGTGTCACTGAATGTGGATGACTTTGTGAAAAGTCAAAACAAAAATGCAGATACCGCAACGGAGACACAAGATGCTGGAATCGGGAGCAAAAATACAAACCGCTGGAGGAACTTGATGGGTCAGGCAGCATCTGTAGAGGGAAATGGGTGATGTTTAGGGTCAAGACCATAGAACATAGAACAGTACAGCACAGAACAGGCCCTTCGGCCCACAATGTTGTGCCGACATAGCTAATCCCTCCTACCTACAGAATGGCCATATCCCTCCATTTTCCTCTCATTCATGTGCCCATCCAAGCCCCTCTTAAAAGCCCCCAATGAATTTGCCTCCACCACCCTATCAGGCAACGCATTCCAGGCATCCACCACTCTCTCAGTAAAAAACGCGCCCCTTGCGTCTCCTCTGAACCCCTCTCACCTTAAATGCATGCCCCCTGGTATTGGATTGATCAATAATGGGAAAAAGTTATTGCATGTCCACCCTATCTATGCCCCTCATAATTTTATACACTTCCAACAGATCACCCCTCATCTTGAGTCCAGGGCCTGTTCCCGTACTGTATGACATGGTATTCAGTACTAAACAGTGGATGCTTTTTCAAAAGTCACTGTTTGTTGTGACCATTTTATTTATTATTAGGGAAATCCTCGCTGAATTAAGACCACGAGAGCTTTATCAGAGTAATTATCTGGAGAGTTACTCAGTACACAACTGCCCATCATCCTCTCACATGGCCCCTTCTCATTGGTCAGGATTCAGAAAGTGGGAGGGACCTGCCGAGGAGCAAATAAAGTGAGCTGATGCCCCAGCAGTCTTTGACTGGGCGATCAGGTTGGTGTTCTGGCCTTGAGTCAGTGAAATGCAAGCCAATAAGTTGAATAAATAGGAAGCCGCCCAGTTTCTCTTCGTTGTGAAGAGATACCCCGTGACTACTCAGACTGTGGTTTTTGTCAGCTCATTATTTAAGAAAAACAGAGAATTTTCCCTTTTGGTGAACCAATTCTCCCCCCTCTCATACTCATCCATCTATCCAAGCTCCCCAGAAAGATAATCTCCTGCATTCGAAAGCAAAATACTGCAGGGGCTGGAAATTTAAAATAAAACAGTTGGTTTTCTATATTCATATGGGCTTCCGCAGGCTGAACCAGCATTTAATTGCCCATCCCATGTTGCCCTTGAGAAGATGGTGGTGAGCTGCCTCCTTGAACCGCTGCAGTCTTTGAAGTGTGGGTCCACCTCCAGCGCTGTTAGGGAGGGAGTTCCAGGATTTTGACCCAGCGACGGTGAAGGAACAGTGATATATTTCCAAGTCAGGATGGTGTGCGGCTTAGAGGGCAACCACGTTCCCCATGGTTTTCCTGCCCTTGTCCTTCTAGCTGGTAGACGTGGTGGGTTTGGAAGGGGCTGTCTCAGGAGTTGCACGATACTCTGCAGTCTATCCTAAAGCAATGCTTCGGGTGGATGAATTTTATCTCTTGACATTGGAATGAGAAACTTGTGTGTTAATGTCTCTGGATTTGTCTAAGTGTGTTCACGCTTTGCAAATAACCCTGTTGCAGCCAACTGCACTGACTCATCTTGACTTGTATAACGAGGTGCGCTTGCAAGATGGAATGTAATTATAACACTGAGAGAGAATGCAGGCAATGTCTGTAGAAAGAAAAGCAGAGTTAATGTTTCAGGTTGAGGACCCTTCGTTTCAAGTTGCAGAGAAAGTGGGGGAGTGACGGGGAGGACCAGAGGGAATATCTGTGGTAGGGCGAGGTCGGGGTTACTGAGGTGATTCTAATGTTTTATCAACCGGCTGGTTAATAGATTCATGAAGTCAGCCCGAGGGTGAGAAAACAGACAAAGGGGCATGCAAAGCTGTGAAATGCAAATCAGATCCGTTGTTGAACTTGAAACCTAAAGATGGGCATGTGCAAAACCTCAGGGTGATGGGGAGCTGGCACAGAAGAGGAGTTGATGCTAGTGTGGATCAGCCATGATTACGTTGAATGGTGAGGCAGGCTTGAGGGGCTGACTGGCCTCCTGCTATTGTATTGGTTTATTATCGTCATGCAAGATGGTCCCGGAGCATGGTGACTCGTTGTAAGCTACTCTCTACAGATCTACTCATTACCCTTACTATAATCGTTCTACAATGTATGAATGATAGAGAAATGGGGGGCTATGTGGGAGGGAGGGGTTAGATAGATATTAGAGCAGGATAAAATGTTGGCACAACATTGTGGGCCGAAGGGTCTGTACTGTGCTGTAGTGTTCTATGTAACTGCACTGTGTAATGAATTGACCAGTACAATCGTTACGCAAAACAAGTTTTTCACTGTACCTCGGAACAAGTGACAATAATAAACCAATACCAATTGTCTTGTGTTCTCTGCTCTTCAAAAACTGCCATGGGACCTGAGAAAGTGGGCAGGCCTTTGGTTTATCTGAAAGACGCCATCGCTGACGGCAGAGCACTCCTGCAGTACTGCCCTGTGGCCCAGTCTCCTGCTCATCGTTGCATTTACCAGCTGACTGTTTTCGGAACTTAAGACTGCATTTCTGAACCTGCATCTCCCCAGCCTGTATGGCTCGGGACTATTGGATTGCACTGTTTGCCTATTCCTGATGGCTGAAGTTCATAAGTGCGATATTAGTAGATCCATGTTCAGTCCATATGCTTCCCTTTAGCTACTCGACAGCTCACAGCAGAAATTGATAGACGTGATGTCCTGGTGTTTGCTGTCAAGTATCATGTGACGGATGCATTCTTGGGCTTCCTAAAATTAGTCGCGCCAAGCATTAAACAGACCTTAGCAACTCCTTTGTGGAATCTGACCTGGCTGTGCCTGGGGTCATGAGGGTCTTCAGAGGTTGAAATGGAAGTGCTGGGATCATGAAACTTCTCCGTTAACTTTTGTTTCTCCACCCCCCACCCCCCAACCGATCTCTCTCCCTTTTGGTTTCCTGATTCTGATGGGGGAAGTTACATTTGCATCTCCTCAGCGGTCCTCCAAAGCTCCGTGGCACAGGTCCTATCTCTTACTAAGCAAGCCTGGCACTGATGTTGCTGGGATGTTCGCTCAGGTTTGGGTGGGTGCCTGGGGTTAAAGGCAAACCTGCATTTAAGCAGACATTTAAATAGGCAAGGCCTAGGAGGATACGGTTCAAATAGATCGTAGAACAGTACAGCACAGGAACAGGCCCTTCAGCCCAGAGTGTTGTGCTGAACTAATTAAACTAGTAACCAAAAACCAAACTAAACTAATCCCATATCCCTTCATTCTCTGGAAATGGGATCAGTGTGGATGGGCAAAAAGGTCGGCATGAACATGATGGGCTGAAGGGCCTGTTTCTGTTCTGTATGACTCTGATTCAGCCGAGTCCTTCCCTGCAATTTTACCGCATGACCTTCTAACAGGAACTGTCGCTCCCTATGGAGGCTGACTGTTGGTCAAAATCTCTCTTTGGTGATTGATAACGTCATAATTCCTTATTATGAATTGTAATGAATGTAATGTCGTAATTACTTATTTTTCCCCCATTTCCTTGTTTCAGCCCAGATCCTGCCAGTCATGAGAACTTTTATAACTTTTTTAAAAGGCTATGATTGAAAAAGGAAAAATAACCTTTCATCCTCTCCTCTCTCGCTGGGACAAATCCTATTTGCAAGTTCTGCCCATGATGTCTGGCCATGCGTCGCTCTGTACTGTTGCTCTTGGCTCCATATGCAAAATAACCCACTGGCTGGTAAAGGTCAAAGCAGCAGGAAAGCTTGGCTTCATCACTGCGGCACAAGAGGTCTCTCAGCAGCTCAGTCAATGCACTGTGCTTCAAGTACCACTGCTTAATGCATAAGAATCCCGTGCTTAGAGATTGAAGACTCTCCTGCAGTCATTTTGGTATTGGTTTATTATTGTCACTTGTACCGAGGTGCAGTGAAAAACTTGTCTTGCATACCGATCGTACAGATCAATTCATTGCACAGTGCATTGAGGTAGTACAGGGTAAAACAATAATAGAATACAGAGTAAAGTGTCACAGCTACAGGGAAGTGCAGTGCAGGTAGACAATAAGGTGCAAGGTCATAACAAGGTAGATTGTGAGGTCAAGAGTCTATCTCATTGTATAAGGGAACCGTTCAATAGTCTTATCACAGTGGGATAGATGCTGTCCTTGAGCCTGGTGGTATGTACCCTCAGGCTCCTGTATCTTCTGCCTGATGGGAGAAGAGAGAATGACCCGGGTGGGTGGGGTCTTTGCTTATGCTGGCTGCTTCACCAAGGCAGTGAGAGGTATAGACAGAGTCCATGGAGGGGAGGCTGGTTTCTGTGATGCGCTGGGCTGCGTCCACAACTCTCTACAGTTTCTTGCGGTCCCAGGCAGAGCAGTTGCCATACCAAGCCATGATGCATCCAGATAGGATGCTTTTCTATGGTCATCGATAAGGGTTGGTGAGTATCAAAGGGGACATGCCAAATTTCTTTAGCCTCCTGAGGAAGGAGAGGCGCTGGTGAGCTTTCTTGGCCGTGGTGTCTACGTGGTTGGACCAGGACAGGCTGTTGGTGATGTTCACTCCTAGGAACTTGAAGCTCTCAACCCTCTCGACCTCAGCACCATTGATGTAGACGGATGCATGTGCACCGCCCCCTTTCCTGAAGTCAATGACCAGCTCTTTTGTTTTGTTGACATTGAGGGAGAGGTTGTTGTCATGACACCATGTCACTAAGCTCTCTATCTCCTTCCTGTACTCCGACTCATCATTATTTGAGATGCAGCCTACTACGGTGACGTCATCTGCAAACTTGTAGATGGAGTTAGAGGAGGATCTGGCCACACGGTCATGAGTGTATCGGGAGTTAGAGTTGTGCCATTGTGTTATTTTGACTTATTGGCATTTGCAGTAAGATGTCTGTTCGAAACTCAACAACAACTTGCATTTATATAGCAGCTTTAAAGTTCTTCACTATTCAAAGAGCACAAGAAAACAGGAGCAGGAGTAAGTCACCTGGCTCCTCAATCCTGCCCTGCTATTTAACAAATCTACCCCAGGCCTCAACTCCTTCCCCGTGCCAGATCTCCATAGCCCTCAGTCCCCTCATCCTTTTATCTCCCTCAATTTTGACGTATTTCTAATGGTCCCGCCTCCACAACTCTGTGGTAGCAAATTCCAGAGATTCACTGAACTCTGCAAGAAGAAATTTCTACGCACCTCAGTTTTAAATGACGGTCCCCTTAACTGTCCAACTCGAAGTATCTAATACAAGAGGCACACATTTATCTTTATTAGTCGCATGTACATCAAAACACACAGTGAAATGCATCTTTTGCGTAGAGTGTTCTGGGGGCAGCCCGCAAGTGTCTGGCGCCGACATAGCACGCCCACAACTTCCTAACCCGTACGTCTTTTGGAATGTGGGAGGAAACCAGAGCACCCGGAGGAAACCCATGCAGACATGGGGAGAACGTACAAACTCCTTGCAGACAGCGGCCGGAATTGAACCTGGGTCGCTGGTGCTGTAGTAGCGTTACGCTAACTGCTACACTACCGTGGGAGGGGGTAAGTTCAAAGGAGATGTGCGGGGCAAGTTTTTTTCTACACAGAACTTGGTGGGTGGAATGCTCTGCCAGGGGTGGTGGTGGAGGCAGATACGATAGAGGCATTTAAGAGTGTCTTAGATAAGCACATGAATATGCAGAGAATAGAGGGATATGGACATTCTGTAGGCAGAAGGGATTAGTTTAGTTAGGCATTTTATCGTTAGTTTAATTAGTTCAGCCCAACATGGTGGGCTGAAGGGCCTGTTCCTGTGCTGTACTGTTCTATGTTCTTAACTTTGAAGTTATGACTCTCACTCGTGAAAGCATCTTGACATCATACCCCTCATTCATCTAAACTCCAGAATATACATACCCAACCTGTTTATGCTCTCTTGATCAGACTACAATCTCATTCCAGGAATTAGTCTGATGAATTTCTTTTGGACTGCTTTCAAAGCTGCTATCTGGGAACAAAAGATGTGCGCAGTACTCCAGGTGTGGCCTCACCATCACCCTATACAGTGGAACAAAACCGTGAACCGTAACTGCTACACTACCGTGCCTGCAGATTTGTGGGCAAAGCTCAGTCCATCACGGAAACCAGCCACCCCTTCATTGACTCTGATTCCATTGGCTACTTTCCCGAGGCAGTGAGGTGTAGACAGAGACCCCACCCACCCCGAACATTCTCTTTCTCCCCCTGCCATTGGGCTGAAGATACAAAAGCTTGAGAACGCACACCACCATGGATGTAAAAGGGACTTTGTTTTTTCTTGTATTAATTGTGTTCTTCCTTGTAAAACAAAAATTATGTACAATTTATGTTTAACTTGTTTTCTTTTGAATGCTGTGTATCTGATGCTATGTGCCTGCGATACTGCGGCAAGTAAGTTTTTCATTGCACCTGTACATAAATGTACTTGTGCATATGACAATAAACTTGACTTTGACACGAGGCTCTGTCCCGCTCTTAATAAGATCCTTGAACAGACCTCATGTACGAAAAAGGTGAACTCTTGATCTCTCAATTTACCTTGTCCTGGCCCTTGCACTTTATTGGTCTGCCTGCACTGCACTCTCTCTGTAACTGTAACACTATATTCTGCATTCTGTTATTGCCTGTCCTTTTGTACTACCTTGATGTACTTGTATTTGGAATAATCTGTCTGGACGGCACGCAAACTAAGCTTTTCACTGTATGTCAGTGCAAACAATTACCAGTGATACAAGCTGAAACAGTATGAATTAGTCCAGCAGTGATTAGTGGGACTTTAAGTTTACGGGGAACCGATTTCATTCTGTCTGAGCTGTAACTAATGCCGATTGACCTTTCCGTGGTCTCCCCTTGATTTTTAGCTGTGATTTAAAACCCTGCAGTTCAGTGAGCACAGGCACTCTGACCTGCTTTTGGCCTTTTAGTTTTCAAGGTCCTTGCCGAAGTCTGTCTTTAAAGAGAAAAGTCTCCGCAGACTTCACACTTCAAAAGATGCGTAACGGCCATTGGCTCATGTTTTCAAAAGGAAATGATAAATATTTCCTGCTGCCGTATTCTTTCCTCGACATCAGTGGGACTATCTGCCATCTGATCGGGCTGCAGGGCAGCGGGGAGTGCAATTTAATCAGGCTGAAAATCACTGGAGCTCCTCAAGAGGCCAATAGCAAACTATCTGCTTCTGAGGTTTAAAAACTGGGCAATAAATTTCCATTCTGCCGGGTGATTAATTTCAGAGACTGACCAACTAGGAATCGAGCTCGTTTAAATTTTCAAGTGACATCTTTTCTAACAGGCTTCACTGAAGGTGCAACTTCCTTAGAAGTCAGTTGGATTGTCTATCATTATGGTCTGGAACCTCTTGCCTGTATTGACAACATGTTTTGTATTGTAAGTCTTGCAGCACAAAACAGGCCCTTTGGCCCATTATGTCCATGTTGACCATTGTACCCATAGTAATCCAATGTTCTGGAGCATTTATTGGTTTATTATTGTCACATGTACTGAGGTACAGTTTAAAAAAAACTTTGTTTTGCACACCATCCATACAGATTATTTCATAAAATCAGTGCATTGAGGTAGTACAAGGGAAAACAATCACACAATGCGGAATAAAGCGTTATAATTTCAGAGAAAGTGCACTGCAGGTAGACAATAAGGTGCAAGGCCATAATGAGGTCAAGAGTCTATCTTATTGTACAAGGGGACCATTCAACAGTCTTATAACAGTGGGATAGAAGCCAGGTGGTATGTGCTTTCAGGATTTTGTATCTTCTGCCTGATGGAAGGGGGGAAAAGAGAGAATGTCCAGGGTGGGTGGGGTCCTTGTTGGCTGCTTTACCAAGGCAGCGAGAAGTGTAGACAGAGTTCGTGGAGCTTTATGTGCTTTGGTGATTCAAGTGCTGCTCTAGGTGTTTAAATGTCGTGAGAGCCTCTGCCTCCAACCCAGTCTCTCAGGCACTGCATTCCAAATCCACACTGCCCTCTGGGTGAAAATATTCATCCACAGATCCCCTCCAAACCCTCCTACTAAGCCTATGCCCTCGAATTTTAGACACCTCTACGATGGAGAAAAGGTTTTAAACTATTGATACCCCTGCTAATAATGTAGATGTCAGTCTCTACACCCCGAGGAAAACAAAGCCACCCTATTCAGTCTCTCCTCATGAAACGATCATCCCAGGCAATATCTCTTCTATGCCCTCTCCAAAAGTGTCTTCAAGTACACAAGAACTGCTTAAGTATATAACGTGCTTTTCAAGCACTCGTTAAACATCATCAAGGTAATGTGGGAAATGGCTTGGCCAATTCACCCATAGCAAGCTCCAATAGTAATCTCTTTCATTAATGGTGACCGAGGGATAAATATTAGCCAGTGGGTAAACCACCTCCCTTCCCCTCTCTTCAAAATGGTGTTATGGGATCTCCTAAATCCACCTGAAAAGGTTGGAAAGAGTCTTGCTTTAACATAAGGCACTGTTGATTAGTGCAAATTCACTCGGCCTGGATTCCTTTTGTGCTCGAGTCTCTGGACTGAGACTTGAACCCACGACCTTCTGACTCTTGAGACTGGAGTGCTATCAAATACGTCACAGCTGACCAACGTTCCAAAACATTTCCCCAAAGTGCAATCAGAATAAGATTATCAGCAGCTTCACAGATTCTCCAAAAAGAATCCTGCACCCCACCCCCCCCCCCCCCCCCCCCACCACCACAACTGCCTTCCCAATCTGCTTCGGTTTCCCATCCACTCAGCATCCCGTAGTTTCCAGTCTCCATAAAATACACTGCGTACAGGGCAAGGGGTGTTGTACGTACGTCTTGTGTGACAATTAAAATGAGTGGAAGACGGCCGTTGATGGTAGAAGTAATGCTTCATGAGTGCGGCGATCTGCATGGGCTCATTGGTGTACAGTCTCTGTACAACGATGATCGTTGTAAGGAAAACTGATATTGAGTCGCAATTGCTTTTTGACTGCTTAAAAACTCACTTTGTAACAAGTTTCTGCTCTGCAATCATCTTGTTAATTGAAGCTATATTTGTTTTATCTGTCAAAACTCAGAGGGAGGGTTGTATCCCGTACAGAGGTACAACATCCAGCATTCTGCAAATTACAGAAGGAATTGGAATATAAGAGCGAGAAGCAGGAGTCAAGTTTATTGTCATGTGAACAAGTACAGTGAGGTGCAGGTTCAATGGAACACTTGCGAGCTTCAGCATTACAGGCTCGTAGGTACAGACAATACACAGAATATAAGTTACACAAGACAGTGAAGAGACGGGGAGAAAAATAGACAAGACCTTGGTGCAAATAGAGTAAAAGACACAGAGACAAGTCCACGGCAGTGCAGGAGGTGGTCCGTAGTGTCCCGTTGCTGAGGTAGGGTTTGGGTTGTTCAGGTCGGTTCAAGAACCTGATGGTTGTAGGAAAGTAGCTGTTACTGAACCTGGTGTAGGCCATTCAGCCCCTTGAGCCTGTTCTACTATACACTAGGATCATAGAACCATAGAGCACTACAGCACAGAAAGCAGGCCATTCGGCCCTTCTAGTCTGTGCCGAAACTTTATTCCGCTAGTCCCATTGACCTGCACCCAGTCCATAACCCTCCAGACCTCTCCCATCCATGTATCTATCCAATTTATTCCTAAAACTTAAGAGTGAGCCCGCATTTACCACGTCAGATGGCAGCTCGTTCCACACTCCCACCACTCTGTGAGTGATGTTCCCCCTAAACCTTTCCCCTTTCACCCTAAAGCCATGTACTCTCGTACTTATCTCTCCTAATCTAGGTGGAAAGAGCCTACTCGCATTTACTCTGTCTATACCCCTCATAATTTTGTAAACCTCTATCAAATCTCCCCTCATTATTCTACGCTCCAAGGAATAAAGTCCTCACCTGTTCAATCTTTCTCTGTAACTCAACTCCTGAAGAGCCAGCAACATTCTAGTAAATCTCCTCTGCACTCTTTCAATCTTACTGATATCCTTCCTATAGTTAGGTGATCAGAACTGTGCACAGTACTCCAAATTTGGCCTCACCAATGTCTGATACAACCTCACCATAACATCCCAACTCCTATACTCAATACTTTGATTTGTGAATGCCAGGATGCCAAAAGCCTTCTTTACAACCCTGTCTACCTGTGATGTCACTTTCAGGGAATTATGTATCTGGACTCCCAGACCCCTTTGTTCCTCTGCACTCCTCAGTGCCCTACCATTTACTGTGTATGTCCTACCTTGATTTGTCCTTCCAAAATGCAACATCATGGCTTATCTTAGTACCACTTTCCTGTACTAATCCCATATACTGTACCTTTATTTTCTTAATATCCAAAACCAGTATACTTGGAGACTAAACCTCTACAGCACTCAGGTAGTGAATTCCAAAGATTCACTACTCTGGGTGAAGATATTTCTTCTCACCTCTGTTGTGAATGGCCGACTTATTTTAAGACTCTGATCCCTGCATCGACCTAGTCCAGCGCTGGAAGAATTTAGTATGTTTCAATGAGAGCTCCTCTCATTCTTCTAAACTTGAGACTCTGCTTAATCTCTTCTCGTGGGCAGGCACAGTTAGGATAACACTTTACAACACCAGTGACCCGGGTTCAATTCCAGCTACTGTCTGTAAGGAGTTTGTACGTTCTGCCCGTGTCTGCGTGGGTTTCCTCTGGGTGCTTTGGTTTCCTGCCACATTCCAAAGACATACAGGTTAGGAAGTTGTGGGCATGCTATGCTGGTGCCAGAAGCATGGCGACACTTGCGGGCTGCCCCCAGAACACTACGCAAAGATGCATTTCACTGTGTGTTTCGATGTACATGTGACTAATAAAGATATCTTATCTATTAAATCCACACCACCACCACCTCCATCCTGGGAATGTTTGGTGAACATTCCTTGTACCCATTTTATCACAGGAATATCCTCCCTCAGGAGAGACCGTTTTTCCACGTGTGGACTCACCGCATGGAATTGGGCTCCAGCCCATGAAGTCCATGCCGACCATCGCGCATTCATTTACACTGATCCCACTTTATTTTCCCCAGTCCCATGTGATTGGAGTAAGATATTCTTACTCACCCACCCGAACCCTCTTGCAGTTAAGAGTGACATGCTGTTTTCCATTCCAGTTACTTGATGTATGTCCGCATTCCAGTGATTCCTGTACCGGAATACTCAGGTCCTTCTGACATGAAAGCTTTTCGTTATCTCATCATTTAAAGTATATCATTTCTTTTTTTTTAAAAAAAACTTTTTCTACCAATGTGGATACTTCACATTTTACCATATTATGTTCCACCTGCCTTGTCTTTGCCCATTCACTTAGCTCGTCTATATCCTCCTGAAGCTGCTCCTCATCCTACTCGCGCATTGTATCGAACTTGGATGTATTTACTCTTGGTTCCCTCATTCATCTATTGATCTAGGTTGTGAACAGCCGTGACCTGAGCATCGAGCTCCATGACACCCCAGAAGACACAGACGTCCAACCTGAAAATGCTCTGCTTCGTTCCTCCTGTTTTCTGTCCCTTGATCAATCCTCAGATCTGCTAATATGTTGCCCTCAATCCCAGGTACCCTCATTTAATAACCTCTTGTGTGGCACGTCGTGGCAGGCTTCCAGAAGTAGAAACACTCAACATCTTCTGGTTTCCGCTGATCTATTCTGTTTCTTACAACCTCAACAAAAAAAAAATGTTAAACGTGATTTCCCTTCAATAAATCCAAGTTGACTCTACCCAATCGTATTATTGCTCTGCCAGTTTTCTGACTTCTCGTGTCAGTCTAACCGGATTGTTTTGTCCCTCCCACCTTTCGGAGATGGTTGGGTTACATCTGCTACCTTCCATTCTGTGGAATTTTGAGAGATGACAACTATGATGTCCACCATTTCCATAGCAACCTCATTCAAAGTCTTGGGGTGGTGATCCTAAGGTGCTGGGAATTCAATGGCATTCATCCCCATTAAATTCTCCAGCTCTTTTGTTTTTTATTGACTAATTTCTGCCAACTCATCCCCTCCTGACCTGTTATTCTCCACTATATTTTTGGTGGGTTTTTTTTGTATCTCCTTCCATGAACCAGACACACAATACTTGCTTAATTTCCCCAGAGGAGGAACATTCAGGAGAATGGTCTTGAGTGATTGACCTTCTGTGCTTATCCCCCTGTCGATTCACATCTGCAGAGACTGATTACATCCTCCAGTCATGCCGCTAAGATTCAGGGGGGGTGGATGGGGTGTCCAGAATTAAGGGCCAAGTAAATTCTCCATATTCACCCATGACCAAGTGCCATTCTCTCTACTTCTCTCCAAAATGCTCACTAAGATCTCTCTCTTTTAATCAAGTGTTTGGCCACCTAAGGTTTCGTCCTTTTGACTGGCTGTGCCCTGTCTTGGCACGTTCCTGTGTAGTGCCCTGGGACAGTTTACCAGGCTAAAGATGTTTGGTAAATGCAAGTTGTCATTTCTACACTGAATGTAGTTTGTTCTTGCTCTGTGAAGCATCAGTCCAAGGGTCATTGATAACGATGACAGGGGTTGAACACTGGAGTATGTGGAGTGAGTAGGTTTTAGCTCAAATCTTACTGATTAAATTCTGTGCCAAATGACCTTGCACTTTAAAACTGAGAAGCCTTTCTGATTTTTCTTCATACAATGTATCTCTGAAAATATTACAGCCTGTGCAATGACTGGGTGGAGATGATGTCTGGGTCATCTCAGATTGTCTGGGTCAGTACAAGGTTGTACTTCATGAACAAGAGACCATTATTCATGCTATTTACAATGTGTCTTCCAAGAAATGTGGAGTTTTCTCTCTCTTCCCCCTCTTTACTGGAATCATCCCTTGGAATTATATCAAATACATTTAATTTGGACTGGATCAGACTCCAATGGGAGAGGCAGATGCCTGTCTCTTGAGGAGGTTTCTTTTGAAATTAATACCATTTACTTTGCTCTTTCCCCATTTTCCCTTTTTAAGTTCAAAAGGGACCTGAGGGGCAACTTTTTCACGCAGAGGGTGGTGAGTATATGGAACGAGCTGCCAGAGGAAGTATTTGAGGTAGGTACAATACTATCATTTAAAGAAGCACATGGATAGGTACATGGAGGGGTTGGGCCGGATGCAGCTGGATGGCGTAGCTGGGTGGACAATGTGGTCGGCATGGACTACTTGGGCGGAAGGGCCTGTGTTCGTGCTGTATTGCTCTATGACTCTATTTATCCAGTTCCCTTTGAATGTTACGATTGAATCTGCTTCCTCTGCCCTTTCAGAAAGACCATCTCCGATCACATTCACTATATGAAAGAACTTCCCTGCCATTCTTAATTAGGGTTCTTTTGCCAGTAACCTTAAACCTGCCACTGGGTACAGTTTATCATTATTTATTCCACCAAGATTGAACAAATTTCCTCGATCTTTGTTGTTCAGTCAGAACCTGATGTGATCATTCCAGTGGGCATAAAAGCTCACCTAATGCTATTACAAAAAAAAGCAAGGGGTTTCTCCACAGTCTTCTGGTCAATGTTTTTTCTATGGCCTGGTCTGCTGTTTGTGGAATCCTTCTGTTCCCAAATTGGCTACCATGTTTCATACACTCCAACAGTATCTAGCGCTTTGAGGCACTGAAGCTTCTAGGCTCACTAAATCTTTGAGCTTCTAAACCTGGGCCTCTGTACCTCCGTCTGCAACTGGATCCTCGACTTCCTCATCGGGAGACCACAGTCAATGCAGATCGGTAGTAACATCTCCTCGTCGCTGACAATCAACACAGGCGCACCTCAAGGATGCATGCTTAGCCCACTGCTCTACTCTCTCTACACTCATGACTGTGTGGCTAGGCACAGCTCAAATGCCATCTGTAAATTTGCCAATGACACCACTGTCGTTGGTAAAATCTCAGATGGCAACGAGGAAGCGTACAGGAGGGAGATAGATCGGCTGGTTGGGAGGTGTCGCAACAACAACCTCGCACTCAGCGTCAGCAAGATCAAGGAATTGATTGTGGACTTCAGGAGGGGGAAGTCGGGAGAACACACATCAGTCCTCATTGAGGGGTCAGCAGTGGAAAGGGTGAGCAGCTTCAAGTTCTTGGGTGTCAACATCTCTGAGAATCTGTCCTGGGCCCAACACGTTGATGCAATCACAAAGAAGGCACGCCAGTGGTTCGACTTCATTAGGAGTTTGAGGAGATTCGGTACGTCACCAAAGACTCTTGCAAATTTCTTCAGATGTACAGTGGAGAGCATTCTGACTGGTTGCATCACAGCCCAGTATGGAGGCTCCAATATTCAGGATCGCAAGAGGCTGCAGAGGGTTAATTCCCCATTAGTTTTCATTGTAGTGATTCCTCCCCACATTCCCATCAGCTCCCCCCAGATTCTACCACTCACTCACACACTAGGGATAATAAGATATCTTTATTAGTCACATGTACATCGAAACACACAGTGAAATGCATCTTTTGCGCAGCGTGTTCTGGGGGCAGCCCACAAGTGTCGCCGTACTTCCGACGCCAACATAGCATGCCCACAACTTCCTAACCTGCCCGTCTTTGGAATGTGGGAGGAAACCAGAGCACCCGGAGGAAACCCACGCAGACACGGGGAGAACATACAAACTCCTTACAGACAGTGGCCGGAATTGAACCTGGGTCACTGGCACTGTAATAGCGTTACGCTAACCGCTACACTACCGTGCCTGCCCATTTACAGTAACCAATTAATCGGCATTAAGAGACTCAAAATACTATGGCAGGACTTGCAGAGTAAATGGTAGGATCCTGTAGAACAAAGAAAGTGTTGTAGAACAGAGAAGCCTCTGTGTACAGGTACGTAGTTCCCTGAAAGTGGCAACACAGGTATACAGGGCGGTGAAGGAGGCATTTGGCACGCTGGCCTTCATCAGTCTGGGCAATGAATACAGGAATTGGGATGTCATGTTACAACTGTACACGTTGTAGGTGAGACCACACTTGGAGATTTGTGTGAGGTTCTGGTCGACCAGGTATAGGAAGGATGTATTGGTTTTATTATTGTCACTTGTACCGAGATACAGTGAAAAACTTGTCTTGCATACTGATCGTACGGGTCAATTCATTACACAGTGCATTGAGGTAGTACAGGGTAAAAACAATAACAGAATACAGAGTAAAGTGTCACAGCTGTAGGGAAGTGCATTGCAGGTAGACAATAAGGTGCAAGGTCATAACAAAGTAGATTGAGGTCAGAGTCCATCTCATCGTATAAGGGAACTGTTCAATAGTCTTATCACAGTGGGATAGAAGCTGTCCTTGAGCCTGGTGGTACGTGCCCTCAGGCTCCTGTATCTTCTACCCAATGGAAGAGGAGAGAAGAGAGAATGACCTGGGTGGGTTGGGTCTTCGATTATGTTGGCTGCTTTACCATGGCAGCGAGAGGTATAGACAGAGTCCATGGAGGGGAGGCTGGTTTCTGTGATGCGCTGGGCTGCGTACACAACTCTCTACAGTTTTTTGCGGTCCTGGGCAGAACAGTTGCCGTACCAAGCTGTGATGCATCCCGTGTTCGGTGCAGACACTGTGGGCCGAAGGGCCTGTTTCTGCTGTACTATGTTCTGGAAGTGTCTCGCAAGGGCCTTGCACACAGTGATCTACTTATGAAGTGGAGTCACCATTGTAATTTAGGAAATGCACTATATTAAAACTCCAATAATCCGGCATACGTTAGTTTAGCAATCCTGATGGTTTGGCATCTGATTCACTCGTTAGTCCAGAGTGAGAGTCAGCCTCCAGGATGCAAGCGGGGTGTGCGGTCAGAGTTGGAGGTGGGATTTGGAGTACTCCTGTACTTCCCGCTCCCTTCAAACTCACCGGATTTGTCGGAAAATTTATTCCACTACTATGCAACATGTAAAGATTGTGAAACAAGTAACATCCAAAGGTCCGGAAAATCTGCTTGTAGTCCTAAAGGTGTCGAATTATTGAAGATTTACTGCAGTAGGCTTCTGTAGAGATAACTCCTCCCATGAGATAATGACTGGATAATGTGATTTTAAGTGTTTTTTGAAAGATAAATGTGTGAAACCATGAGCAAGTCTGATTGGAATCAACTTCCAGAAGAGTATCGTGGCAAAGTCTTTATGAAATTTAGCCGTGAGCTGTGACTGATTAACTCCATGCAGTGTGGCCTAATGAACAGGCACACTACACAGTGCTGCTCTCAGATGCAGCTTCTCAATATAATGACATTGACACCGTGCCAAAACTGATAGTTCACAATTCTTTATAAATAGCTTCTTCTGTTCTCTCCCCTGGGAGCCTCGTGAGGTCTTCGCATGCAGCCAAGTGGGATAAGTAGCAGAATTCTGGGCTGCTAGAGCCTCATTAGTGTTCAAGCAGAGGGGTTCGTTTGGAAGGAAGGTGGCAGACACAGAATCGGTGTGAGCGGGGGGAAGCGGACGGAGGCAGTGGTATGCCTGTGAGAGGGATTCACAGATGGAGCTGTCGACGGGTGAGAAGTCAGTAAACTAGTTTTACACGTGCATTGAGTGATACTTTGGTTGTTTTGGTTTGCAAACCTGATGTGTGAATTCCTTTCATTCTGGCAATGATGTAGACTATTTTCTAAATAGGGAATTCAGAAATCGGAGGTGCCAAGGGACTTGGGAGAGCTAGTTCAGGATTCCTTCAAGGTTAACTTGCAGGTTGAGTGGGTAGCAAGGAAGGCAAATGCAAGAGAAACAAAGGACTGCAGATGCTGGAATCTAGAAGAAAAACACGATGATGCTGGAGGAACTCAGCAGGCCAGGCAGCATCCGTGGAGCAAAGCAGGCGGTCAACGTTTCTGGTCAGGACTCTTCGTCAGTTCCGAAGACAAATGCAATGTTTGCATTCATTTCGAGAGAGCGAGAATGTAAAAGCAAGGATGTACTGCTGAGGCTGTATAAGGCATTGGTCAGACTGCATTTGGAATATTGTGAGCAATTCTTGGCCGTGTATCTGAGGAAGGATGTGCTGGCCCTGGAGAGGGTCCAGAGGAGGATCATAAGAATGATCCCAGGAAACAAAGGCTTTAACGTATGAGGGGCATTTGATGTCTTTGGGCCTGTACTCGATGGTGTTCAGAAGGTTGAGGGGGAATCTGAAACCGATTGAATACTGAAAGGCCTGGATAGAGTGGATGTGGAGAGGATGTTTCTATCAGTGGCAGAGTCCAGGATCCGAAGGCACAGCCTCAGAATAAAGGGACGTCCCTTTAGAACTGAGATTTCTTCAGCAAGAGGGTGATGAATCTATGGAACTCATTGCCACAGGTGGCTGTGGAGGCCAAGTCATTGGGTGTATTTAAGGCAGAGATTGATAGGTTCTTGATCGGTAAGGGGGTTACGGGGAGAAGGAGAGAGAATGGGGTTGGGGGGATAAAGAAATCAGCCATGATTGAATGGCAGAGCAGACCCGATGGGCAGAATGGCCTAATTCTGCTCCTATGTCTTATGGTTGCATGTTATAAAACAGAGAAGTTTTACAGCAACCACAGGAAGTTCTGCATGCTGTAACGTTTGGAGGTTTTATCTGTGTGCAAGCACAGTGGTAGGAAGAGTGGGGAATGTTGCGGTCTCTTGTAGAGTTTTTCTAATTGAGAGGTTCGTGGTACGGGAGCTGGAAGACGCCCTCCAGCAAGCGAGGTGCAGATCAGTCCTTGCCTTCCGTGTGCTTTCTCATTTATTGGCTGGTTGTCTCTGGCCTCCTGTCACTGGGCTTTGCTGTCATCAGCTGTGCTGCCGAGGGAGTGGGAAGGGGGTTGTGTTCCTGATGAGTAGCCGGGGTTGGGTTGTGCTCTGAATAAGCAAGAGGCGTCGCTGGAAACCTGCGGCATGTTCGTAAACTGCATTCTCTGACCAGAATAATGGTGAGAATGATTGAGGGGGACTGACGTACTCGGAATACAGGCTGACTGCAAGTTATGACTGACTACCTTACAGACATACAGGCATATGAACAAGCTCCCATAAAATTATTAAATTCAAAAGTCTGTATATATATATACATTCATAGAACATAGAACAGTACAGCACAGGAACAGGCCCTTCGGCCCACGATGTCTGTGCCAAACACAATGCCAATTTAAACTAAATTTCTTCTGCCTGTACGTGATCTATATCCCTCCATTCCCTGCATATTAATGTGTCTATCTAACAGCCTCTTAAATGCCACTGTCATATCAGCTTTCACCACTGGCAGCTCATTCCAGGCACCCACCACTCTGTGTAAAAAAAACTCCCCACACATCTCCTTTAAACTTACCTCTCTCACAATGCATGTCCTATGAACAGCAGAGCCCTCTCCTTCCCCCCTCCTCTCCCCCTCTCTCCCCCTCCTCTCTCTCTCCCCTCCTCTCTCTCTCCCCCTCCTCTCTCTCTCTCTCTCTCTCCCCCCCTCTCTCTCTCCCCCTCCTCTCTCTCTCCCCCCCTCCTCCCTCTCCCCTCTCCCCTCTCTCTCCCCCCTCACTCTCTCCCCCTCCCTCTCACCCTCCCCTCTCACTCTCCCCCCTCCCCCTCACTCTCTCCCCCCCTCCTCACTCTCTCCTCTCTCTCTCCCCCCCTCCTCTCTCTCTCCCCCACCTCTCTCTCTCCCCCCCTCCTCTCACTCTCCCCCCCTCCTCTCTCTCTCCCCCTCCTCCCTCTCTCCCCCCCTCCCCTCTCTCCCCCCCACCCCTCTCCCTCCTCCTCTCTCTCCCCCACCCCCCAACCCCCCGGTTTTTGTGTATTTTCTGAGTTATAGATAAAATCAACTGATGGTAATCTGTAAAAATGGACTGTCTTCCATAACTACCAAAGTTACAGGTTATCTACTTAAAAGCAATCTTGCCTGTTCAATCATTCCTCCCCCGCTCCTCCTGTCTAAACTGACACTCGCTGTGCTCCTAACCTACCTGTTACAGATGTCACCACTCAACTCTCACACACTGTTGCCTGCGTCAGAACCATACTTGGATAGTACCGTGCAGGGTGGCACAGAGTTGCAATGGAAAACAGCTGACTTGAAATGAAGAACATATACGAATGAAGTTAAATGTTAAATCCCTGCACTGTGTTTAAAAGAAAGTCGGCCTGTTAGAATGGTGATAAATAATGGCAATGAAATGTATCAACTTGACTGTCTTTCAGTTTCTGAATTGCGCCTTGGCTTTTAAACAGAAGCAACCACATTGTCAGACACATGCCTTGTGGTGGAAGTCTCACTATTCCTCTTTTGCACTATTTATTTATTTTTGTAACTTATCGTAATTTTTATGTCTTGCACTGTACTGCTGCTGCAAAACAACAAATTTCACGACATCTGTCAGTGATAATAAACCTGATTCTGATCAACACAATGGAAACAGCAATAAACTCATCCAATCTGTGGAGGCATAAGTAAATGCAAAAGCAATAAACATCCAAGCTTGGGTGTTCGAGTTGTTAATACACATGATTTTTGTGGTCTTTAAAACTTAGAAGGCACTGGATGCGTATTGGTATTGGTTTATTATTGTCACTTGTTGAGGTACAGTGAAAAACTTCTCTGGCACACCGTTCGTACAGATCCATTCATTACACAGTGCATTGAGGTAGTGCAGGTAAAAACAATAACAGAATACAGAGTAAAGTGTCACAGCTACAGGTAAGTGCATTGCAGGTAGACAATAAGGTGCAAGGTCATAACAAGGTAGATTGTGAGGTCAAGAGTCCATCTCATCATATAAGGGAACCGTTCAGTAGTCTTATCACCGTGGGGTAGAATCTGTCCTTGAGCCTGGTGCTATGTGCCCTCAGGCTCTTGTATCTTCTGCCTGATGGGAGAGGGAAGAAGAGAGAATGATCCGGGTGGGTGGGGTCTCTGATTATGCTGGCTGCTTCACCAAGGCAGTGAGAGAGCCTTATTGAAGAATAGAGAATGAATTCTTTCTTTTTTTTGATATTCAGTAAAATCAGACTTTTTTCCATTAATGAAAAGCAACTAGTCAAGAAATGCATTAACTTTCAGCCTCTTTAAAACTCAATTGAATTGAGGTCGATATTAGCAACTGACACACTTGTTCAAAGTCTGACTACCTTATTACAGTTTGCCTCTGCCTGCCAGAACCCCTCTACCACAATACAGACCAGTGTACTTCACAGATAAATGAGATTGGTCAGTGGTCTGTGTGTATTTTGAAAGCCACATTCCTAAAGCAAAGTGAACCATCTGTAAGTTCTGCATGGTTGATGTTTGTAGTCTGGTTGGATCTTCCAATTGATAAAATAGACCTTTTGGCAAAGTTTTTTTTTCATTTTAAGTGGGCAGAAAAATGAACCTCTCTGATGAAATAAACTCCTTATTTATTCATTTATTTCCTTTTGTTTTCAGCCAATCTCCATATTATGGGATGTCAAGGACCATATCAGTTCCTAATGTGGTTTTTGTTTTGCGATATTTTACTACATTAAAAGTACCCTTAAAACACAAAGCTTTGCAGTTTATTGAGTTTTTAAACATGAATTTAAAAAACTAATCTTTCAAGAAGTTCAAATTATCTGCAGATTTAATTAAGATGAATAGCACAGGCCAGAAAAAAAAACAGATGATTAATTAATTTGAGTTAAATTCCTTTGGATAATGCAGAATAGAATACAATCTATTCCCACTTTTAGTGATAAGTATCACTTTTTTTTTGCTGATTACTGCCTTGCGATTTGGCCACTCTGCAAGCACAAGTAGAACAGTATCTTTCTTCTGAGTTCCTGTACCGAGTTCATGAGATAAACCATTTGTTCTTGCACACTGCAGTGAGATGTAGTTCTTAATTTGCTTAATAGAATGTTTAATTAAAACCTCAGATGGAAGCCGCAGAGCACTACTTTTTAGAGTAAATGAAATAAGATGCTCAATCTGAAATAAAAACAGGTCTTTAACCTAAAACATTAACTCATTTTCTCTTTCCGTAGATGCTGTCTGACCTGCTTTGTGTTTACAGCATTTTCTGTTTTTATCTCTACTTTTCAGACTCTTTTAGGGTTGCAGTAAGGCACAGACTCTCATTCAAGTCTGATAACATTCACATCAGCACAGCCTGCAGATCAAGTTACTGCTGTAAATTCCCTGCTGTTTAGTTTCTCTGCGAGGGACGTATTGATAGATCAGTTTATAATTCAGTTTGCTGTGCAATGCGTATGTACTGGATGCTTTAATCAGATTAAACATAAATCATAAAGGGGGAGAAAGGGGTCTATTCATTTTACTCCTTGTATAACTTGGAACCAGTGGGTACATTTGAATTGCCACAGTTGTAGGAATCATGGCAGCCACTCTATACACAGCAAGATCCCTCAAATGACAATGTGGTGATGGCCAGATAATCTCTGTTGGTTGAAGAATGGTTCTTGGAGAAGTCCCCTGCTCTTTTTTGAAATGAGTTTGTGGGAATTTAAGTGAAGGGGCAGATGGGGCCTTCGTTTAATGTTCCATCTCTGAGACATCACCTCCAAGAGCACAGCACCTCTGAAGGCGGTGCCAAGAGCAAGGCAGTTGGGAACAGAACCGTATCTGTTGGTGCGCGGTGCTATTTTGTACACACGTCCCCGATTCTGCCTGGACCCCTTCCAGTCACAGTTACTGGAACATTGCACCTTGGTCACTTCCGTAGGTTTAAAACCAGTTGCATTTGTCAGCTCTTTCCCTCAGGCAAATAGCAGCCCAATTGCCAGCTGGCAGAGATGGGACCCAAGAGCCTTCCTGCTCTGTCCAGCTGACCTGGTCCCTAGAGAAATTCCCTGAATAATCAAGGGGGGGGGGCCTGTATTTCATGAATTTCTGAATCTCAGTAAGATGTAGCGGTTAGCATAACGCTATGACAGTGCCAGCGACCCGGATTCAATTCTGGCCGCTGTCTGTAAGGAGTTTGTACGTTCTCCCCGTGTCTGTGTGGGTTTCCTCCTGGCGCTCCGGTTTCCTCCCACATTCCAAAAAGATGTCTGGGTTAGGAAGTTGTGGGCGTGCTGTGTTGGCGCCGGAAGTGTGGCGGCACTTGTGGGCTGCCCCCAGAACACTCTGCGCAATTCCCTGTGTGTTTTGGTGTACATGTGACTAATAAAGATATCTTAATTTTACTGCAGGAAAGGAAGCCGTTTGGCTTCTTGAGCCAGTCGGGCATTATTGAAGGGTAATCCAGCTGGCCCACTCCTCTCCCACTTCCTTGCAGGTACTCGCCCATTTCCCTTTAGAATCTGCCTTGACTTTCCCTGACAATGCTTTCCAGATGTGTAATGTGTACTGAGTGTAACACTCTATTGTAACAGCTTTCTTCTTGTCACTTTTGGTTCTTTTGCCAATCACCTTCATTCTGTGCCACCTAGTCCTTGGCACTGTGCCCATGGGAACACACTGCTACCCACATGATAGGCATCCCATCCGCCACCATTCACTCACTCCACCACCGACACACAGGAGCAGCAGTTTGTACCATGCACTGCAGCAACTCACCTTAGACATCATCTTCCAAACCCAACACCTCTACCAGTGAGAAGGACAAGGGCAGCAAAACCATGGGCAACGCCAGCCCCTGGAAGTTGCCTCCAAGCCACACGCCATCCTGACTTGGAAATATATCGCCGTTCCTTCACCGTCGCTGGGTCAAAATCCTGGAACTCAATCCCTAACAGCACTGGGGTGGACCCACACCTCGGCGGTTCAAGAAGGCGGCTCACTAAGGGCATCTAAGATAAGATATCTTTATTAGTCACATGTACATCGAAATGCACAGTGAAATGTATCTTTTGCGTAGAATGTGCTGGGGGCAGCCCACAAGTGTTGCCACACTTCCGGCGCCAACGTAGCATGCCCACAACTCCCTAACCTGTACACCTTTGGAATGTTGGAGGAAACCGGAGCACTCGGACGAAACCCACGCAGACATGGGGAGAACGTACAAACTCCTTACAGCGGCCGGAATTGAACCCAGGTCGCTGGTGCATCCCTTCAATGAATAGATTAAGAAAAAGTTTCCCTCTATTTACTCTTCTAGTAATTTTAAATATCTTGATCAGACCCCACTTAATTGGTATTGGTGTTGGTAATTGGTTTATTATTGTCACATACACCAAGATACAGTTTAAAGCTTTTGTTTGCGTGCCATCCAGACAAATCATGCCGTACATGATTACATCGTGGTAGTAAAAAGAAAACAATGCAGAATATAGTGTCACAGTTACAGAGAAGTGGCAGTGCAGGCAGCCAAAAAGTGCAAGGGCCATGGCGAGGTAGACTGGGAGATCAAGAATTTATCTTTTAGTGCATAAGAAGTCTGTTCAAGAGTCTGATAACAGTGGGATAGAAGCTGTCCTTGAGCCTGGTGGTACATGCTCTTGGGCTTTTGTATCTTCTGCCTGATGGGAGTGGGGAGAAGAGAGAATGTCTGGGATGGGAGGGGTCCTTGATTATATTAACTGCTTTCCCGAGGCAGTGGGAAGTATAGACGGAGGGGAGGCTGGGTTACTTGATGGACTGAGCTGCATTCACAACTGTCTGCAAGTTCTTGCAGTCTTGGGCAGAGCAGTTGCTGTACCCAAGACTGCAAGTTCTTGCAGTCTTGGGCAGAGCAGTTGCTGTACCAAGCCGTGATGCATTGAGGGATGGACAATAAATGCTAGCATTGCTACTGACAATCGTACCTTTTTAATGAATAAACCTGCATTGGGCGAGGGGAGATGGTTAATTAATCTTCCATCGGTACTTCGAGAGTTCCCACAAGGACCTAGTAAACAACTTCAGCACCAAGCAAAGCACACAGAATATATGAATTAGAACCAATGGCCACTCAGACCATTGAGCCAACTCCACCATTCCAATATGATCATTAGTTGCATGCTGCTGTTAATCACAGTCCATCAACTAATGAAGGTCATTCGGGAAGGTCCCAGAGGAGCAGATGTGGGTGCCACCAGTCTTCCGAGAAACATGGAGCAGGACAATCCCAGGAAGAGGGAGGCAACAGGTTGAAAATCTCTTCACTCTTTGGCAAATTTGGACAACTGATTTTTCCCTGTACAATATTTAACCGCAGCAACCCAAATTTATAGATGTTCTGCGGAAGGTACGGTTTACTACACAGGTTGGAGAGCCTTGCTGAGAAAACTGACTGCATTCTGGGTGATACCCAATGGTCTAAATGCAGCATTCAAACAAGTTAATACGCAGGGCTGATCTGACCTGGTCAATTAATTGGAGCATTGTGTCCAGTTCCAGGCACGACACTTTGGGAATGCTGTGAGTGTGCAGAGAGACTCACGCACTCTATACCATTCACCTCAACCACTTCCCGAGTTGGCATCTTCCACAATCTCACCACCCCTTCATTAAAATCATTTCTTCAGAATTGCCTGTTTGATTTTAGCTGTTTATCTTGTGTACCTTCTCATTATGTCATTCCTTCAAAGCCCTTCCTGATTTTAAAGACCTGTATCACACCACCTCTTCAACTGCTTGTCTCAGAAGAAGAGAAACCAATTACAACTCATTACTCCCTTGTGTTTCTGATACAGGGGCTCCCCAGGTTACAAATCAACTGGCTTGCAAAAAATTGACTTTACGCAGATTCTCCCAAACATTTTTAAAGCATTTTTTTCAAGCTAGTAATATTAGTAATAAAATGTTTCATTAATGACAGGATACAGTATATATTCCATTTGCTTAATTATGGGTAGTGTTGGGGTGGTTATTCAATGAAACAAAAGAATTATAGTGAGTGTATGTAGAGCGATACGATATGGGTGACTGACTTATAGAACATAGAACACTACAGCACAGCACAGGCCCTTCGGCCCACAATGTTGTGCTGACATTTTATCCTGCTCTGAGATCTATCTAACCCTTCCCTCCCACATAGCCCCCCATTTCTCTATCATTCATGTGGAGATATCGGTCCTTGGGAATGGAAACTTTGCGCTGTATTCTTGTATCCCCTCTAAACCTCTTCCCTTTAAACTTGTGTCCTCTCGTTTTAGACACGTGCTATGGGTAAAGGTTTCCTACTATCTGCCTTATCTGTGCTGCTCATGTTTTACACCTCTGGCCCCTGCCATCAGCCTTCTCAACCTGATGGTCAGCAAGGAGAGGGTGGGGCCAAAGGGCCTGCTTCTGTGCTGTACTACCTTGTGACACTCACGGAAGGGCGGGGAATACACAACAGGTCAGTCTGCAGCCGTGGAGAGAGAGTTAACATTGTGGGTCAACGACCTCCCATCAGAAGAGAACCCCACCCAGGCTAGGTGCTAAATTTCTCACAGGATGACATTTGTTGGTCTTTGCGGAGTGTATTTGGCTGCAGTGATGTGTCAGTGTACTTGATCATGTGTGATTGTCAGCAAGCTGAACTTTGCTGCATTTATCTGATGCTCTCCTAACATGTCACATTGCGTTCGGTTCTGGTTGCCCCATTACAGGAAGGATGTGGAGGCTTTGGAGAGGGTGCGGAAGAGATTCACCAGGATGCTGCCTGGATTAGAGGGCATGTGCTATGAGGATAGGTTGGACAAACTTGTGTTGTTTTCTCTGGAGTGGCAGAGGCTGAGGGGAGACCTGATAAAGGTTTATAAAATTGAGAGGCATAGACAGGGCAGATGGCTGGTATCTTTCTCCCAGGGTTGAAATGCCTACTACCAGAGGGCATGCATTTAAGGTGACTGATAAGGTGCCACCCTATCAGGCAACACATTCCAGGAATCCACCACACTCTGAGTAAAAAAAACTTACCCCTCACATCTCTTCTGAACCTACCCCCTCTCACCTATGATTTGTCTCAGTTAAAGGGATATTTTTCTTTTTATCCCTCCTTCCCACCGCCTGCCCCCCCCCCCCCCCCCCACCCTCTTCTCCAACAAGTTACCATGAGGAATTGCTACCAATTAAAACCAAATGGGAACCTAATGGGCACAGGTTAATGCCATGTACCAGTGTGGTATCAGATTCTCGGCTGAGTGCCTGTTTAATGTAAAGTGAAGCATGAACAGATCATCATCCTCTCCGCAGTTCCTCTGGGCTATATACAGAAACGGGAAGGACAAGTTCCTTCCATGGTATTCAAAGCAGTGACCTGGCTAAAGGTTAAAGCTCTCTGCTGTACAGGCGTTCACTTTAAATTCTTGACTGATATGTGGAAGCTGTAGGAGTGTGCTGTGAGCATTCTTTGTGGGACAGCCTCTGCACAGGGCAAAGAATGCAAAGGATACCAAGTGATTGGATTGTTTGCTTTACATAGCACAAGTGCACGTAAATGGCAATTTGATACACGTTTGTACCAATGTTTATGTTGATCATGAGTTTCTTTCTAAGTGGCTTCATCTTGCCCTCTCAATACCCTTCCATTTCTTTTCCCCTTGTTTATGTGGCTACCTCTTAAGTGCCGTACTTATCATTCATAGAGTCATACAGCATGGAAACAGGCCCTTCGGCCCAACTCGTCCATGCTGACTGTGTTGCCCAGCGAGCTAGTCCCATTTGCCCACATTTGGCCCGTAGCCTCTGAACCTCTCCTCTCCATGTAATTGGTAAATTGGTCTATTATTGTCACATGTACCGAGCTACAGTGAAAAACTTTGTTTTGCATGCCGTCCATACAGATCATTTCATCACATTAGTGCAGTGAGGTAGTACAAGGGAAAACAATAACAGAATGCAGAATAAAGTGTTACAGTTACAGAGAAAGTGCAGTGTAGGCAGACAATAAGGTGCAAGGCCATAACGAGGTAGATTGTGAGGTCAAAAGTCCATTTTATCGTAGTAGTCGTTCAATAGTCTTATAACAGCAGGATAGAAGCTGTCCTTGAGCCTGGTGGTATGTGCTTTCAGGCTTTTGTATCTTCTGCCCGATGGGAGGGGGGAGAAGGGAGAATGTCTGGGGTGGGTGGGGTCTTTTATGTTGGCTGCTTTACTGAGGCAGTAAGAAGTATAGACGTAGTCCATAGAGGGGAGGCTGGTTTCCATGATGGACTGAGCTGTGTTCACAACTCTCTGCAGTTTCTTGCAGTCTTGAGCAGAGCAGTTGCCGTACCAAGCCGTGATGCATCCAGATTAGATGCACCAGAGAAAGCATCCCTAAAAATTGGTGAGGGTCAACAGGGACATGCTGAATTTCCTCAGACTTCTGAGGAAGCAGAGGCGTTGGTGCGCTTTCCTGGACAGTTTGCCAACCATCAAACACTCACCTGCACTAATCCAATACTAATCCCAAATCGCCCCAGATTCTGTCCAAAACATCAACTGTCCCTCTGCCTCCACAGATGCTGCCTTACACTCCAGCAGTTTTCTCTGCTCTAGATTCCAGTACCTGCAGTCTCTTGCACCCCCACTCACCCACACACCAGTGAACAGTCAACGGACCCAATCCGCACTTCTTTGGGATGTGGGAGGAAACCCATGCGGTCACAGGGAGAACGTGCAAACTCCACACCATCAGCACTGGAGGTCGGGGTTGAACCTGGGTCACTAGACAGGGTCCCCGAGCTGTGCCACCCAAGTAACATTGCTTTAGATGAAGGCTGCAGTGTTGTACACTTTAGCTTGTGGACAGTACTGCAAGCTATGCTCGTGAATATTCCGATTGACATACTAATATCAAACATGGCCAAACCACACCCAGAACTGGGTTACACCCAATGCAGTAGTTTTTTGATCTGTGCACACCACTTCAAACTTGGGCTTTGTTTCAAATCTGTCCACAAATGAAATGGGTTCACTTAAAGTACGCATAATGCTGACAGATTGTTCGCTCATCTTCTTGCTCATCTCCACTGGCACCACTGTGCCTGACTCAGCAGTCATCTGAACCAGTAGAGCAAACGTCTCCATGTTTCAGTGTGGGGCGAGGAGGCAGCCACTGCCATCTTGGGACGGGCAGTCCATGCATTTTGCCAAAAACATCCGCACCTAAAACTGAGCAAGAAAGGTAAAATGTGACCCTATTCAAGTTTATTGTTATGTCAGAGGCATATATACATACATACACAGGGTATAAATGCCATGAAAATTAGCTTTTTGCAGTATAAGGTAACAAACCTGTTAATGCAAATTAACATAAGTTATGCATAATTTTGTTAGATTTTGAAGAATGTCAATTCTCTTTTTCTCTTTTCCCTAGAGTCTTTTGGCCTTCCTCTTGTGCTTAGTCATTTGGGAACATTTACCACCTCCATTATCCCACCAAAGTATGAGACTGAATGTTGACTATTTGACCAAGAGCCAGCCAAGCCCGTTCCCATATCCATGCCTTTTCCCATTTCTCGATGGAGTTGGACAAAGAGTGAAGGTTAGCTTGCAACTGGGTGCTTTAACTTTCACAGAGGAAGGCTTTATCTCAAGTTATATTGAGGCAAGGCATCGTGCGTGCACAAGGTGTCTGTTGAAGCAGTGTAGCTTCTTCAAGACCCCTCATGAATGAGAATTTATTGTGTGGGATCAGCACAGAAACAGGCCCTTCAGCCCAACTCGACCATGCCGACCTAGATGCCTATCTAAGCTAGTCCCGTTTGCCTGCATTTGGCCCCCAAACCTTTCCTGTCTCCGAGTGTCATTTAAATGTTGTTAATGGACCTGTATCACCCACTTGAGAAACAAAGAATGCTGGAATCTAGATGAAAAAACAACATGATGCTGGAGGAACTCAGCAGGCCAGGCAGCATCCATGGAGAAAAACAGACGGTCAACGTTTCGGGTCAGGACCCTTCTTCAGGAGTCCTGACCCGAAACGTTGACCGCCTGCTACTCTCCACGGATGCTGCCTGGCCTGCTGAGTTCCTCCAGTGCCTTGTTGTTTTTTCATGCCTCACCCACTTCCCCTGTCAGCTCACTCCATATACGCACCACCCTCTGTGTGAAGGAGTTACCCCTCAGGTCCCTTTTAAATCTTTCCCCTCTCACCTTAAACCTGTGCCCTCTAGTTTTCGATTCCTTTTCCCGTGGGGGGAGAAAGACTGTTCGTGCATTCACCCTGTCCGTGCCCCTCCTGATTTTATACACCTCTAAGGTCACGAAGCAATGTGAGGATGGCGGACATTGATTTTGGTTTGCTATGGCGAACAGCCTGCACAGACACGGGGCTGAACAGCATTCATAGAACATTACAGCACAGTACAGGCCCTTTGGCCCACAATGTCGTGCTGACATTTTATCCTGCTCTAAGATCTATCTAACTATTCTCTCCCACATAGCCCTCCATTTCTCTATCATTCATGTGTCTATCTAAGAGTCTCTTAAACGTCCCTAATGTATCTGCCCCCACAACCTCTGTCGGCAGTGCGTTCCACGCACCCACCACTCTGTGTAAAAAAAACTTACCCCTGACATCCCCCCTTACACCTTCCTCCAATCACCTTAAAATTATGTCCCCTCGTGTTAGCCGTTGTTGCCCTGGGAAAAAGTCTCTGACTGTCCACTTGATCTATGCCTCTTACCATCTTGTACACCTCTATCAAGTCACTTCTCATCCTCCTCCTCTCCAAAACGAAAAGCCCTAGCTCACTCAACCTATCCTCATAAGACATGCTCTCCAATCCAGGCAACAACCTGGCAAATCTCCTCTGCACCCTCTCTAAAGCTTCCACATCCTTCCCATAATGAGGCGACCAGAACTGAACACAATACTCCAAGTGTGGTCTGACCAGAGTTCTATAGCTGAGCTGTAACTGGGTGAGGAAGAGATTCATCACTCCCCTGCCTCTCTCCCATCGCCTCTCCAGGCACAATGTGGAGGATGTTTAAGATTTGCAATGCATGCAGTACCATTGCAGTTTGATATACCCCAGACCAAATGGTTTTGAAAGACTTTTAAAATCAAATGTGATAATGTCATCTATGGTTATCACCTGCACTCAAACCAAACATTGAGCTGGTCTTGTGTGGAAAGCTGTGTCACTGGGTTGCACCTGCTCACACTCTCCCCTTGACAGACAGACAGACAGACACACACACACACACACACACACACACACACACACACACACACACACACACACACACACACACACACACACACACACACACACACACTACCCTCCTGAATGGAAACTCAGCTGTTAATTGCTATGGGAACCGCTCAGAGCAGTTCACAGCTCTTTCACTTTTCCGCTTGACACTTACCCACTGGGTCCTGTCCTGTCAATCACCAGCTCTGATACTGGCTGAATTGGTGTTAGTTAATTCTGTTTAATTCGACCTCTTTGCTTTGTGTGCAGTTGTATAATGAGTGGCATCGCTGTTATGTACTGTAGTCTCTCTGGCAAGCATCTAAGCTTTGGAATTCCCTTGCTAATTTCTTGGTCCCCATTTCTCTTGCCCATTTCTTTTGCAATATCCAGTGGGGCTTGGTGTCAAGTTTTGTTTGGTAACAGCAGATAAGATAGAGAATCCTAAAAGACTTAGCGATAAAATTAGTCACATGTACATCGAAACACACAGTGAAGTACATCTTTCTACATTACTGAGAATGTGCTGGGGGCAGCCCGCAAGTGTCGCCACGCTTCCAGCGCCAACATACCATGCCCACAACTTCCTAACCTGTATGTTTTTGGAATGTGGGAGGAAACCGGAGCACCCGGAGGATACCCACGCAGATACGGGGAGAACGTACAAACTCCTTGCTGACAGCAGCGGGAATTGAACCCGGGTTGCTGGCCCTGTAATAGCATTATGCTAACCACTACACTACCGTGCCGGTGTTATATTAAGAGTAAAAGGATAGCTCGGGAGAGAGTAGGTCCCCTTGATCAGTGTGGTAATCTGTGTGTGGAGCTGTGGGAAATGGGTGAGGTGTTAAATGAATATTTCTTGTCTGGAGTTACCATGGGGATGGATATGGAAGCTGATGAGTTCAGAGCTGGACGAGGATGTACATGGCACGATTAGTCATTTTGCAGATGACCCCAAATTAGTGGTGTAGTGGACAGTGAAGAAGGTTGTCTAAGGTTATAACAGGATCTGGATCAACTGGGGAAGTGGGCAAAGGAGTGGCAGATGGAATTTAACTCGGACAAGTGCGAGGTGTTGCATTTTGGTCAGTTAAACCAGAGCGGGACATTCACAGTGAACGGCAAGGCCCTGGAGTGTTGTAGAACAGAGAGACTTAGGGGTACAGCTACGTAGTTCCCCGTAAGTGACGACACAGGTAGATGGTGGTGGAGAAGGCATTTGACGTGTTTGCTTTCATCGGCAGAGTAACCAGTTTGGATGTTGCAGGGAGTGCAGTTCTCTGGTGTGTGGACCTGTGCTGCCTACGAGTTTTCTGGGCTCTCTCTTCTCCCTGAAAACTCAGGACCTCTCTGCTGTGCTCCCTGGGGCTCTCGCTCGCTTTGTCTCTCCCTCCCCCCCCCCCCCCACCCTAGCTTCCTGGGATTCTCCCTCCCTCCCTCCCTCTCCCCCCTCCCTCTCCCCCCTCCCTCTCCCCCCTCCCTCTCCCCCTCTCTCGTGTAGTGGCAGGTACAATAACAACATTTAAAAGGCGATTGGACTGGCACATGGACAGAAAAGGTTCAGAGGTATATGGCACAAGGACCAGTTGGGCCGAAGGGTCTGCTTCCGTGCTGTATGACTCTATGACTAAAGAATTAAAAGCGGCTTGCATTTTCATAGCACCGATCACATACCTTTCAGGGCATCCACGATTGGTTGATTCTCCTGTTTGAGAATTGTATTTTTGTTCATTGGTGGGTGTGTGAGTGGTGTATGGGTGTGTGTTGCGGGCAAGGCCAGCCTTTACTGCCCATCATTACTTGCCCTTGGGAAGTTGGTGAGATGTCTTCATGAAAGCTGTAGCCCTTCTGGTGAAGATGCTTCCATGGTGATGTTGGGGGGGACGTTCTAGGATTTAGTCCAAATAATAATGACGAAACAGCGATGAACTTCTAAGTCAGGCTGGTGTGTGACGTGGAGGGGATTGCAGCTACTGGTGTTGCCATAGTTCTTGCTACTGTTCTCCTTCTAAGAAGTAATATTTGGTGGGGTGGTGGGGGGGTGGAAGAAGGGTGGCCCAGTGGCGCAGCTGGCAGAGCCGCTGCCTCACAGTACGACAGACCCAGGTTCGATCCTGACCTCGGTCACTGTCAGTGTGGAGTTCACTCGTTCTCCCCGTGACTGTGTGGGTCTCCTCCAAGTGCTCTGGTTTCCTGCCACATCCCAAAGGTGTACGGGTTGATGGGTTAACTGGCTGCTGTAAATTGCCCTCGGTGTGTGGTGAGTAGTAAAATCCGGGGGGAGTTGATGGAAATGTGGGGGAAATAAAAGATGGGATTAATGTAGGATTGGTGTAAATGGCAGTTGATGGTTAGTACAGACTTGGTGGGCTGAAGGGCCTGTTTCCGTGCTACAACTCTCTTTGACTGAAATTTATCACAAAATTAAAGGCTGAGAAAGGTTAGAAACCTTTTCTGCGAAAAGAGAAAACTGGTGTTTGATAGATCAGAGGATCTGAAGGAGAGGTTGACAGAGTACAGCATGACCTGGGTCAATCCTGACCTGATCCAATCCTGATCCATTGAAGGCCTGGATAGAATGGACGTCGAGAGGATGATTCCATCAGTAGGGAGTCTAGGATCCAAGGGCACAGCCTCACAATAAAGGGACATCCCTTTAGAACTGAGATGAGGTGGAATTTCTTCAGCCAGAGGGTGGTGAATCTGTGGAATTTGTTGCCACAGAGGGCAGTGGAGGACAAGTCATTGGGTGTACCTAAGGCAAGGATTGATAGGTTCTTGATTGGTAAGGGGGTTAAGGGTTACGGGGAGAATGGGGTTGAAAAAAGAATCAGCCATGATTGAAGGGAGGAGCAGACTCGATGGGCTGAATGGCCTAATTCTGCTCCTATATCTCATGGTTTTATGAATGCCAGTACAGACTAGATAGGCTGAATGGCTTGTCTGCTATGCAGAAGAACTAGAATTCATTGCCATTACATTCACACATTCAACTTAAAAGAACAGCAAATTGTATTAAAAAAAATTGAAAATTACCATCATTTGTCAAAGGTAAACTAGCCCTGGAAGCAAAATTTGTCAAGATGCCTTTTTTTGATATATTCCTTCATTTGCAGTTGAGCTGCATTCTTGCTGCCTAGTAATTCAATTTCCTTCGATGGTTTATGCAAGAATAAGCCTTCTTTTAAAAAAAAAGACAGCCTACCAAGCAGCACATCCCATTCAAAGTCTCCATTCAAAGCAGGTCTCCAGTCACACCCAGTGTAATAACTCCCTCATGCAAAATCTTGTTTCTTGCAGAAAGAGTGACGCTTGTTTTTCTAATACTCTCTGGACTTCAGTGGTATGTCTTCCAGAGCAGAAGCCACATTTATAAGTCTGGAAAAAGACAGACCCTTCATTCTCTGTACTACCTCAATGCACTGTATAATGAATTGACCTGTATGAATGGTATGCAAGACAAGTTTTTCACTGTACCTCAGTACAAATGCCCATAATAAACCAGTACCAAAAGAAGTAACAAGAACTCCACAGAATCATTGCATCATCTTATCATTCGTATGTGGGATGTAAAAGTCCAGCATTTACTGCTTATTCCTCTCAATGTTGATGGATTTGTGTCTTTCCCCTCCTGCCACTGTTGTTTATTTTGCCCAGGGCCAGTTCGCTAAGCTCCTGTTCTGGATTTGCTTCCTATCAGATCCCAGCTCACTTCTTGTTGAGAATGAGGTACCGTGCAAGCATGCAATACTGGGTTGCAAACTGCTGAAACTCGTCCAACAAGCTTGTATGAAGGTTATTACTGCACTGAAGCTGTAATCTGGCAATTCTTCACCGCTGGTGCACTGATATTTTGTGGTTGATTTTCCATATTTCCCTAATGGCGTAGAAGGAGGCCATTTTGACCCATCGAGTCCATGCCGGCTCACAGAATGATCACATTCCCAATAATTTTCCCTGTTCTCCACACACTCCCGTCAACTCCCTCAAGATTCTACCGCCCACCCACACACCAGGGGCAATTTACAGTGGCCAATTGACCTACCGACCCGCACATCTCTGGGATGTGGGAGGGAACCGGAGCACCCAGGGGAAGCCGACGCGGTCGCAGGGAGAACGTGCAAACTCCACGCAGGGAGAACGTGCAAACTCCACGCAGGCAGGAGGTCAGGATCGAACCTGGGTCGCGGGAGTTGGAAGGCAGCAGGTTCACCACGCACGTTGCTGTGCCACACTTGTTACTCGCTTCATTGTTGGCCTTTTGCACGCACCTCCATATTGGCTTGTAATGTCTCTGGCACTCTCTGAAAACTGCCTGAATGTATCTTAAATGACAGATGCAACAGGGAGTTCTAACCTGCAGCTAGTAAGAACCACAAGGCTAGCTTGTTAATGTAGTCTCCAGATCAGCCAACACCCATGCACTCAGCTGTATTACACAGCATCAAAACATGGGCAGAGATGAGGAATAGCAACTGAGAGAGTTCAAATCCCACCATGGCACGTCAGAAAACTAAATTCAATAGACAAGGTGCATCATAGCTTGGTACGGCAACTGCTCTGCCCAAGACCGTGAGAAACTCCCAGAGAGTTGTGAACACAGGCCAGTCTGTCACGCAGAAGCCTCCCCTCTATTCACTCCATCTGTATTTCCTCCTGCCTCAGGAAAGCAGCCCGCATAATCAAAGACCCCTCCCAACCCGGACATTCTCTCTTCTCCCCTCTCCCATAGGACAGAAAATACAAAAGCTTGAGAACATGTACCACCAGGCTCAAGGACAGCTTCTTCGAATCTCTTATACGATAAAGCTGAACTCTTGATTTTATTCCAAAGACGTACTGGTTAGGAGCTGTGGGCATGCTATGTTGGCACTGGAAGAGTGGCGACACTTGCGGGCTGCCCCCAGCATATTCTCAGTAATGCAAAAAGACGCATTTCACGTTTCGATGCACGTGACTAATAAATACCTTAAATACCTTGTCGTGGCCCTTGCACTTCATTTGTCTACCTGCACTGCACTTTCTCTGTAACTGTAACACTATATTCTGCATTCCCTTTTTCCTTTTGTTACAACCTCGATGTACTTGTGTATGACGTGCTCTGACTGGATGGCATTAATTCTCGATCTCCTAATCTACCTCGTTGTGACCCTTGCACTTTATTTGTCTACCTGCACTGCACATTCTCTGTAGCCGCAACACTACATTCTGCATTCCGTTTTCCTTTTACTGTAAAAAGCTTTTCCCTATATCTCGGTACATTATGACAACAATAAACCAATTGCCATTGATTTTTCAGGTCCATCTAAACTCTGGTGCATTCATCTAATTCTGTTCACATGAACATCCCCTTATTATTACCATTTGTGTTTCATTAGTTTCAAAGTCCTTCCCTTATGCTCCTTATGACAGGCTTTGACCAAGCTTTGGATCACTTGTCCTAACATCTCCTTGCGCTGTTCGATGTCAAATGTAGTTCCATGATTCTCCTGGTACAATCAGCTACACTCAGGACGTGCTATTGACCACATTTTGTTTGCCGCCCCACCGTCACTCCCCACAGCCCACTCCCCGCCTCCCTCTGTAGCCAGCTGGCTGGCAGGGAACTGCTTGTAAACCACTCATATCCACGCTGCGAGCAAAATCCACCATGACAGCCAAAACTGATCTATAATTAAAATAATAATGATGAACCCTGCGGTAATGGTTCTGCAGTCGCTGGGCCCCGGTCGCTGCTCAATTACCATTTGCAGTGAGTGAATGGGAAGCAGCTGAGTCTCACTCTGTCAACTCAAGATGACAAACGAGCATTTAAAAAGCACATTGGGGGTGTGGGGAGAGAACTAGTTCTTTTTAATGATTTCTAATGAATATGCAATAAAAATGCTAAACTTTTCAATTATCAGTAACGTTGGTGCCATCTGGCTGATTGGAATTGGTTTATTGTTGTCACGATTTACCTTGTGATCTTGCACCTTATTGCCTACCTGCACTGCACTTTCTCCGTAGCTGTGACACTTTACTCTGTACTGTTATTGTTTTTACCTGTACTACCTCAATGCACTCTGTACTAACTCAATGTAACTGCACTGTGTAATGAATTGACCTGTACGATTGGTGTGCAAGACAAGTTTTTCACTGTACCTTAGTACAAGTGACGATAATAAACCAATACTAATACGTGTACTGAGATACAGTGAAAGATTCAGATGCGTGCCATCCTTATCTTTTCCATGCATAATTACATTGATGTTGTAAGAGGAAAACAGAATGCAGAATATAGTGTTGCAGTTACAGAGAAAGTAGACAAATAAGGTGCAAGGGCCACGATGAGGTAGAATGGAAGATCAAGAATTCATCTTTTAGGGTAGAAGAGGTCCAGTCAAGAGTCTGATAACAGCGGGATAGAAGCTGTCCTTGAGCCTGGTGGTACATGCTTTCAAGCCTTTGTATCTTCTGCCCGACGGGAAGGGGGAGAAGAGAGAACGACTGGGTTGAGAGGGGTCCTTGATTTTGTTGGCCACTTTCCTGAGGCAGCGGGAAGTGCAGACGGAGTCAATGGAGGAGACACTGGTTCGCGGGATGGACTGGGCTACGTCCACAACTCTCTGCAATTTCTTGTGGCCTTGGGCAGAGCAGTTGCCGTACCAAGCCGTGATGCATCCGGATAGGTGCATCTGTAAAAACTGGTATTGGTTTATTAATGTGACTTGTACCGAGGTACAGTGCAAAACTTGTCTTGCATACCGACCATACAGGTCAATTCATTACACAGTGCAGTTACATTGAGTTAGTACAGAGTGCATTGATGTAGTACAGGTATAAACAATAACAGTACAAAGTATCACAGCTACAGAGAAAGTGCAGTGCAATAAGGTGCAAGGTCACAACAAGGTAGATCATGAGGTCAAGAGTCCATCTCATCGTATAAGGGAACCATTCAATAGTCTTATCACAGTGGGATAGAAGCTGTCCTTAAGCCTGGTGGTACGTGCCCTCAGGCTCCTGTATCTTCTGCCTGATGGAAGAGGAGAGCAGAGAGAATGACCCAGGTGGGTGGGGTCTTTGATTATGCTGGCTGCTTTACCGAGGCAGCGAGAGATAAAGACAAGAGTCCAAGGAGGGGAGGCTGGTGTCTGTGACGCACTGGGCTGTGTCCACAACTCTCTGCAGTTTCTTGCGCTTCTGGGCAGAGCAGTTGCTGTACCAAGCCGTGATGCATCCAGATAGGATGCTTTCTATGGTGCATCGGTAAAAGTCGGTGAGTGTCAAAGGGAACATACTGAATTTCTTTAGCCTCCTGAGGAGGTAGAGGTGCTGGTGAGCCTTCTTGGCTGTGGCATCTATGTGGTTGGACCAGGAGAGGCTATTGGTGATGTTCACTCCCAGGGACTTGAAGCTCTTAACCCTCTCAACCTCAGCACCATTGATGAAGACAGGTGCACGTACACCGCCCCTTTCCTGAAGTCAATGACCAGCTCTTTTGTTGAGAGTCATTGGCGATGTGCTGAATTTCCTTCGCCTTCTGAGGATGTAGAAGCATTAGGGCATAGCATTAGTGTGGCTGGACCTGGACAAATTGTTGGTGATACTTAAATCAAGGAAATTGAAGCTCTTAAACTATCTCCAGGTTGTCTGGGAGGCTGGAGTAGATATGTGCCATGACCAACCCCTCAAAGCACTTCATGATGGTCTTGATTCTTGCAGTTACACCCAGGAGGGGATCAGAGAGTTTTTTTTCCTAGATCCTCCTTATTCTCCTACAAACTTTGATGACACAAACCAAGTCCGTCACAAGGACCCCTGGTCCTTGCTCACCTGCATAGGTTGAGAAATGTAAAATTCTCATTGTTTTAAAGTCATTCCCTGGTCTCTCGCTCCTCTCTGTAACCCTCCAGACTTACAGTTTGGTGACATCTCAGCGCTGATGAACTTGGGTCTTTTAATCATCCCTGAATTTAATCACTCTGGCACTCTTGGCCATACCTTCAGCTGCCACCTCTCCAGACAATCAGAGCCTGCTGCGTTACCCTTGGATGCTTTGTCCTGGAGAGCTTGAGCTGTTATTGGTGAGTTCAGTCAGGGACTCTGCACATGGAATGGGTCAAGGCTGCATACTCAATCTCACCCGTTGCTGGAGGTCCAATTCTACCTCGCCGTTGGACTGGTGGATCTGGAGTCTCGGGAAGAGCTGTTGACAAAAAGATCTGCCTGTCGTGCACTTTCCAGGGATTGCTAAAGCACTTGGCAGCCAATGACGTACGTGAGTGCAGTCACTGTTGTAAGGGAGGAGATGTGGCAGCCAATTTGTGTATAGTAATCTCCCATGAAACAGCAATGTAATAACTGCTAGAAAACCTGTGTCAACGATGCTGAGGGTGAGATAAAATCATTTCTCACGGTGAGAACAAGCACGGTTCTGCTTTGAATTAGTGCCATGTATAATTTATCCTACACCCTTGAGAATGCTGCTATGGCTTTGGTGTAATGGTTCACCTGAAGGGCAGCAGTTGCTTCCTGCCACACTGCAATGTCATGTCAGCCTCTCGTCTTCTGCTCAAGCCTCTGGAGCAGAACTTGAACCCACAACCTTCGTGCACAGAAACAAGAGATGCCCCACTCAGCCACAGTGGCAAGGAGAGAACCCCCCCCCCCCCCACCCCCCCACGAAGGGCCAGATTGTTTGCTCCTGCTCCAACTTCTGGGCTTAGATTTGCCAGACGGCATAGCTTTAAGGTGAAAGGAAAAAAAGTTGAAAAGGGACCTGTTGGGATTCGACTGCTTTAAGTAGTTTTTTTTAAACATGTATAGTGTTTAATACACCTCAAGTGGCTGCACAGGGAATGACTGCTTCCTAGCTTATTGGTTCATCCGGCAGGTGAATACGTGTTTTCTCATTGGTTAGTTTTGCCACAGGTATCTAACAGGTTTTCTGATTGGACTATTGTTAGCTAAGGACTACCTCTTATCTCAGGTATAAAAGGTATCATTTTTTGTTAATCACTCTCTTGCTCTCTTCTCCCCCCAGCCCTAGCTCACCTTTAGTTCCTTTTCATCCCCTAGTAGTAAAGCTAGTGCTATGTGCTCTGTGACTGTTTCTTTGCTTTAAACTTTTCCAATAAAACTTTGTGAAGCACCAAGTTGTTTTCAACTCATTCTTGGACTCCTGAAAGAACCTGTGGACTTGGAAATAACCGGATCTGACAGACCTGAGGGGCAGTTTCTTCACAGATGTCATGACAAAGGTGTCATGACAACAACCTTTACCTCAATGTCAGCAAAACAAAAGAGCTGGTCATTGACTTCAGGAAGGGGGCGGTGAACATGCACCTGGCTACATCAACGGTGCTGAGGTCGAGAGGGTTTAGAGCTTCAAGTTCCTGGGAGTGAACATCACCAATAGTCTGTCCTGGTCGAATCATGTAGATGCCACAGCCAAGAAAGCTCATCAGGAGGCTAAAGAAATTCAGTTTGTCCCCTTTGGCACTCACCAACTTTTATCAATGCACCATAGAATGCGACCTATCTGGATGCATGACAGCTTGGTATAGTATCTGCTCCGCCCAGGACCGCAAGAAACTGCAGAGAGTTGTGGACACAGCCCAGCACATCACAGACACCAGCCTCCCCTCCTTGGACTCTTTACCTCTTGCTGTCTTTGTGAAGCAGCCAGCATAATCAAAGACCCCACCCACCCGGGTTATTCTCTCTTCTCCCATCAGGTAGAAGATACAGGAGCCTGAGGGCACGTACCACCAGATTTAAGGACAGCTTCTACCCCACAGTGATAAGACTATTGAACAGTTCCCCTTTACGATGAGATGGACTCTGACCTTACGATCTACCTTGTTGTGACCTTGCACCTTATTGCACTGCACTTTCTCTGTAGCTGTGACACTTCACTCTGTACTATTATTGATTTTACCTGTACTACCTCAATGCACTCTCTACTAACTCAATGTAACTGCACTGTGTAATGAACTGACCTGTACGATCGGTATGCAAGACAAGCTTTTCACTGTACCTTGGTACAAGTGACAATAATATACCAATACCAGAGGGTAAGATTAGATTTCTTTATTAGTCACATGTACATCGAAACACACAGTGAAATGCATCTTTTGTGTAGAGTGTTCTGGGGGGCAGCCCGCAAGTGTCGCCACGCTTCCGGCGCCAACATGGCATGCCCACAACTTCCTAACCCGTATGTCTTTGGAATGTGGGAGGAAACCGGAGCATCCGGAGGAAACCCACGCAGTCACGGGGAGAACGTACAAACTCCTTACAGACAGTGCTGGAATTGAACCCGGGTCACTGGTGCTGTAATAGCGTTGCACTAACTGCTCTGGCTTCAACACTGAACTCAATAAGTTTGGATCAGAACCAGTTACTCAGGAAGCTCAACACCATCCAGAACAAAGCTGCCTGCTTGACTAATACATCATCCACCCCTCTAACCATTCACTCCCTCCACGCCCAGTGCACTGTGGATCCACAGGCTACACCACTGTGCTGTTCCCAATGTCCTCCCTCACCATTGGTGCCATCCCTGTGGCTCTTTCTCAGCAACTGTTCCACTCGTTTTTTATTTTATCACGTGGACACCAAACAGTTTTTATTGGAATTTGGTAAGTAGGATTAGAGTTGTCAACTTTGATTGGAGGTTTAATCACATGACCTTCCTCCTCTAAGACCAGCACCAATCTCACAGCTTTTCCTTCTCCGCATCTCCAATACTTTTAGGATCACTGAAGAACTTTCACAGTGAACGGTAGGGCCCTGGGGAGTGTTGTGGAACAGAGGGACCCAGGATTACAAGTACATGGTTTCCCTGAAAGTGGCGTCACAGTTAGGCAGGGTGGTGAAGAAGGCATTTGGCGCCCTGGCCTTCATCAGTCAGGGCATTGAGTTGGGACGTTATGTTGCAGTTGTACAAAACGTTGGTGAGGCTGCACTTGGAGTACTGTGTTCAGTTTTGGTCATCCTGCTGTAGGAAAGATGTCATTAAGCTGGAAAGGGTGCAGAAAGGATTTACGAGGATGTTGCTAGGACTTGAGAGACTGGGTTATAGAGAGAGAGGTTAATAGGTTAGGACTTTATTCCTTGAAGTGTAGGAGACTGAGGGGTGATCTTACAGAGGAGTATAAGATCATGAGGGGCATAGACAGAATGAATGCACACACTTTTTCCTAGGGTTGGGGCATCAAGAACTAGAGGGCATGGGTTTTAGGTGAGAGGGGAGAGATTTAACACGAGGGGCAACTCTTTCCACACAGAGAGTGGTTAGTATATGGAATGGACTGCCAGAGGAAGTGGTTGAGGCAGATAACAACATTTAAAAGACACTTGGACAGGTACATGGATAGGAGGAGTTTAGAGGGACATGGGCCAAACACAGGCAATTGGGACCGGTTTAGATGGGCATCTTGGTCAGCATGGACCAGTTGGGCCGAAAGGTCTGTTTCCATGCTCTCTGACTAATGATGCTAGAAGAAAATGGGGAAAGAATTCTTTTTTTGTACTAGTATATTTCTTTTGTTACTGCTGTCAAGGAAATCTAATCACGAGTTCTTGGAGACTGCAGGACAGAAGTGGGAAAGGTGACAACCTAGAAACTGTTGAGAGACCTAGAAACTTTTAGAGAGAGAAAGAGATTATTTGAGAATTGGATGGATTTTGGTGATTTGCTTTGGTAGTATACTTGTTGATACTGTGGTCAGAAAATCATTGTATGATTGAGTCCATTCCCGATAGAACATCATTCCCTGATAGAACTCTTGGCTTTGGGAAAGGATTTTAAAACCAGTCCTTTTGCACAATTCAAAAAAACTGTTATCTGCAGAGCACTTCTTCCTGCATTGAATCACTTCTCCATTTAAGGCCAACTTTCATCACCCAAATCATTCAGAAGTGCTAATTAGCAGGCTGAGAAGATTTAAAATCGTCCACAAATCCGCCTTGATTGCTGCTCTGTGCAGTCAAACTGACTGGAAGGTTTTTTGGGTTAACATGTGGCTTCACTGGATGATGTGATGTAATATTTGAGGAAGCTAATCTCTCTGTGGTTTTCCTGCACAAGCAGTGGCGCAGCGGGTAGAGCCGCTGCCTCACAGCGGTTGAGACCCGGTTCAAGCCTGACCTCGGGTGATCTCTGTGCGGAGTTTGCACGTTCTCCCCGTGACCGCGTGGGCCCCCCCCCCCCCCCCCGATGCTCTGCTTTCCTCCGACATCCCAAAGACGTCGGGGTTGGAAGGTTATTTGGCTGCTGCAAATTGTTGTTTAGTAGAATCTGCTTGGAGTTGGTGGGAATGTGGAGAGAATAAAATGGGTTAGGGTAGAATTGGAGTAAATGGATGCTTTATTGTTAGTATGGACGGTGGGGCAAAGGGTCTGTTTCCCTGCTGTGACTCTCAATACGTAATTGGTTTATTATTGTCACATGTACTGAGGTACAGTGAAAAACTTTTGTTTGCGTGCCGTCAGTACAGATTAATTCATAATACGTACAAAAGGAAAAAAAATAATGTAATGATGCAGCTCTATAAAACTCTGGTTAGACCACACTTGGAGTACTGTGTCCACTTCTGGTCGCCTCATTATAGGAAGGATGTGGAAGCGTTGGAAATGGTGCAGAGGAGATTTACCAGGATGCTGCCTGGTTTAGAGAGTATGGATTATGAGGAGAGACTAAGGGAGCTAGGGCTTTACTCTCTGGAGAGGAGGAGGATGAGAGGAGACATGATAGACGTGTACAAAATATTGAGAGGAATAGATAGAGTGGACAGCCAGCACCTCTTTCCCAGGGCACCAATGCTCAAAACAAGAGGACATGGCTTTAAGGTAATGGGTGGGCAGTTCAAGGGAGATATCAGAGGAAGGTTTTTTACCCAGAGAGTGGTTGGGGCATGGAATGCGCTGCCTGGGGTGGTGGTGGAGGCAGGTACATTGGTCAAATTCAAGAGATTACTAGATAAGCATATGGAGGAATTTAAAATAGAGGGATATGTGGGAGGAAGGGATTAGATAGTCTTAGGTGAGGTTTAAAGGTTGGCACAGCATTGTGGGCCGAAGGGCCTGTGTTGTGCTGTACTGTTCTATGTTCTATAACAGAATGCAGAATAAAGTGTTACAGAGAAAGTGCAGTGCAGGTAGACAATAAGGTGCAAAGGCCACGATGAGGCAGATTGTGAGGTCAAGAGTCCTCTAGTGTATAAGAGGTCCATTCAAGGTTCTGGTAACAGTGGGATAGAAGCTGTCCTTGAGCCTGGTGACTCTGTGATCCAATGACTCTGAAGGATGGAGGGAGAAAGTGGTGAGGTAAGCGAGAAAGAAGCAATAAAAAAAAGCCTTTTTCCCAGGGCGACAATGGCTAACACGAGGGGACATAATTTTAAGGTGATTGGAGGAAGGTATAAGGGGGATGTCAGGAGTAAGTTTTTTTACACAGAGAGTGGTGGGTGTGTGGAATGCACTGCCTACAGAGGTTGTGGGGGCAGATACATTCACCATTCACTGTGTAAGTCTTACCCTGGTTTATCCTCCCAAAGTGCAACACCTCACACTTGTCTGCATTAAATTCCATCTGCCATTTTCCAGCCCATTTACTTAGCTGGTCAAGGTCACGCTGCAAGCTTTGATAGCCTTCCTCACTGTCCACTACACCCCCAATCTTGTTGTCATCCGCAAATTTGCTGATCCAGTTTACCACATTATCATCTAAATCATTAATATAGATGATAAACAACAACGGACCCAGCACCGATCCCTGCGACACACCACTAAACACAGGCCTCCAATCAGAAGACAACCATCTGCTACCATTCTTTGGCTTCTCCCACTAAGCCAATGTTGAATCCAATTGACTACTTCATCCTGAATGCCAAGCAACTTTGTCAAAGGCCTTGCTAAAGTCCATGTGGACAACGTCCACTGCCTTTCCCTCATAGACCTTCTTGATAACCTCCTTGAAAAACTCTAAGATTGGTTAGACATGACCTACCACTCACAAAGCCATGTTGACTATTCCTAATCAGGCCCTGTCTATCCAAATACTTATATATCCTGTCCCTTGGAATACCTTCCAATAATTTACCCACGACTGACGTCAGGCTCAGCAGCCTGTAATTTCCCAGCTTATTCTTAGAGCCTTTCTTGAACAATGGAGCAACATGAGCTACCCTCCAGTTCCTCTGGCACCTCACCCTTGGCTAAGGACGTTTTAAATATCTCTGCCAGGGCTGCTGCAATTTCTGCACTAGCCTCCCACAAGCTCCAAGGGGACACCTCGTCAGGCCCTGGGGATTTATCCATCTTCATTCTCCTCAAGACAGCCAGCACCTCCTCTTCCGTAATCCGGATACGGTCAGTGACCTCACTGCTCTTTTGCCTCAGAACTATTGAAGGAGACTATAGAACTATAGTCTTCTTCTCGAGGCCTGGGATGGGCAGTAGATGTTGCCTCTGCCAGTGATGTCCATCCCTTAAATAAAAAAATGTAAAATTGCTTTGGAGAATTCTGTAATTTCCCTAGTTGGTTCAAGTTCATTGTTGTCACGGGCACACATACACAGGGTATAAATGCGATGAAATGTAGCTTTTAGCAGCAGCAACAGAGTACAGTACAAACTGGCAAACATAAATTAACATTAAATATACATAACTTACACAGCAAAATAAACAATGATACTAGTGCAAGATTGTGTGTGTGTGTGTGTGAGAGAGAGAGAGAGAGAGAGAGAGAGAAATGTATAGTCCGAGGTAGTGTGACGGTTTTTCAGGTGGGTTCAAGAACCTGACGGCAGTGGGGAAGAAGCTGTTGTTGAACCTTGAGGTGTGGGGTCTTCAGGCTCCTGTACCTCCTGCCTGCTGGCAGCATTGAGAAGAGGGCATGACCCGGACGCTGGGGGTCCCTGATGATGGACGTCGCCTTCCTGATGTTTTCAGTGTCTTATTTTGACACCCTTTTCTTACTTGGTGCATTTGTTCACCTACATTTGGCTTGTGGCCTGTTATAAATCCCCATTTCCTCCCATGCCCTTTCCCAATTTCCATGTATCCCTGTCCTCACGCCCCTCCTCAGTAAGAACGTGGGAAGGGAAACTAGTAGTAGGCCATTTGGCCCTTTGTACCTCCTGCTCCATGGATAATGTTTCACCTCAGTGCCATTTTCCTGCACTAACCCATTTCCCCTGATTCCCCAAACATCCAAAAATCTATCCGTCTCCCCTTCTGAATACACACAGCAGCTGAAACTCTGTGTCCCTCTCATTTCGAGACTGTAACCATGACATTCAGCATGGTATCACTTATTGCTGTTACACTCCTTGAAAGGTTTACCGTGCCACGATCTCATGAGCATGGTTTACTGTTGCAGAATCATGATGGAAAATTTGTTGGGTAAACAGTACTTCCTGCATCAGCAGGTGCTGTTTCAAAAACACAAAAGGGCTTGACAACAGGAGAAGGGTGATCTGGTGCTGGAGATAAGGAGTGGCATTAGATGCAGTGTGGAACTGGATCTTGGGCTTTGTGGATCGGAGTGCAGGTAGCTTCATCCCATTCAGATCCAAGTTGTCTGCCGTTTTCCTCCTTTCCCCTTGCCTCTGGTGGCTTCCACTTGGGAGCACATCGCCTCATCCTCCAATAACTTAGCTTATTATTGCTAGTTAGTAATTGGTTAAAGTTACCAATTACTAATTGGCAATAATAAATCGATTACCAATTAGTAATTGGTATGTTATTGTCACATGTCACAGAGTCCTACAGCGCAGGAACAGGCCCTTCGGCCCATCATGTCCATGCCCACCTTTTTGCCCATCTACACTAGTTCCATTTGCCTGTATTATGACCGTATCCGTCTATGCCTCGCCTACTTAGGCCTGTCTAAAGGTCTCTTAAATACATCTAATTCCACAACCTCCATTGGTAGTACATTCCTGATATCAACCACTGTGTAAAAAAAAAACTTACCCCTCAGATCTCCCTTAAAACTTCCTGTCACAAACAGAGGAATAAAGTTCTAATAGAATCACGTTGATTCGTATTTTCTTATGATACAGAAACAGGCCATTCTGTACTAACAGAGCAGTCCCATCAGTTCCATAGAACAGTACAGCACTGGACAGGCCATTCGGCCCACGATGTTGAGCCGACCTTGATGCTGATTTATACTAAATGTCCTCCTCCTGTGTATCATCCACATCCCTCCATTCCCTTCGTATTCATGTGTCTATCTAAAAGCCTCTTAAACTCCACCAAACCACCTGCTCCTGCCACTACCTCTGGTAACCCATTCCAGGCACCTACCACCCTGTGTAAAAAAAACTTGCCCCTCACGTCGCCTTTAAACTTCCCCCTCTAACCTTAGAAGCATCTCCTCTTGTGTTTGATATCTCTACCCTGGGGAAAAGACTCTAACTGTCTACCTTATCTATTCAAAATAGATGGATAGTACCAAGATACAGTGAGAAGTTTTTGTTTGCGTACCATTCAGACAGATCATTCCATACATAATTGGTACTGGTATAGGTTTATTATTGTCACTTGTACTGAGGTACAGTGAAAAACTTGTCTTGCGTACCGGTCGTACAGGTCAATTCATTACACAGTGCAGTTACATTGAGTTAGTACAGAGTGCATTGAGGTAGTACAGGTAAAAACAATAACAGTACAGAGTAAAGTGTCACAGCTACAGAGAAAGTGCAGTGCACGTAGACAATAAGGTGGAAGAGCTACGACGAGGTAGACTGAGATCTCAAGAGTTCACTTTTATCATATACAAGGTCTGTTCAAAAGTCTTATAACAAGCTGTCCTTGAGCTTGGTGGTATGTGCTTTCAGGCTTTTATTTCTTCTGCCCAAAGGGGGGGAAGAAGAGAGAATGTCCGGGGTGGGTGGGGTCTTTGATTGTGTTGGCTGCTTTCCCGAGGCAGCGGAGTCCATGAATGGGAGGCTGGTTTGCGTGATGGACTAGGCTGTGTTCACAACTCTGCAATTTCTTGAGCAGAGCAGTTGCCACACCAAGCTGTGATGTATCCGGATAGTTCACCTGTAAAAGTAAGTAAGAGTCATTGTGGACATGCCAAATTTCCTTAGCCTTCTGAGGAAGTAAAGGTGTTGGTGTGGTTTTTAGTGATGGCATCTACCTGGCTGGACCAGGACAAATTGTTGGTGATATTTTCACCTGGGAACTTGAAGCTCTCAACCATGTCCACCTCAGCACCATTGATACAGTCAGGGGTGTGTACACCGCCCACTTGCTGAAGTCAATGACCAGCTCTTTTGTTTTGCTGACGTTGAGGGAAAGGTTGTTGTCATGACACCATGTCACTAAGCTCTCTATCTCCTTCCTGTACTCCGACTCATTGTTATTTGAGATCCAGCCCACTACGGTGGTGTCACCTGCGAACTTGTAGATGGAGTTAGAGCAGAATCTGGTATAGCGAGTAGAGTAGAGGGCTGAGGACGCAGCCTTGTGGGGCACCGGTGTTGAGGATAATCATGGCAGAGGTGTTGCTGCCTATCCTCTCTGATTGCCGTCTACTGGTCAGGAAGTTAAGGATCCAGTTACAGAGGGTGGTGCTGAGTCCCAGGTTTAGGAGTTTGGAGATGAGTTTCTGTGGGACTATAGTATTGAAGGCAGAGCTGTAGTCAATAAATAGAAGTCTGACATAGGTGTTTTTGTAATAAAGATATTCCAGAGATGAATGTAGGGCCAGGGAGATGGCGTCTGCCGTAGACTTGTTTTGTCGGTAGGCAAATTGTAGTGGGTTGAGGTTTTCTGGGAGACTGGAGTTGATGCATGCCTTGGAGAGGAGGAGGATGAGAGGTGATTTGATAGAGATGTACAAGATGATAAGAGGCATAGATCGAGTGGACAGTCAGAAACTTTTTCCCAGGGCAAAAATGGCTAACACGAGGGGACATAATTTTAAGGTGATTGGAGGAAGGTATAAGGGGGATGTCAGGGGTAAGTTTTTTTTTACACAGAGAGTGGTGGGTGCGTGGAGCGCACTGTCGGCAGAGGTTGTGGGGGCAAATACATTAGGGACATTTAAGAAACTCTAAGATAGCCACATGAATGATAGAGAAATGGAGGGCTGTGTGGGAGGGAAGGGTTAGATAGATCTTAGAGCAGGATAAAATGTCAGCACAACATTGCGGGCCGAAGGGCCTGTACTGTGTTGTAGTGTTGTACGTTCTATGACCAGCCTCTCGAAGCACTTCATGATGGTGGATGTCAGAGCCACTGGGCAGTAGTCATTAATGCACATTACCTTATTTTTCTTTGGCCAAACTCGTGTGCGTGCTTGAGTTAGCTGTTTCTCCAGAATGAGCTGCAGCCACTATGTCTAAGGCTTCGAATCAGGGGGACACAGGAGAGTAAAATAGAGGGCTATGGGTAAGCCTAGTAATTTCTAGGGTGGGGACATGTTTGGCACAGCTTTGTGGGCCAAAGGGCCTGAATTGTGCTGTAGTTTTTCTGTGTTTCTATTTTCTGTCAGCCACTCTGGAGCTGGTCGTCCCACGGGAGGGATAAGGGGAATTCCCACGACAATGATCAGGAGCCTAAGAGTTATACAGCACAGAAACAGGCCTTCAGCCCAGTTAGCCATGTCGACCAAGGTGCCCATCTAAGCTAGTCCCAGTTGCCTGCATTTGACCCATATCCCTCTACACCTTTCCCATCCATGTACCTGTCCAAGTGTCTTTGAAATGTTGTTATTGTACCTGCCTCAACCACTTCCTCTGACAGCTCGTTCCATTTACGGGCCACCTTCTGTGTGAAGAAGTTGACCCTCCGGTCACCTTTAAATCTTTCCCTGCTCACCTTAAACCCATGCCCTCAAGTTTTTAATTCCATTTCCCTGGGAAACAGACAGTGTGCATTCACCCTATCTCTGCCCCTCATGATTTTATACACCTCTATAAGATCACCCCTCATTCTCCTATGCACCAAAGAATAAAGTCCCAGCCTGCCCAACCTCTCCCTATGACTCAGGCCCTCAAGTCGTGGCAACATTCCCTAAATCTTTGAGTGGAAGCTGGATACACACACGAGGCACAGAAGGTTGAGCTGATGAGATGAGGAATTTTGTGTGAAGCAGATGTCAGCAGAGACCATGTTGACCAAACGGCTGGTTTCTGTGTTGTATGTTCTCTGTAATGTTACAGTAAATGGCCCGTGTTGCAGAGGTCGGAGAAACGTTGAGCTGTTCTCTATGCAGCCTAAATGACGAGTTGCCGCGTGTTTAATTTTGCTTAATACTTCCTCACTCCCCTTTAATGTATGTAAATATCGAAATATTAACTTCAGAACCACTACTAGAATGTTTGGTTTAGAAACCAGTCCTTTGTGCAACTTGAAGTGAGTCCAGCTTGTGACTGGGTTTGTGTTTATCATTGTGTTCGGGTAGTACAGTGGTTAAGGTAATTGGACCTGTATTCTGCAGCATCGATCCTGAGACTAGGTTCAAATCCCACCACGGATGGCAGCTGGGGAATTTAAGTTCAAGGAATTAAACGTATATATATAGATTTAAAAATAATCTTGGTAACATTAACCGTGAAGCTAATTGTCATTTTTTTAAAAAAAATGACTGGATCTCTAATGTCCTTGAGGGAAGGAAATCTGACATCATTACTTCCTCAGGAGGTTAAAGGAATTCAGCATGTTCCTTTTCACCCTCACCAGTTTTCTATCCAGATGCATCACGGCTTGGTACGGCAACTGCTCTGCCTGGGAGTGCAAGAAACTGCAGAGAGTGTAGACGCAGCTCAGCACATCAGGGAAACCAGCCTCCCCTCCATGGACTCTGTCTACACTTCCCGCTGCATTGGTGAAGCAGCCAACGTAATCAAAGACCCCACCCACCCCGGACATTCTCTCTTCTCCCCTCTCCCATCGGGCAGAAGATACAAAAGCCTGAAAGCACGTACCACCAGGCTCAAGGACAACTTCTGTCCTGCTGTTATAAGATTATTGCATGGTCCCCTTGTATGACAAGATGGACTCTTGACCTCACAATCTACCTCGTTATGACCTTGCACCTTATTGTCTGCCTGCACTGCACTTTCTCTGTAACTGTAACACTTTATTCTGCATTCTGTTATTGTTTTACCTTGTACTGCTTCAGTGCACTGATGTGACGAAATGATCTGTATGGATGGCATGCAAAACAAAGTTTTTCACCATACCTCGGTACATGTGACAATAATAAACCAATTTACCATTACCCAATCCAGCCTATATGTGACTCCAGGCCCTACAATGTATTTGACTCTTAACTGCCCCCTCAGTTCAGGGGGCAATAAATGCTCTGAGTATTATGAAAAAGGAAAAAAAAATCCTTATCTTTGGAAGATTGGGCATTGAAGCATCAGTGAGAATTCTTTTCACCCAACTTTGAATGGGTGTCTGATATTGACCATATTCTGAATCTTTGGTAATGTTAAGAGAGGGATAAGCATTGGCTAAGGCTGCCTCTTGGTCTTTTTTTGGAACTGTGCCATGGAATTTTTAACATACATTTACATGGAGAATAAAAATTGCTGATGATTGTCACGTTGTTGTATGCAAATTGGCTGTCACACTTCCAATATTATAATGCTTCAAAAATACTTCAGCTTAATAGCTGTAGGACGTCCTGAAAGGGACATAATGGGGCCGCTGTCCTCGGCTGCGTTGACTTACATTCTCCATCTCCAGCCCCGTCTCATTTCCCCTCTCCCTGCACCCTTCCAGAGCAGCAGACATTCAAATTCCAAGCTGAGAGTGCCGACAAAATGTACCTTTTGTAGCAGCTGCTACCGCGATGTGAAAGCAAGACACTAGTCGGTGGGCAGCAGAACAAAAACTGATTTATTTTCCCGCTTTGCGCGGGCCTTTTAAGAGGAACGGTTCCCGCCCACCGAAAACGGAAATGATGTATGCGCTACGTCATCAAACTTTTCCCGCGCGCGGGTCCTCCCCATCGCTCGGGGAAGACGAAGGCCCAACGCCATCTTGGGCCTTGCCGCGCGACCCGACTGCCGAGCCGGTTCGCTTGCTCAGACAGTGAGTCGCTACACTTTGATTAAAAAAAACTCCTATTCATCAAATCTCATCTGTGAACGTGTGCAAGTGTACGGGCACTTCTATTTACGTGGAGTCTCTACGCTGTGGGGCTACCCACATCCCCCTCTCCACTTCATGGAAAATCTTGGAGCCACTCTTTTGACTCTCTTGATGGTAATTGGTTTATTATTGTCACATGTACCAAGATACAGTGAAAAGCATTTGTTTGCGTGCCATCCAGACAGATCATTCTGTACATACGTAGCATTGAGGAAGTACAAAAGGAAACAAAACAATGCAGAATAAAGTGTCACAGCTACCGAGAAAGTGCAGTGCAGGTAGACGATAAGGTGCAGGGTCATAACGAGGTAGATTGTAAGGTCAAGAGTCCATCTTCTTGTACCAGAGAACTGTTCAATAGTCTTATGATAGAAGTTGTTCTTGAGCCTGGTGGTACGTGCTCTCATGCTTTTGTATCTTTGCCCGATGGTAGGGGGTGGGGGTGAGAAGGCGATTATCCAGAGTGGGAGGGGTGTTTGATTATGCTGCTGCCTTTCATACCAAGCTGTGATGCATCCAGATAGGACGTTTTTATGGTGCGTCTGTAAAAGTCAGTGAGGGTCAACCGGGACATGATTAATTTTCTGAGGAAGGAGAGGTGCTGGTGTGCTTTCTCGGCCACAGTTTTCACATGACTGGACCAGGACACGTCGGTGATACTTGCAGGGTGTTTGCACGTGTGTGGACTTCACTGAATCTGGTGTGTCTGGTGGTTAGCGTAACGCTATTACAGCGCCTAGCGACCCAGGTTCAATTCCCGCCGCTGTCCGTAAGGACTTCGTACATTTCTTCCTGTGTGTCTGCGTGGGTTTCCTCCGGGTGCTCCGGTTTCCTCCCACATTCCAAAGATGTCCGGTTAGGAAGTTGCAGGCATGCTATGCTGGCGCCGGAAGCGTGGCGACACTTGTGGGCTGCCCCTAGTACACTCTACACAAAAAGATGCATTTCACTGTGTGTGTCGATATACATGTGACCAATAAAGAAATCTTATATACGTATCGACAGTCAATACCACAGTGTGACAGAATCTGACTTGGGCAACTTGTAACAGCTTCAGATGTACTTACTTACTTACAACCAGGCTAGTTTGGAATGCACCAGCTGTTCTTTACTTTTGGTCACTAGGTGCGACTGTTGCTGGCAATAATTGCACAGAGCCCATTCCCAATTTCCCCACAAATGAAGGAGACAGCTGGGAACGAGAAATAAGACGATGGAGGGACTCAGTGGGTCAGGCAGCATCTGTGGAGGGAGATGGACAGTCGACGTCTCGGGTCGAGACCCTTCATCAGGACTGTAAGAGAGAGGGCAGATAGCTGATGTAAAAAGGTGAGGGGAAGGGCAGGTGATGGTTGGATCCAGGTGAGGAGGGGTGATAGGAGGAGGGGAGGGTGAGAATAGCGACAGAGGCTGGGAGGTGACGGGTGGAGGTGACAGAGGGCTGCAGATGGTGGGATCTGATAGGAGAAGAAGGTAGAGCCTGGAACCAAGTGAGGGAGGTGGGTTGGAAAAATGAGAGCGGTGAGGGGAGGAGATCCAGTGGGACGAGTGGGCAGATGGACAGGATGATGGGGGCTGGGGTGGGCGTAGGAGGAACTGGGTAGGTTAGGAGAATGAACAGAGGGGGAGCAGCTTACCAGAAGTTGGAGAATTCAGTGTTCACCCCATCGGGCTGTAGACTGCCCAGGGGGAAGATGAGTTGCTGTTCCTCGAGCTTCATCCTGGCAGCGGAGGAGGCCGAGAACAGCCATGTTGGAGCAGGAATGGGGAGGGCGAATTAAGCTGGCCGGCAAACAGGAGCTGGGGTCTGGGTCTGTTGGGGAATGGTTTCCCCATTAGGGACCAAAGTTAGCTTGTTTCATCACGACTGGGAAGGAGGCCATTTGGCCCATTGTGTCAATGCTGGCTCCCAGCAGAGCAACCCCACATCCCATTCCCCCTCGCCTCATCTCCCTGTAGCCTTGCATTCTCTCACGTTCCCATCAACACCGCCGTGGATCCTTTTTGATGCTTAAGAGGGAACTTACAGCGGCCAGTTAACCGACCAGCATGTCTTTGGGATGCGGGAGGAAACCGGAGCACCCAGAGGAAACCCAGGCAGTCGCAGGGAGAACGTGCAAACTCCACACAGACAGCGCTGGAGGTCGGGATTGAACCCAGGTCTCTGGAGCTGTGAGGCAGCGGCTGTACCACCATTCTGATGAGGGTCCAGTTATTTCAAGGTCACTGTTACTGAGAGTCGATTTTATTTTGTAGTTCCAGGTTTAATTTAATTCCAGGGAAAACCTGGCACGTCACTAACCGGCAAGCTCTGTAACCGGTGCTTCAGAGAGCGCGGCAGGGCAGCTGTGTGGAGGCACCCGGAGTGTTTGACTGACTGGCACCTGTCAAACATAGAACATGGAAAACTACAGCACAGTACAGGCCCTTCGGCCCACAATGTTGTGCCGACATTTTATTCTGCTCTAATATCCATTCCCTCCAACATAGCTCTCCATTTCTCTATCATTCATGTGTCTATCTAAGAGTCTCTTAAATGTCCCTAATGTATCTGCCCCCACAACCTCTGCCGGCAGTGCATTCCACTCTCTGTGTAAAAAAAACTTACCTCTAACATCCCCCTTATACCTTCCTCCAATCACCTTAAAATTATGCCCCCTCATGTTAGCCATTGTTGCCCTGGGAAAAAGTCTCTGACTGTCCACTCGATCTATGCCTCTTAAATTTTTTTAATTAAATTTTATTTACAGCGTGGTAACAGGCCCTTCTGGCCCAGCGAGTCCGCGCCGCCCATTTTAAACCCAAATTAACCTACCCATACATCTTTGGAACGTGGGAGGAAACCGGAGCACCCGGAGGAAACCCACGCAGACACGGGAGAACGTACAAACTCCTTACAGACAGTGACGGGAATCGAAACCCGATCGCTGGCACTGTAATAGCGTCGCGCTAACATTTACGCTACCGTGCCGCCCACCCCCCCCCCTTATGATAGGATGGTCTGTTTTCAGAATAGCAGGCTGTTCAGCCCATTGAGCGAATGCTGTCTCCCAGAGAACTCCCATTGGATCACAGAACAGTACAACACAGGAACAGGCCCTTCGGCCCACCCTGTCTGTGCTGACCATGATGCCAGTTTAAGCCGCATATCTGCCTGCACAGGGCCTGTATCCCTCATTCTCTGCCTGTTCATGTATCTGTCTGAATGCCTCCTTGTATCTGCCTCCACCACCTCCCCTGGCAGCCCATTCCAGGCACCCACCGCTCCCTGTGTAAAAAAAAACTTGTCTCGTAAATCTCCTTTAAACTTTCCCCCTCTCAATTTAAACCTCTGCCCTCTAGTATCTTGAATTTCCACCCAGGGAAAAGGTAACCTTTCTCTCCCATAATTTTATATATGTTCATTGAGTCCAGCACGTGCCAAATAACCAAGCTTTTAGAGTCATGGAACAATGCAACATGGAGAAAGGCCCTTCGGCCCGACTCGTCCGTGCTGACCAAGCTGCCCGCCTAAGCTAGTCCCATTTGCTTGAGTTTGGCCCATTACCCTCCAAAACCTTTCCAGTCCATATACTTATCCAAATATCTTTGTACTCAGATGAATTTAAATTCCCCAGCTGCCTCCACCCTTGTTCCTTCGTCCTCCTCGCTCTATCGCTGATGGCCTTCCCTTTCAAGCCTGCCGTGGCTTGCGGAACTCCCCCTGAGATTCCAGAGTGCTTGCCCGGCTCTGTCCCGTCTCCCGACACACTCCCGCCTCCAGCTGTGCTCTCGCCCCAGCCTTCCTCATCGCCTGCCCCTCGTCCCCTGATCCCTCGCCTGGGTGCTGTAGGCCAGTGCTGGGGACTGGCTGTGGGAGCAATGAATGGATGCCGCTGCCAGCATCGGCTAGCCTGGGATGAAGAGCAATGCGTTTCACGGACTGAGATCCTTTGTTGTCTGAGCAATGCCACTTGTGCTTCAAACTCCAGCCAAAACAAGGTTATCAGTTCCCATTTAAAAAATAAAAAAAATTCCTGAGATCCTCAGATTGAGAGTTTCCTGCTGTAGAGAAGTGTCTACTATCTCACTAAGAGTTCTTTATCAGTCTCTGCATCTCTCTGCTGAGAAGGTGTGACCCAAGGAATGGGTTTAAAGCCCCGCCTTGTGGCTGTTGGGGGAAGTACAGCTCTTCAACTCAGCTCCTCCAACCAGCGAGGAACAGCACAGCACAGGAACAGGCCCTTTGGCACAGAATATCTGCACCGAACACAATACCAAATTAAACAAAATCTCTCCTGTTTGCACATGATCCACATCCTTCCATTCCCTGCATATTCAATAGGCTGTCCAACAGCCTCTTAAACGCCGCTGTTGTATCTGCTTCCCTCACCAGCCCTGGCAGCCCGTTCCAGGCACCCACCGCTCTCTCTGTGTGAAAAAAAACAAACTTGCCCTGCACATCTTTAAACTTTCCTCCTAGTGTAGCGGTCAGCGTGACGCTATTACAGCGCCAGCGACCCGGGTTCAATTCAAGCCGCTGTCTGTAAGGAGTTTGTACGTTCTCCCCGTGACTGCGTGGGTCTCCTCCGGGTGCTCCGGTTTCCTCCCACGTTCCAAAGACGTACGGGTTAGGAAGTTGCGGGCGTGCTATGTTGGCGCCGGAAGCGTGGCGACACTTGCGGGCTGCCCCCAGAATACGCAAAAGATGCATTTCACTGTGTGTTTTGATGTACATGTGACTAATAAAGATATCTTATCTTAAATGCATGTCCTCTAGTACTTGACATTTCTGCCCTGGGAAAAGATTTTGAGTGTCTACCCTATCGATGCCTCTCATAATATTATAAACTTCTATCAGGTCTCCCCTCAGCCTCTGACGTGCCAGAGAAAACAACCCAAGTTTGTCCAGCCTCTCCTTATAGCTCATACGCTCTGATCCAGGCAGCATCCTGGTGAACCTCTCCTGCTCCCTCTCCAAAGTTTCCACATCCTTCCTGTAATGGGGCAACCAGAACTGCACACACTACTCCAAGTGCAGCCTAACCAAAGTTTTATACAGCCGCAAAATGACTTCCTGACTCTTGTACTCACTGGCCTGACTGATGAAGGCAAGCATGCTGTATGCCTTCTTTACCACCCTATCTACTTGCGTGGCCACTTTCACCATTATCCCAGGTGATCTGGTTGTTGTCTCATTATTGGTATTGGTTTATTATTATCACTCGTACCGAGGTACAGTGAAAAATTTGTCTTGCATACCGTTCGTACGGGTCAATTCATTACACAGTACATTTGAGGTAGTGCTGAATACATTGAGGTAGTACAGAATACATTGAGTTAGTTACAGAGTGCATTGAGGTAGTACACAGTGCATTGAGCTAGTTACAGAGTGCATTGAAATAGTACACAGTGCATTGAGGTAGTACAGAATACACAGTGCATTGAGGTAGTACAGAATACACAGTGCATTGAGGTAGTACAGAATACACAGTGCATTGAGGTAGTACAGGGTAAAAAGCAATAACAGGATACAGAGTAAAGCGTCATTGCTGTCTATTGGAAGTTTACTGTGCGCAAATTGCCGACTACATCAAAACAGTGTGTGTATCCAAAAACGCCGATTAGTTGAAGGATGCTTTGAGGTGTGAAGAGGTTGTTGAAGAAATGCAAAACTTTTTCACACCCATTCCGTGCATACAACCAATTAACACTGAAAAACAATTAGGTACTCTGCAGTAAATACGCTGGGTGACTACTTTGGGTGTTCTCGCCAGCTCTGATTTACAGAGCAGTGCTTGTGCTCACTTACAGAGCAGCTGTCCCTTTGGCAGAGATCACTGCTGGTTGAAGAAAGGCAGTGACAGCGTTGTGTCAGTGATGTTGGGTGCACATCCCTCAACTGTTAAGTTGTACGTGGAGAGGAAGGGTTGAGGGAAATTCCCCAGCTAATAGCCCTCTAACCTCATCAAAAACCCTAACCATTCATGTTACTGCTTCCCCTGTTCTGATTAAATAGCAAAAGAATCAGAATCAGGTTTATTATCACTGACATGTCATTAAATTTGTTGTTTTGCGGCAGCCGTACAGTGCAATTCATTTACAGTAATTGAGGGTGCAATTTAATTTGGTCAGACTGCCTCGCAATAACAGAAAGGTCATCATTTATAGGGCTCCTTTTGTGCAGTCAGTCAATGGTGCGATGGCAAAGGTACAGCAACCTCGCACTCAATTGCAGCAAGACCAAGGAATTGATTGTGGACTTCAGGAAGGGGAAGTTGGGACAACACACACCAGTCGTCATTGAGGGGTCAGCGGTGGAAGGGGTGAGCAGCTTCAAGTTCCTGGGCGTCAACATCTCACAAGATCTACCTTGGGCCCAACACATTGATGCAATCATGAAGAAGGCATGCCAGCAGCTCTACTTCATTAGGAGTTTGAGGAGATTTGGTATGTCACCAAAGACTCTTGCAAATCTCTACAGATGTACGGTGGAGATCATTCTGACTGATTGCATCACCGCCTGGTATGGAGGCTCCAGTGCACAGGATCGCAAGAGGCTGCAGAGGGTTGTAGACTCAGCCAGCTCCATCACGGGCACAACCCTCCCCACCATCGAGGACATCGTCAAGAGGCGGTACCTCAAGAAGGTGGCATCCACACCATCTGGGACATGCCCTCTTCGCGTTACTACCATAGTAGAAAACTTTGGTTACGCTGCACTTGGAGTATTGCGTGCAGTTCTGGTCATCCCATTACAGGAAGGATGTGGAGGCTTTGGAGATGGTGCAGAAAAGGTTCACCAGGATGCTGCCTGGATCAGAGAGTATTAGCTATAAGGAGAGGTTGGACAAACAGGAGCATGAAGACCCACACTCAACGATTCAGGAACAGCTTCTTCCCCTCCGCCATCAGATTTCTGTATGGTCCATGACCCCATAAACACTACCTCATTATTCCTCTTTTACACTATTTATTTATTTTTGTAACTTACAGTAAAAACAATAACAGTACAGAGTAAAGTGTCACAGCTACAGAGAAAGTGCAGTGCAATAAGGTGCAAGGTCACAACAAGGTAGATCGTGAGCTCAGAGTCCATCTCATTGTATAAAGGAACCGTTCAATAGTCTCAGTTGATCCTCCTTTCCCCCCTCTCCTCCTCCTTCCTCCCCTCAGTCACCTGTGCCCTGCGGCACCATCACCTTTACCTGTTCCTGCACCTGAACAGACACAACTGATTGCACAGGACTGCTCCCCCTTCTTTAACCATGATCACAGGACACTGAAGGCTCCTGACGCTTGTACTTTTTGGGCACACGTCCCTCAATGGTTAAATTGATGGCGATGAGGAGGCGTACAGGAGTAAGATAGATCGGCTGGTTGAGTGGTGTCGGACTCAACGTCAGCAAGACTGAGGAATTGACTGTGGGCTTCAGGAAGGGGGAATCAGGAAAACACACACCAGTCGTCATTGAGGGGTCAACAGTGGAAAGGGTGAGCAGCTTCAAGTTCCTGGGCGTCAACATCTCAGAGAATCTGTCCTGGGCCCAACGCATTGATGCAATCATGAAGAAGGCACATCAGTGGCTCTACTTTATGAGGAGTTTGTGGAGATTTGGTATGTCACCAGACTCATGCAAATTTCTACAGATGTACGGTGGAGAGCATTCTGACTGGTTGCCAGCTCCATCATGGGCACAACCCTCCCACCATTGAGGACATCTTCAAGAGGCAGCATCCGTCACTAGGGACCCTCACCACCCGGAACATGCCCTCTTCACATTACTACCATCAGGGAGGAGGTACAGGAGCCTGAAAACCCACACTCAACGATTCAGGAACAGCTTCTTTCCCTTCGCCATCAGATTTCTGAACGGTCCATGAACACTACCTCGTTATTCCTCTTTTGCACTATTTATTTATTTTTGTAACTTATAGTAATTTTTATGTCTTGCACTGTACTGCTGCTGCAAAACAACAAATTTCACGACATCTGTCAGTGATAATAAACCAGATTCTGATTCTGACATTGTAGATGTGGAGGATTGAGGGGAAAATCTGATGGAGGTCAAGGAGGTTGCGCAGATACAGGAGCCTGAGGGCACGTACCACCAGGCTGAAGGACAGCTTCTACCCCACTGTGATAAGATAAGACTACTGAACGGTTCCCTTATACAATGAGATGGACTCTGAGCTCATGATCGACCTTGTTGTGACCTTGCACCGTATTGCACTGCACTTTCTCTGTAGCTGTGACACCTTACTCTGTACTGTTATTGTTTTCACATGTACTACCTCAATGCACTCTGTACTGACTCAATGTAACTGCACTGTGTAATGAATTGACCTGTACGATCGGTATGCAAGACAAGTTTTTCACTGTACCTCAGTACAAGTGACGATAATAAACCAATAAAAATACCAATACATGTGGAGTTGAGCATAGGTAGGCTTACCCTGCAGCCGATGCCTTCCATAGCCAACCAGTCTTCCTACGCAGAGAGGAAAGAGTGTGTGAAAGTATTGGAAACGGAAGGCAGCAATCTCCGCCTTGTAACGCATCATCGAGGGTGGGTCGGCAAAGGACGAGAACAGTCCAACGTTTCACACCACAATAAGGTTCATCAACAGTACTCAACAACCTTCCAACATTGCCCGAAATTGGCTCCAAAAAGACCCAATATAAGCAAGAATGTTAAAGTCAACTCGAGACTTCCTTAAGCTGTTGTCCAGCCTTTATGCCTGCTCTTCAGACTTCTATGATACCTTTATTAGTCTCATGTACATCGAAACACACAGTGAAATGAATCTTCTGCGTAGAGTGTTCTGGGGGCAGTCCGCAAGTGTCACCATGCTTCCAGCACCAACATAGCATTCCCACAACTTCCTAACCTGTACGTCTTTGGGATGTGGGAGGAAACCGGAGCACCCGGAGGAAACACGCAGACATGGGGAGAACGTACAAACTCCTTACAGACAGCGGCCGGAATTGAGCCCGGGTCGCTGGCGCTGTAATAGCGTTACACTAACCACTACGCTACTGTGCCTGCCTTCTGGTTCTCAATTCCCCAACCCTGGGAAAAAAGACCGAGTGCATTCACGCCATCTCTGCCCCTCACGATCTTATACACCTCTATAAGATCACCCCTCAGTCTTCAACACTCCAGTGAATAAGGTCCTAGCCTGTCCAACCTCTCCCTCTAACTCAGTCCCTCGAGTCCTGGCGACAATTACGTCCACAAAAAGCCAGCCTTTGACCAGCCGTAGTCCATCTTGAGTTTCTGTTCAAGGGGAGAGTGATTCAGTGACGATGTCAACGGCCACATGTTGGAGCCATGATGTGGAGAGAGAGCTTGGTGCAGCGATAGAGCATGGGCACAGACTGCATTCCAGCAGGTTGCTCTTCAGTCCCAATGATGAGCATCGCTCTGGAGTAGTGACCTGGACGTGCGGCCCTGCATTATGGAGGCCAAGCAGGATGGGAGTGAGGCAGTCTCCTTGGCAGAAGAGGCCGGGGTTAATGACCCGAAACCGCCAGTAATAAGTGACAGTCCTAAACCACCAGTACCTGGCCAGTGTGATAGGTCACCCAGCTCTGTGGTGCCTGGACAGCCACCAACTTCAGATGGTGTTGCAGAGCTGGTGGTGTGAAGATGTCACACTAATGGTGGGACTAGTCCTTGTGTAATCACTCGAATCAACTGGATTGGAATTGGTTTATTATTGTCACTTGTACCGAGGTACAGTGAAAAACTTGTCTTGCGTACCAGTCGTACAGGTCAATTCATTACACAGTGCATTGAGGTAGTACAAGGGAAAACAATAACAGAATGCAGAGTAAAGTGTCACAGTTACAGAGAAAGTGCAGTGCAGGCAGACAATAAGGTGCAAGGTCATAACGAGGTAGATTGTGAGGTCAAGAGTCCATCTTATTGTGCTAGGGAACAGTTCAATAGTTTTATAACAGCGGGGTAGAAGCTGTCCTTGAGCCTGGTGGTACGTGCTTTCAGGCTTTTGTATCTTCTGCCCGATGGGAGGGGGGAGAAGAGAGAATGTCCGGGGTGGGTGGGGTCTTTGATTATGTTGGCTGCTTACCAAAGTGGTGAGAGGTATAGACAGAGTCTGTGGAGGGGAGGCTGGTTTCTGTGATGTGCTGAGCTGTATCCACAACTCCCTGCAGTTTCAAGATGGAGTATCTGGGCCACTGTTGTTTGTGGGAGCTTGCTGTGCACACTTTGGCCGCCACCTTCTCCGCCTCACACACAGTGCCTAGACTGAAAGGACTTGACTTTACTGTGGGTCCTGTGCTCAGGAAAGGCCCAATAGAAATACAAATCCTTTAATAAACTTCAGGTAAAGGAGCTGTGGAAAAAGGTCTGTGAAGTCAGAACATTTGATGACCTCCCTAGGAGCGATTGCCTCTGGCTCTTCTCTTCCCGGACATCCCAAACAGGATTGGGAATGAATGACAGCTGTTTCATCCAATCTGCTGTGGTGGTGTCTGGGGAGTCGTTGACCCTTGCCTGCTTTCCCCACCCCCCCCCCCCCACCCCCCCCCCCCCCCCCCCCCCCCCCCCCCCCCCACTGCCAAAAAGCGGATGAAAGATCGTTTATTTTTCCTGTGGAGGTTTTGGTCCTGTGCATCCTTCTGGGTTACCACCGACCAAGAGTAAGCTCTCGTTTAAACCCTGTCCTCCATGAAATAACTGGAAACCGCAGTGTTGGTACAGCTGCTCAAGGTTTCTCCATCCACTGGTAGATCCTCGGTTTCAAACCTTTCCCATCTGTTCCCGTTCCCCCTCTCGAGCTCCTCCCCACATGCTTTTATTATTCAGCCGTGGGTCCTGGTGCTGCAAGCAAGGCCAGCATTTGTTGCCCATCCCTTGTTGCCCTTGAGGCAGGCAAGGTAGTGTAGCAGCTAGCGTAATGCTTTACAGCACCAGCGACCCAGGTTCAATTCCCACCGCTGTCTGTAAGGAGTTTGTATGTTCTGACCTTGTCTGTTGTTGGTTTCCTCCGGGTGCTCTGATTTCCTCCCACATTCCAAAGACGTATGGGTTAGGAAGTTGTGGATGTGCTATGTTGGCGCCGGGAGCGTGGTGACACTTGCAGGCTGCTCCCAGAACACTCCACGCAAAAGATTCATTTCACTGTGTGTTTCGATGTACATGTGACCAATAAAGGTATCTTTTCCTAGAATTAAGGATGTAAGATAAGATAGAATTTCTTTATACATAAAATATACAAGACTAGAGGGGGAAAAAAAGACCTTTTTTGCACTAGTGCCTTGCTTTGCACAATCAGAGACAAGTTTATGGTGGTGCAAGAGGTGGTCCGTAGTGTTCCGTTGCTGAGGTAGGGTTAGGGTTGTGCAGGTCGGTTCAAAAACCGAATGGTTGAAGGGAAGTAGCTGTTCCTGAACCTGGTGGTGTGGGACTTCTGGCTTCTGTACCTCCTGCCCGATGGTAGCTACGAGAAGACTGAACGACCCGGATGGTGGGGATCCTTGATGATGGATGCCGCCTTGAGGCAGCACCTCCTGTAAGTGGTAGGGAGGGCTGTGGCCGTGATGGACCAGGCTGTGTCCACTGCTCTCTGCAGCCTCTTGCGTTCCTGTCCATTGGAATTGCCATACCAGGCCATAATGCAACCAGTTAGGATATCTGTCGAGGTGCATCTGTAGAGATTTGTTAGAGTATTTGTTGACATGCCAAATCACCTTAAGCTTCTGAGAAAGTAGAGGTGCTGGCACACCTTCTTTGTGGTACCATCTATGTGCTGAATCCAGGACAGGTCATCCACGATGTTAGAGCCCAGGAATTTGAAGCTACTAACTCTCCATCTCTGACCCACGAATGAGAAGTGGCACGTGGTCTTCCGACTTCCCCTTTCTGAAATCAGTGATTAGTTTCTTGGTTTTGTTGACGTTAAGCATGAGGTTGTTACTGTGAAACCACTCAATCACTCAGAGTGGTTCAACACTTTCAGGATGGATGAATGCACTGGTTTGTAACTAACAGTGCTCCGGACTCTCTGGAAGACCATTCGCAGTTGTCGTTGCAGTAATCACAGTCGGTGACTGGCTGCTGTTCACAAAAAGGAAAAGGAAGGTTGGTTGCAGGTCCCAGGAGCTCCCAGTGGGATAGGACTTGCGAGAGGAAGATGGCATGCGTCAGGAATAGTGAAACCAGACCAGGGGCCAGAGTCAAATAAACCCGCCAAGTTAATAGGGGTTAGAGGTCAGCCGACTGCAAGACAAATTGAAACAGAATGCGGCATATATCTTGGGCAAGAGCTTCTTCTGATCGGCTGGAAATGAGAGTTATTCTTTTCGGGCATTTATTTTTTCACCTGGCTTGTAAATCTAATTATTTCCAAAGGTCACAGGTCTCCTGTCCACCCACAGCAGACCAGGCGTGCTAGATTTGCTCAGCTCACTGATTGGTAAATTGGTTTATTATTGTCACGTGTACTGAGGTGCAGTGAAAAGCTTTGGTTTGCCTGCCATCCGTACTGATCATTTCATTACAACAGTGCATTGATGTAATACAATAACAGAATGCAGAATATATTGTTACAGTTACAGAGAAAGTGCAGTGCAGGCAGACAATAAGGTGTAAGGCCATGACGAGGTAAATTGTGAGGTCAAGAGTCCATCTTATCGTACTAGGGAACCGTTTAATACTCTTATAACAGTGCGATAGAAGCTGTCCTTGAGCCTGGTGGTACATGCTTTCAGACCTGCCCAGTGGGAGGGGGGAGAAGAGAGAATGTCCGGGGTGGGAGGGGTCTTGGTATTGGTTTATTATTCATTTGTACCAAGGTACAGTGAAAAACTTGTCTTGCATACCAATCGTACAGATCAATTCATTACACAGTGCATTGAGGTAGTACAGGGTAAAACAATAACAGAATACAGAGTAAAGTGTCACAGCTACAGGGAAGCGCATTGCAGGTAGACAATAAGGTGCAAGGTCATAACAAGGTAGATTGTGAGGTCAAGAGTCCATCTCATCGTATAAGGGAACCGTTCAATAGTCTTATCACCGTGGGATAGAAGCTGTCCTTAAGCCTGGTGGTACGTGCCCTCAGGCTCCTGTATCTTCTGCCTGATGGGAGAGGAGAGAAGAGAGAATGACCCAGGTGGGTGGGGTCTTTGATTATGCTGGCTGCTTCACCAAGGCAGCGAGAGGTATAGAGAGAGTCCATGGAAGGGAGGCTGGTTTCCGTGACACGCTGAGCTGTGTCCACAACTCTCTGCAGTGTCTTGTGGTCCTGGGCAGAGCAGTTGCCGTACCAAGCCGTGATGCATCCAGATAGGATGCTTCCTATGGTGCATCGATAAAAGTTGATGAGGGTCAAAGGGGACATGCTGAATTTCTTTAGCCTCCTGAGGAAGTAGAGGCACGGGTAAGCTTCTTCCCCTCCACCATCAGATTTCTGAACAGTCCATGAACACTACCTCGTTATTCCTCTTTTGCACTATTTATTTATTTTTGGGCAACTTATAGTAATTTTTATGTCTTGCGCTGTACTGCTGCCACAAAACAACAAAGTTCATGACACACGTCAGTGATAATAAACCTGATTCTGAATCTTTCTTGGCCAAGGTGTCAGCTTGGTTGGACCAGGACAGGCCATTGGTGATGTTCACTCCTTGAGACGATTCCCACTGGAAATCAAGCTCAAACCATTTGTGGCCTTTTTTATCGCTGCCGTGTGTTGAATGTTGGTACTTGGAATTTCAGGGAAGACCACTGTCTCCTCAGGAGTCGACATATTGTGAATGGGAGTTGTGTAGCCCAGAGTCTTTTAGACAGGCTCATGAATGAGGGATATGGATCACATGCAGGCAGAAGAGATTTAGGTTAATTTGACATCGTGTTCAGCACAGACATTGTGGGCCGAAGGGCCTGTTCCTGCGCTGTACTGTTCTATGTCCTGCATATTTTGGGAAGAAATGTTCTCAAAAATATGCTAATATAATTTTCTTTCATAAATATAATTTCAGAGCTGCCTGAATTGGGTTACCCAAGGATCCCAATCCACTGTCCACCCACACCTGAGCTGGTGTCCCAGACTGGCCCAGGTCAGTGGGACAACTCACATCAGAGGTCACGTTGAAGGCACTGCGATGTAACACGAAAGGGCTTCCCTTGCAATGGGACTTGCTGCAATGCACCAAAGAGCATATCAAGGTGATGGCAGTCAAAGTCTAGGCCTGGGGTGCAAGGTTTTTATGCATATGTCGGTGTTGCTAGTCACAATGGGCCAAATGGTCTCGCGTGCTGTAAATTTCTATGATTGTACATCCCAGATTAGTGTCATCGGACAAGCAAAAGAATGTCCTTTCACAGGATTGTCCAGGTTCTAGGGCAAAAGAAAATAATTGTTTTAAAAGGTGCTGGAAGAGTCAAAGAAGATGGCCAAGAATTCTGTAAGAGGGGATCGTTCTTTCAGAGACATGACACTGGTACTGGTATAATGAGCTAAATGGTTGGATCTTTTTTTTTAGAAAGCTTCCAGGGTTTCAAGGGCTGGAGAGAAGGGAGGGATTAAATAGCATTAAGGAAATGGGGTATTAGATTACTTAAGGATTAACAAATCTCCCTGATCAATAATCACAGTTAATGATCAGCCGTCCTGCTGGAGAAATGTGGAACCTTCACTTTTAGGGGACAGCGGAATCAGTGACCTCATGTATCCTGGGTACCCAGTTTGACAGAGAATCAGAGAACTGGTCCAAATTTTGAAATTATTAATTGTGGCTAATGTTAGTGTCTGGGTATCAGCTATAAGGAGAAGTAGGGTTGTTTTCTCTGGAGTGTTGGAGGCTGAGGGGAGACCTGATAGCTTATAAACTTATGAGAGGCATAGATAGGGTAGACAGTCAGCGTCTTTCTCCTGGGTAGAAATGTCAAATACTAGAGGGCGCGTGTTTAAGGTGAGAGGGGGTAAGTTTAAGGGAGATGTGCGGGGAACGTGTTTTTACACAGAGGGTGGTGGGTGCCTGGAACGGGCTGCCAGGGGAGGTAGTGGAGGCAGATACGATAGGGGCACTTCAGGGGCTTTTAGATGGACACATGCAGGGAATGGAGGGATCTGGGTTATCCACAGGCAGAAGAGATTTAATTTAACTTGGCATCGTGGTCGGTACAGATATTGTGGGCTGAAGGGCCTGTTCCTGAGCTGTATTGTTCTCTGTACAACTCTCTCCAGGGATGGGTTTCTGCCGCCTCCTCGAGGGCGGTTCAGATGGACAATAAACGCTGGTCTTGATGCCAGTGCTGCACTAAAAAAAATTAAAATATTACAACCAATATTGGGAAACTCCGTGAGCCATTTTCCCTCAATCGGTGAAGGACTGTGAGGTACGGCATCCTCCTCAAAGGCGGATTTGACATTAACGTAGTGCCTGGCACCTCCTTGCCATGCCCCTTGTTGCATTGTGTCAGATCCCTTTGCAAGTACAGCCCCTCCTCGCACTGCAGATTGGCCATCGGTAATGAAAAGCAAGATCCCATAAATATGCCATTTGACGTGTTTTTTTTGGAGATAGGATAGTTATAGAGAACTATAAGATCTTCTCATTTAAATGCTTTCACTTCAATTGAGGAGTGGTACTTCAGACAGTATGGCAGTCCCTCAGCACTGCGCTGGAGGTCATCCTGAAATGCACATTAAATAATTGGAGACTGGCTTGAGCCTGCAGCCTTTTCACCGGCTGATTTGCTTCGCCCTAGCCCTAAATCCTTGTTGCCCTTGCTGGCAGATATTGGCATTTAATTGGGGCCTTATTGGATTGTGGTCCATCGGTTCACCATCACTTATCAATGGTCCAACCAATGTTTTATACAAAGTGTTGGATCGGCTGCACTTGCAGTTCTGGTTGGGATGCTGTTAGGAAGGATGTGCTTAAGTTAGAGAGGGTGCAGAACAGATTCAGAAGGATATTAGCAGGGCTCAAAGGAGAGCCAAATATGGGCCAAACGCAGGCAAATGGGACGTTTAGATGGGAATCTCATTCGGCATGGATGAGTTGGATTCAAAGGCCTGCCTCCATGCTGTATGACTCTAAGACAGTCTGGATAGGCTGGGACTATTTCCCCTGGAGTGTAGGAGACTTGAGGAGTGACATAGAGGTTTATAAAGCCATGAGGGGCATAGATAAGGTGGATGGTCACAGTCATTTTTCCAGGGTAGGGGAGTCTAAAACTAGAGGGCATAGGGTTAAGATTAAGATTAAGGTCTTTATTAGTCACATGTACAGTGAAACACACAGTGAAATGCATCTTTTTCATGGCATGTTGTGGAGGCAGCCCTCAAGTGTCGCCACGCTTCCGGCGCCAACATAGCATGCCCACAACTTCCTAACCTGTACATCTTTGGAATGTGGGAGGAAACCGGAGCACCCGGAGGAAACCCACGCAGACACAGGGAGAACGAACACGGACAGCGGCCGGAATTGAACCCGGGTCGCTGTTGCTCTAGGGGGCCTGAGGGGCAAGTTTTTCACACAGAGGGTGGTGGGGATGTGGAACGGGCTGCCAGGGCAGCTAGTGGAAGCAGATGCAATGGCAACGTTTAAGAGATAATCAGACAGGCACTTGAACGGACAGGGAATGGAGGGAAATCGACCATGTGCAGACCAAATTGGCCTTGTATTGGGCCAAAGGGCCTGTTCCTATGCTGTACTGTTCTATGTTCTCTCGATACTGTGGAGTGTTTGGGAAAACCAGTCAGTTATGTGGTGGGGAGCTGGGCAATTCTCTGGGTTTCATTCAAGCACAATGCGAGGTATGTCAGATTTTCACCCACGCAGACAGCAGCGTTTGCTCACGCCCTGTCCTTTCAATTTCTGTGAGAGCATCTCGACTTGTGTAATGCAAGGTTGCTGCTTAGTTGGAGTTACAAAATGCATCAGCTTAACTGCTGTCTCAGGAAAATTAAATAAATTAAAATACTGATGTACGTCCTTCTTGGCAGCTGAGAGAAGAATCAATGAGGTGCTGTTGCTTCCAGGAACTCTACTGCTTGTAATGAAAGTGCCCCTGGATGGAAATGGACAATCTCCGTCAGATGGGAATTGATTATTGAATAGTTAACGTTCCACATCCTCACTTCAGGGCAGTTGTCAGGCGGCTGGGGATGAATTGTGAATATTGGATGCCAGCGATGTAGAGCAGGATTGGTGCAAGGCAGGTCTTAAAGAGTCCATCGCTCCGAAGGTCGGGAAATGTCAGATGGATAAAAATTCCACGTGCAGTAAACTCCAATAACCTGCTATCCCTCCATTCATAAATCCCGATAGTTCAGCATCTGACTCGTGAGGTAATGTTTGATGTATTCCCCTTCCAATCACCAAGCCCCCAGTTCTCATGTTCCCCTTCCGTTCATAATGTGGACATAACGGAGGGCCCGTCCACTGAGTCTATATGGGTAGAACTCAAAAATAAGGAAGGTGATGGGATTATACTACAGACACCGCACCCCCCACACCCCCCCCCCCCCCCCCCACCGATAGCCACTGGGACATTGAGGAACAGATATGCAGGCAGATTAGGGAAAGGTGTAAAACTAATAGGGTTGTTGTCGTGGGGGATTTCAACTTCCCTAATATAAACTGGGACCTCTTTAGTGCAAGAGGTTTAGACAGGGCAGAATTTGTTCGGTGCAGCCAGGAGGGTTTCTTAAATCAATATGTAGATAGTTCAACGAGAGGAGGGGCCGTACTGGACCTGGTGTTGGGTAACGAGCCTGGTCAGATGACCGGCCGTTCAGTGGGAGAACATTTAGCGAACAGTGACCACAACTCCTTAAGTCTGAAGATAGCTATAGATAAGGATAAGTATGGACCTTGCGGGAGAGTATTAAGTTGGAGCAGGGCAAATTACGAGAGCATTAGGCAAGAACTAGGGAGAATTAGTTGGGAATAGCTGTTTTTGGGCAAGTCCACATCTGACACGTGGAAGGTGTTTAAAGACCAACTGCACAGAGTACAGGATAGGGATGTTCCAGTAAGAAGGAAGGACAAGGATGGTAAGATAAGAGAACCTTGGATGTCGGGAGAGGTGGTGAATTTAGTCAGGAAGAAAAAGGAAACGTATATAAAGCTTAGGAAGCTAGGATCAAACAGAGCACTTGAGAATTATAAAGAAGCCAGAAAGGAATTCAAGAAGGGAATTAGGAAAGCCAGGAGGGGCCATGAAAAGTCCTTGGCGAGTAGGATTAAAGAGAATACCATACATACATCAAGAGCAAGAGGATAACCAAGGAGAGGGTAGGACCACTCAAGGATAAAGGAGGGAACATGTGCTTGGAAGCAGAGGATGTGGGTGAGGTCCTTAATGAGTACTTTGCATCGGTATTTACCAAGGAGAAGGATGTGGAGGACAGGGAGATCAGTGTGAAGCGTGCTAATACGCTAGGGCATTTTGAGATAAAGGAGGAGGTAGTGTTGGGTCTCTTAAGGAGCATTAATGTGGATAAGTCCCCGGGGCCTGATGGGATATACCCCAGGTCATTGAGAGAGGCAAGAGATGAGATTGCTGGGGCCTTGACCAATATCTTCGTGTCCTCTCTAGTCACAGGAAAGGTCTCGGAGGACTGGTGAGTAGCTAATGTTGTTCCATTATTCAAGAAGGGAAACAGGGTTAATCCTGGTAACTATAGACCAGTGAGTCTCACGTCAGTGATAGGGAAGTTACTGGAGAGGATTCTTAAGGGTAGGATTTATGAGCATTTGGAAAACCATAGCCTAATTAGGGACAGACAGCATGGTTTTGTGCAGGGCAAGTCGTGCCTTACCAACTTGATTGAGTTTTTTGACAAGGTGATGAGGGTGATTGATGAAGGTAGAGCTGTGGATGTTGTGTACATGGATTTTAGTAAGGCGTTTGACAAGGTCCCTCATGGGAGGCTCACCCAGAAGATTAAGATGCATGGGATCCACACTGAATTGGCCATTTGGATTCAGGGTGGGTGCCTGGAATGCGCTGCATCTATAAAAAATGGTGAGGGTCAGCGAGCACATGCTGAATTTGTTTAACCTCCTGAGGAAGTGGTGCTGGTGAGCTTTCATGGTTGTGGCATCTACATGGTGAGACCAGGACAGGCAGTTGGTGATGTTCACTTCTCGGAACTTGAAGCTCTCAACCCTCTCCACCTCAACCAATAAGTGGAACTAATGGAAAAGCATGGAGCTGTCGGAGGGAAAGACAATTGATCTGCACTCTTTCAATGCTTGCCCAATGCATTCTCTCTGTCTCCTTCCTGTACTCTGACTCATCATTATTTGAGATATGGCCCACCACGGTGACATCATCTGCAAACTTGTAGATGGAGTTAGAGCAGAATCTGGCCACACAGTCATGAGTGTATAGGGAGTAGAGTAGAAGGCTGAGGACGCAGCCTTGTGGGGCACCAGTGTTGAGAATAATGGTGCCGGAGGTGTTGCTGCCGATCCTCACTGATTGCGGTCTGTTGGTCAGAAAGTCAAGGATCCAGTTGATCACTTTGCACTGAAATGGACTCTGTATATTTTGTTCTAATTGTGTTCTTTCTTGTAAAAATTGTGTTTAATTTATGTTTTTCTTGTGAATGCTGCTTATCTGATGCTATGTGCCTGTGATGCTGCTGCAAGTAAGTTTTTCACTGCACCTGTGCACACATGTACTTGTGCATATGACAATAAACTTGACTTTGACTTTAAAAGGTTTGGCTGTTACTTCTCACCCTTGGGTTTGCTAATTCTGTTCCTCTGCGTGCTGTTTGCTTCTGGGCTTGCCCACCCTCTCCCCCACCGACAAACACAAGCGGATAGCAGAACACTAAAGCACACACGCTCCTGAAAACACTCAGGCATGCGTACACACTCGCAGACACACGTACATGGAGGCATGCATTCTTCTGCACATGGACGCACGCTCGCCTGCAAATACAGCTGTGCATATGTGCACACTTGCATGGAGCAAGGTGGCATAGTGGTAGAGCCTCTGCTTCACAGCTGCAGAGACCCGGGTTCAATCCTGACCTCCGGTGCTGTCTGTGTGGAGCTTGCATGCTCCCCTTGTGACCCTGTTGGTTTCCAACCACATCCCAAAGACGTGGAGGTTAATTGGCCACTGTAAATTGCCCCTAGTGTGTAGGTGAGTGGTAGAATCTGGGGAGAATTGATGGAAAGAGAGTCCTAGAGTTGTACAGCATGGAAACAGACCAAATTGTCTACTTGAGCCAGTCCCATTTCCCTCTCAACCTTTCCTATCCATGTACCCGTGCAAATGTCTTTTCAATGTAATTGTACCTGCCTCTACCAATTCCTCATTCCACACACCCACCACCCACTGTGTGGAGAAAGTTGCCCCTCACGTCTCCTTTAAATCTTCCACCTCTCACCTTAAACCTATGCCCTCTAGTTTTAGACTCTGCTGCCTTGAGATGAAGACTGTGACCCAATCTACGCCCCTCATGATTTTATAAACCTCCATAAGGTTGCCCTTCAGCCCCCTGTGCTCCAGGGAAAAAAAATCCTGGCTTATCCAGCCTCTTCTTATAACTCAGAATCAGGTTTATTATCTCTGACGCATAGAACATAGAACACTACAGCACAGTACAGGCCGTTCGGCCCACAGTGTTGTGCCGACATTTTATCCTGCTCTAATATCTATCTAACCCTTCCCTCCCACATCACCCCCCATTTCTCTATCATTCATGTGTCTATCTAAGAGTCTCTTAAATGTCCCTAATGTATCTGCCCCCACAACCTCTGCAGGCAGTGCGTTCCACGCACCCACCACTCTCTGTGTAAAAAAACTTACCCCTGACATCCCCCTTATACCTTCCTCCAATCACCTTAAAATTATGTCCCCTCGTGTTAGCCATTGTCGCCCTGGGAAAAAGTCTCTGACTGTCCACTCGATCTATGCCTCTTATCATCTTGTACACCTCTATCAAGTCACCTCTCATCCTCCTCCTCTCCAAAGAGAAAAGCCCCAGCTCGCTCAACCTATCCTGACCTATATATGATGTGAAATTTGACATAAACTTACCTTAAATAAATAGTGTAAAGAAAATTGGTGGGGAATGGGATTGCTTTGTGAGCCAGCATAGATTCGACAGGTTGAATGGACTCCTCTGTCATAAGAAAGTGGAGAGTATGTGCTAATGCACACACAGTTATCATGCCCTATTTAAACAGCAATCATCAATGTCACACAAGCAGAGAGCAGTGGGACAATTGTAAAATCGACCTGGTTACTCGGATGAGTGGAAGAGGATCACCAGCCTGCAGGTTTGCTCTTTCAGCACAGTGAAAGTGTCTCTCACCACACTGTGATTCAGTCACAGGCCACACAGTTCCTCATTGTTGGTAAAGCACAAGGAGTGTGCTGACAGGGAGCTGTCAGTAACCACTGGCTTGCATCCAAGGGAAGGCTGCGGAGAAATGTTTTCATCAAGAAGGAAATGGCAGCCTGAAAGACAGTTTGAAACAAAGATCCTCGTTTAAGTGGAGAGCACTTGATGTGGTACCAGGCTGAGGAAGGGTTAAGTTTGGACAACTCTCTGACACATATATGAGAATGTTGCCAGGACTCGATAGGGAGAGGTTGGACAGGCTAGGACTTTTATTCCTCCGAACATGGGGTGACCACATAGAGGTGTATAACATCATGAAGGGTAGAGATAGGGTGAATGCACACAGTCATGGTACGGTAGCACGGTAGTGTATCGGTTAGCGTAACGCTATTACAGCGCCAGCGACCCGGGTTCAATTCCGGCCGCTGTCTGTAAGGAGTTTGTACGTTCTCCCCGTGTCTGCGTGGGTTTCCTCCGGGTGCTCCGGTTTCCTCCCACGTTCCAAAGATGTACGGGTTAGGAAGTTGTGGGCATGCTATGTTGGCGCCGGAAGGGTGGCGACACTTGCGGGCTGCCCCCCAGAACACTCTATGCAGAAAAGATGCAAAGCGTTTGTCGGCTCTTGGACTGTACTCGCTGGAGTACAGAAGGATGAGAGGGGACCTCGTAGCGACATTTAAAATGTTGACAGGTAAGGATAGAGTAGATGTGGCTAGGCTGTTTCCCTTGGTGGGCGTGTCCAGGACCAGAGGGCACAATCTTAGAATTAGAGGGTACAGTTTCAAGACAGAGATGAGGAGAAGTTTCTTTACCCAGAGGGTGGTGAAATTGTGGAACTCCTTGCCACGCACAGCAGTGGAGGCCAGATCAGTGGGGGTGTTCAAGGAGGAGATAGACAGATATCTAAATAGTCAGGGTATCAAGGGATATGGGGATAAGGCTGGCAAATGGGATTAGAATAGTTTTTTTTTTCTCTCTCTTTTTTTCCCACCCCATTTCTTTTTCCCTTTTCCTTGGAGCAGACTCGATGGGCCGAATGGCCTGCTTCTGCTCCCTTATCTTGTGATCTTGTGATCTTGTGATTTCACTGTGTGTTTTGATGTACATGTGACTAATAAAGATATCTTTCTCCCAGGGAGAGGGAACCAAAAACTAGAGGGCATAGGTTTAGGGACCTTAGGGGCAACTTCTTTACACAGACGGTGGTTGAGGCAGGTACAGTTACAATCTTTAAAAGACATTTAGACAAGGAAGGGAAAGGTTTAGGGGGATATGGGTCAAACGCAAGCAAATGTAGACAGCTTGGCCAGCACAGACATTGGGCCGAAGGGCCTGTTTCTGTCCTGTATAACTCTTACAACTCTCACGATACAGAGTTGGTTGCATTGTTGGCTGATTCCTTGTGCAAACCTTGTGTTTGGCACCAGTGGCCACTTCTCAGCTGCTTGCTATTGTGAAGCTCTTTGTGCTGAATTATTTAGTGAGGCTTCGCTAGTGGGCACAGTCTTTACACAGCACTCTCGGAGTCAAGGTTCAGTTGGAAGTGGCCATCTCATCCTGAGCGTAATCTGATCGGAATTGGCTTCCTTCTGGGTCGTCCCTGCATGGATTTGTGCTCTCTCTCTCTCCCTCGCACCCCCTCCCTCTCTCTCCCTCCCCCTCTCTCCCTCCCTCTTCCCTCCTCCCTCTCGCTCTCTCCCCCCTCCCTCCCTCCCTCTCCCTCTCTGTCACTGCTCATGAAAGGAGGCAGAGGGAGAAAAGCCAACACAAGCTCCCCCAGTTTTGAAAGCAAACACCCAGGTGTCAGGCCAGCCTGCGGTTCCGTGAGAGGATCCAACACACACACACTGGGAGCCATCTGTGCAAACTGGGTGCCCAGCCACTCTCCCTCGCTGTAGCTTTTGATCCCGAGCACATTCCGTGCACCGTTGGCTAGTTAGGCAGCACTGCTTCCAGCAAGTCAGAGTGAGAGAGGGGTAGGGCTTGTGCAGAGGCAGTTGCTATGACTTTAGAAGAGATCAGATTTCACTCCGAGCAGTGACACTCTCCCCTCTCTCTGTTTGGAATAGCTAACCAGTAGCCACAGCCGGCCCATCTGCACTTAGGCATAAGTCTGTCCTCTGTAGCTTCTCTCCTACGCCGATCAGCTGAAGGGTGCTACCTACCTGCGTACAAGGGGAGCAGCTGTGTGAAACTACTAGGAGCAATAGGACTGTGTATTCTCGACTCCCTTGTTGGACAACCGCTTCACTTCATTGCTGGGCATTCTCGGAGGTGTTCTCTGCTTCTGCATGGTAGCAGGTAGATATGGGTCACTGATCAGGGAGGTGGGGAGGAGAGCAGGACACTCTCTGGTTACCCAACTGCCACACTGTGCTCCTGCGCTTTGCCGAGACTTCTCTTATTGCCTGTGTGCTTCAAGAGGGAATCCTACAAGATGCAGATGCTCGCAAGCACGTTGCCTGTTCACCCACGCCTGCCGCGGGTTAATGGCTCAACAAAGTAAGCACCTGGCTCACACTTCCGGGGTCTTGCGCGGAGCGTGCGTGCCTCCCCGTGACTGCGTGGGTTTCCCCCGGGTGCTCCGGTTCCCTCCAGTGCCCCACTGGGGCAAAGACGTCGTCTCACTGCCCCGGCGGGGGTTTACTACCCCAAAGATCCCAAGTCGCCTCTCGCTCAGATGTACATCACTGACCTTCGATCCTCGGCCCGAGCCACAAAGAAGGATGGCGTCTCGGGGGCCCTGAGGAAGAAGCCAAGCCCCAGCTCCATCCCGAGAGCCCTCAACTGGCTTAACTTTGCGTCACTCACCAAACAGAGCAGGCAGCTGTTCCGCACTGACGGTGAGCTGGTCTCGGTGTGTTCCCAGCAGGACACTGATGTGGATGATTGGAGGTACACTCCACAGCACAGTGACGGTAAGCCCTGACATACACCACATGGGTTCGTTTTAACTTTGCCTTCCTTTGATGCCACGTACCGCAGTCTCCAGACTGTGTCAGCTTTGGCACACTTGGTTGTACTTTTGCCTCTGAGTGTCTCAACCCACACAGGGGCTGGCACCTGTCCAACACTGGGGGAACTGCTGATGAAGTATTAACTTTGGCTCATTGCCAAGACGACCCCTAAAGGCAGTTTAACCCGTCCAAGTGACTGCGTTTCCTACTGTATGGCACTCCCTCAGCACTGCATTGGAGGGTCAGAGAGTCATACAGCACAGAAACAGGCCCAACTGAGGGCAGGCACAGTAGTGTAGTGGTTAGCGTAACACTTTACAGCACCAGCAACCCGGGTTCAATTCCCGCCGCTGCCTGTAAGGAGTTTGTACGTTCTCCCCGTGTCTGCGTGGGTTTCCTCCGGGTGCTCCGGTTTCCTCCCACATTCCAAAGACGTATGGGTTAGGAAGTTGTGGGCATGGCGTGGCGACACTTGCGGGCTGCTCCCAGAACACTCTACGCAAAAAGAAGTATTTCACTGTGTGTTTTGATATACATGTGACTAGTAAAGATATCTTAACTGGTCCATGCCGACCAAGATGCCCATATAAGCTGGTCCCATCTGCCCACGATTGGCCATATCCCTCTAAACCTTTCCTATCCCTGTACCTGTTGTTAACGTTCCTGCCTCAACCACTACCTCTGCCAGCTGATTCCATACACCGACCATACTCTGTGAAAAAGTTGCCCCTCAGGTTCCTATTAAATCTTTCTCCTCTCACCTTAAACCTATGCCCTCTAGTTCTGAATTCCCCAACCCGGGGGAAAAGACTGTGTGCATTCACCCTATCTATGCCACTCAGGATTTTGTACACCTCTGTAATATCTCCCCTCAGTCTCCTGCACTCCAATGAATAAACCCCTAACCTGCTCCACCTCTCTTCATAACTCAGTCCCTCGAGTCCTGGCAACATCCTTGTACATCTCCTCTGTACTCTTTTCCAGCTTACTGGCATCCTTCCTATAGCAGGGAGACCAAAACTGAACACAGCCTTCCAAATGCGGCAGCCTAGATTATGGTGCTTGGAGCCGAACTTGAACCCACAATTACCTGCTGAGCCAGATTATAAGTGAGAGAAGCTGTGCTACCTCAGTCCCTGAAGTCCCTGTGGTTACCAGCAAGGGCTGTAGGGTGCAGAGAGCAAGCAACATTCTGAAGTAGCCCCTGCAGCGCATGGGTATCTTACTCTGCAGATTACACCAAGCGTCACTTCTTTAAAGTCTTGCCTCTCTCAGTTGCTCAATACCATTTTCTGACGTCCACTGTCTAAAAGACCCTACTGACTCAAGTTCCACATCCATAAAAGTAATAGGAGGAACATATAATTTATGTTAATTTATGTTTATGTTTGCCAAGTTTGTAATGTGCTCTGTTGCTGCTGCAAAAAGCTAACTTTCATGGCATTTATACCCTGGGTACGTATACGCATGACAATAAACTTGAACTGGAGCAAGAGGCCGTTCCACCCCTCTGACCTATTCCGTCATTCATTTGTATAAGATGATGAGGGGCATGAATAGGGTGGACAAGCAATATCTTTTTCCCATTATTGAGTGATCCAGTACCAGAGGGCATGCATTGAAGGTGAGAAGGGGTAGGTTCAGAACAGATGTCAGGGGTACGTTTTTTACTGAGAGAGTGGTGGATGCCTGCAATGCGTTGCCTGATAGGGTGGTGGAGGCAAATTCATTGGGGGCTTGGATGGGCACATGAATGAGAGAGAAATGGAGGGATGTGGGCATTCTGTAGGTAGGAGGGATTGGCTATGTCGGCACAACATTGTGGGCTGAAGGGCCTGTTCTGTGCCGTACTGTTCTGTGTTCCCCACATTCTCAACTCCCCCCAAGATTTTACCACTCACCTACACACTAGGAACAATTTACAGTGGCCAGTTAACCTACCAACCCACATGTCTTTGGGCTGTGGGAGGAAACCAGAGCATCCGGAGGAAACCCATGTGGTCACAGGGAGAACGTGCAAACTCCACACAGGATTGAACCCAGGTCTCTGGAGCTGTGAGGCAGCGACTATACTAACTCTGCCACTATTTCCTTCCCTACAAAACACGAAGCTACAGCAGTTATATTTTGACTTTATAGTCACTTTGACTGGAAGCAGATTTTTGAAAGTTTAGTTTAAATTCGCAAATGGGCTGGTGAGATCTGGGCTGACTTCCTCTGAATTATTCTGGCCCAGAGACATAACCACTGCGCCACCAGAGTCCACGTAAATTCTTTCATGGTGCACACACATGCAGAATCCAACTGTAACCTTGGAATGCAAATCTAGTCTATAATTGGTGAAAACCGGGACTCTGAATTAGAAAACTGTTGGCTTCAAACAAGGGGACTGCCAGTTCTGCAGGGCGTTGTGAGTTCATCAGATTAAACAGGGTTGCTTCCTCCTTGTTTCTAGGTGATCAAAGACTGTTTCAACTTTAGTTTCTTCAGTGTTTACACATCTGCTGATGATCTGTTCCCCTCCCTTTGTTTTCAGATCACGAACTCGGTTGCTGCTTCTATTTTCTAAGTTCATGATCAATATTTACAGTTTAATGCTTCCCTCTTTAATTTTAAAAGGTTGTCTTTCAAAATCAGCAGGTTAGAAAAATAAATCATTTTCAAACTCTTTGAGAAATGGTGTATCAACAATTGACTTAATTTTAAAGGCTGTTCAAAGTGAAGCTAGCCTTTTAGTGATGCTAAACTGTATGCTATGTGTCTTTAATTATCTGTTTGTTTTAGATGCAGGGCCATCTGGCTAGTTTTGTCTTCTGTCTCAAGTTCACAGAAGGGTATCAGAATCAGGTTTATTATCACTGACATACGATGTGAAATTTTGTTGTTTTGCGGCAGTAGTACAGTGCAAAGACAACAATTGTTATAAATTACAAAATAAATAAATAGTGCAAAGCAAAGGAATAACGAGGAAGTGTTCATGGGTTCATGGACTATTCAGAAGTCTGATGGCGGAGGGGAAGAAGCTGTTCCTGAATCGTTGAGTGTGTGAGTAGCACCCTTCCCAATTTGGAAAATGTCAAGTTCATCCAAGGTGGGGGTGAGAGTCATTGGAATAGAACTAATTCATTGATGGCATAGGTTGTTACTGGGCACCGAGTCCTTGGTTTTAGTCACATAATGTGGCTATCATTGGCAAGGGTTATTGACCTGTGGTCCACCTTTAGTTGCCTTTGAGATGATGAGCTAGAATTTGTGCGGTGAGGCTGAGGGGTTCTTGGACTTGAGCCAGCAGTTACAATGGAATGAAGTTGCACGTCCAAGTTGGGAGTGTAATTTAGACGTGTAACGTCCAAGTTTAGATTCTAGGGATAAAGGGGTACTTGCTGCCCTTGATCTTGACTTGTTGAAGGCCAAAGATTTGGAAGCCATAGTGTGTGGCTAAATTGCTTCTTTTGGATGGTCCTTACTGTGGCCCTGACACACCAAATGCAGAGTGGACATTTGAGAAGAAAGATGGGCTGCCGATGAGTTTTGTTGTTTGATGCTGAGGAGGTTCTTGCGTGTTGTTGAAGCTCTGCCTAATCAGAATGGTAAGAAATAGCAGACCCAAGTTATGAACCTAACTCTGGACATGCTTCCCAGCTGCTGGGATGTAAGGGAATGACTTGGCTACATTCTCTCCTTCCTCTTCCAGGAAATAGTGATATCACATAATGAGCTCTACACTATGCTACAGGGACTGGTTTCTTTCTGGGAACTTGCTCAGACGGAGGCATCCTTCCCAGGCAGACTTCCTTTGTCCATTCAGGGAAGTTTGACTTGCTGTTGGACTCAGGAACCATTTCTATCAAATCTACATAGTGAAACCATTTCGGGATAAGAATCAGGTTTATTAGATAAGATAAGATGTTTATTTATTAGTCACATGTACATTGAAACACACAGTGAAATGTGTCCTTCTGTGTTACTGAGAACGTGCTGGGGGACAGCCCGCAAGTGTCGCCACTCTTCCAGCGCCAACATAGCATGCCCACAACTTCCTAACCCGTACGTCTTTGGAATGTGGGAGGCACCCGGAGGAGACCCACGCAGCCATGGGGAGAACATACAAACTCCTTACAGACAGCGGCCGGAATTGAACCCGGGTCGCTGGTGCTGTAATAGCGTTATGCTAACCGCTACACTACCGTGCCCGCCCTAACTTATATGACATGAAGTTTGTTGTTTTGCAGCAAAATGATAAATGTCATGTCATATAGTCAGTGCAGGTAGACAATAAAGTACAGTGCAAGACATAAAAATTACTATAAATTACAAAATAAATAAATAGTTCAGAAAAAAAGGAATAATAAGATAGTGTTCACGGGTTCATGGACCATTCAAAAATCTGATGGCGGAGGGGAAGAAGCTGTTCCTGAATCATTGAGTGTGGATCTTCAGGCTTCTGTACCTCCTCCCCGATTGTAGTAATGAGAAGAGGGCATGTCACGGGTGGTGAGGGTCCTTAGTGATGGATGCCGCCTTCTTGAGGCATCGTCACCAGATGATGAGCTACCTTAGCCTCTCTGGTTATGTCAATATCTGGTTTTGCTGCCAGTCTGTCTTTGTATTGTATTTTTTTTCTCTTTCTGCCTCTCGCTCTTTCTCTATTTTTCCCCATTTCTCCATCCCATCTCCCTCCATTGTGTTAAACAGGATGTTTTTCTCCTGTCACCTCATCATTCTGTCACACCTGCCCCATGGGACAAAGTTAGTCTGCCAATAATTGGCCCAGCAGAGCTGATAACTACATTATGTCCCCGATGACACTCACCCATTTTTAACAGGTACGCCATAGAAAGCATCCTATCCGGATGTATCATGGCTTGGTACGGCAACTGCTCTGCCCAAGACCGCAAGAAACTGTGGAGAATTGTGGACAAAGCCCAGTCCACACAGAAACAGCCTCCCCTCCATGGACTCACTTCCCGTTGCCTTGGGAAAGCAGCCAACATAATCAAGGACCCCTCCCACCCCGGTCATTCTCTCTTCTCCCATCTCCTGTCAGGCAGGAGATACAAAAGCTTGAGAGCACAAACCACCAGGCTCAAAAACAACTATGCCGCTGTTATCAGACTCTTGAATGGACCTCTCGTACACTGAAAGGTGAACTCTTGATCTACCATGTCGTGGCCTTGCACTTTATTTGTCTGCCTGCACTGCACTTTGTCTGTAACTGCAACACTATATTCTGCATTCTTTTTACTACTCGATGTAATTATGTATGGAGTGATCTGTCTGAAACAAAAGCTTTTCACTGTATCTCTGTCCACGCGACAATAATAAACCGATACACCAAGGCATTACCCAGGCATTGGCACTGCATGTTCTCTCTGACCTATCGGGAAAGTCTCCTCACAAAAGTATTGTAACCTACATGACTGCAAAATATCACCCATTGAAGCTATTCAACCAAGGGCGTTGCCTTGGTAAAGTTGCTTTAATGGCCATTTCTGAGTGTATTTTAAGTAGCATATTGACAATCTGTCTGCTTTAAGAGCCATGATGTCCTGCCCCTAATCCGCAACTAAAAGTAGATATGTACTACAATAAATTATCCATCCCAGATGCTCACTGGTTTGGACTCCATTGCCAAGCCACATTTAATGATATATTACTTATTTAAGAACTGGCATTCACTTTCAGTGTGCTCTAAAGAGCAATTCATCTGTTTGTAAAAGAGGAAGGAGCTTGGGTCAATGATTTCTGAAACGTCTCCAGCGGACTCAGATCCAAGGATGAAGCTTTTTCAGTTAAACGTGCACTGAGTGAATGTAAGCTTGTAGGAAAGATGTAACTGGATAGGCAGAATACCTGGTCAAACCCGGGGAAGTTCTTCATACAGCAGATGCAAGAGTTGCAATGCCACAGACAAGATGCTGAAGGAACTCAGCGGGTCAGGCAGCATCTGTGGAGGGAAATGGACAGTCGATGTTTCGGGTGGAGACGCTTCACATGAACTGAAAGGTAGAGGGGAGATGAAGAGGTGCGGGGAAGGGGTGGGGCAAGACGAGATTTACCAGGATGCTGCCTGGATTGGAGAGCATGTCTTATGAGGATAGGTTGAGTGAGCTCGGGCTTTTCTCTTTGGAGAGAAGGAGGATGAGAGGTGACTTGATAGAGGTGTACAAGATGATAAGAGGCATAGATCGAGTGGACAGTCAGTGACTTTTTCCCAGGGCGACAACGGCTAACACGAGGGGACATAATTTTAAGGTGATTGGAGGAAGGTATAAGGGGGATGTCAGGGGTAAGTTTTTTACACAGAGAGTGGTGGGTGTGTGGAACACACTGCCGGCAGAGGTTGTGGGGGCAGATACATTAGGGACATTTAAGAGGCTCTTAGATAGACACATGGATGATAGAGAAATGGAGGACTATGTGGGAGGGAAGGGTTAGATAGATCTTAGAGCAGGATAAAATGTCGGCACAACATTGTGGGCTGAAGGGCCTGTACTGTGCTGTAATGTTCTATATTCTAAGAGCTGGCAGATGATGGTGGATGCAGGTGAGAAGGGAAGGGAAGTGTCTGCAGAGAGGAAGACAGGTTTCCAATTGGCTGGGAGGGAGAAGGTGGAGGGAATTCCGGAGAACATGATTGGTCATTCTGGAAGAGGGTCAAAGAGGAAGAGGGCATGTGGGGACAACTAAAACACACCAATCATCCCACCCCGGACATTCCCTCTTCTCCCCCCTTCCATTGGGCAGAAGATACAAAAGTTTGAAAACACGCAACGCCAGGCTCAAGAACAGCTTCTGTCCCACTGTTATCAGACTCTTGAATGGACCTCTTGGACAATGAAGATGAACTCTTAATCTACCTCATCGTGGCCCTTACACCTCATTTGTCTCCCTGCACTGCACTTTATTCTGCTTTCTGTTATTGCTTTGTGCTACCATGATGTACTTATGTTTGGAATGATCTCTCCCTCCCTCTCCCTTCCCTCCGTCCCTCTCTCCCTTTCCTCCCTCCCTCTTCCTTCCCTCCCTCTCTCCCCCTCTCTCTCCCCTCCCTATCCATCCTCTTTCCCTCCCCTTCCCTCCCTCTCCTCCCTCCTTTTTCCCCTCCCTCCTTCCCTCTCTCCCCACCCTACCCCTCTTTTCCCTCCACCTCCCTCCTCTCTGTCTCTCTCCCCTCCCTACCCCTTCCTCTTTCTTTTCCCTCTCTCTCTCTGTCTCTCTCTCTGTCTCTCTCTCCCTCTCTGTCTCTCTCTCTCTCTCTGTCTCTCTCTCTCTGTCTCTCTCTCCCTCTCTGTCTCTCTCTCTCTCTGTCTCTCTCTCTCTCTTTCTCTCTCTCCCTCTCTTTCTCTCTCTCCCTCTCTGTCTCTCTCTCTCTCTCTGTCTCTCTCTCTCTGTCTCTCTCTCTGTCTTTCTCTCTCTCTCTTGCTCTCTCTCTCTCTCTCTAACCCCTCTGCCCTTCTCTCTGTCAATGCCAAGCAGCCATCTGGCAGTGGACCTTTGGTTTGGACCACTGGTCCACTATAGGAAACTGATTTATGGGCAGAAAGTCCGGTAGTAGCCTGCCAAGTACATAATGGAAAGAACAATGTGCAATCAGGTTATATTTATTACCAAGTTAACACAATCACGCCGTGGGTTTTTCGCGGCTCCTGCTGTGACCGGATGAGGAAATGTTTGGAGGTTTAGGACTAGCTGTCGTGACATTTCTTCAGATCTGTGCTGAAGTGATCAGGTTGTGGTTACAAGGGTGATTGTCAGGGGGCCTTTGGCCACACAACAGCATTAACACACGCCAGTCTGCATAAAGAGACGATTGGACAACTGACCAGAAGACGGGTTAAGTTTGGAGGAGCTTCACCGAAGAGAGAGGTTATGGAGTCATAGAATCATGCAGCATGGAAACAGGCCATTCGGCCCAACTCATCCATGCCGACCTGTGGGCACCCTTCCATATTAGTCCCCTGCCCAGCACTTGGTTCCTAGCCCTCTATGCCTAAGTGACCCAAGGCATCGAGAGACTTGTTGAATGCTGTCAATGACCGCTCTCTGGATGAAGGATGTCCCCCTCATTTCCCCTGGGTGCTCCAGTTTCCTCCCACATCCCTTGTTGACTGACCACCGTAAATGACCCCTATTGTAGGCGGGTGGAAGGAGAGCCAGGGGAAGTTGGTTGTATGTAAGTGCAAATAGATTGCAGGATGATATGGGATTGTTCTGAAAGCCAGCGTAGATTTGATGGGCCGAAAGGCCTCCTTCTGCATTGTAAGGAAATGTAGCAATGGGCCATAATTGGAAAAAGGCAGAGGACATTGCAGAGTTGTGGGCTGTATGGTTATAAGGATGGGGAGACTGTGGAGGGATGAAGCTGAGTTTGGAGATGGGATTTTTAAAATCACTGTGTTCTTTGGCTATTGTAAATGAGCAAGTGCAGGAATGGGGCTGAGGGTTCAGCAGAGCTCAGGGGAGGTGCACCATGGCAGTCTGAAGTGCTGATCTATGTCAGCTTATCTTCGGCAACCTGGGAGGTTGGGAGCAGCCAAAGTCCACGCAAGGTGTGAACATAGGTGATGCGTGCTGGCTGGTTGTGGGTGTGACTGACGTCCCAATGGAACCCAGTCCAAGATGTTGACAGACACTGGACGGCCTGGATAGAGTGGACGTGGAGAGGATGTTTCCATCAGTAGGAGAGTCTAGGATCCAAGGGCACAGCCTCAGAATAAAGGGACGCCCCTTTAAAACTGAGATGAGGAGGAATTTCTTCAGCCAGAGGGCAGTGAATCTGTGGAATTCGTTGCCACTGAGGGCTGTGGAGGCCAAGTCACTGGGCGTATTTAAGGCAGAGATTAATTGGTAAGGGGGTTAAGGCTTCCAGGGAGAAGGCTGGAGAATGGGGTTGAAAGAAAAATCAGCCATGATTGAATGGCAGAGCAGACTCGATGGGCCGAATGGCCTGATTTTGCTCCTATATCTTGTGGTCTTTCAGTCAACATCTGAATCTGCAGGAGGGGCATTCACCAACCTTAAACAACATCGACTGGTGCTTCTGAATAGAAGGCTCCTGTTCAATATCGCGCCTCATTGCCACAATTTAACATGCAAACAGGAGCAGAGAAATGCTGGAGGAACTCAGCAGGTCAGGCAGCATCTGTGGAAGGGGGTATGGACAGTCGACGCTTTGGGTCGAGACCCTTCATCAGGATAGTTGCTCAACCCCTTACTGCGCATTTTGGTCTCCTTAGCTGAAAAAAAGGGGTATTGTAGCATGGAAGTTAGTCCGAAGGACATTCACCAGGCTAATTCCTTGGGCAAGAGGTCTGTCCTCTCTGGCTGGACTTTGGGTTTGTATTCCTTGGAGTTTAGAAGAACAAGAGGTGACCTTATTCAAATATACCAGATCCTAAGGGGGCTTGACAGGGTAGATGTTGAGATGTTTTCACTTGTGGGAGAGTCACAAACAAGGGGACCCAGCGACAAGATGAGGGGCCAGTCTTTTAAAACTGAGGTGTGTAGAAATCTCAGCAGGTAGTGAATCTCTGGAATTCTTTGCCCCCATGGATGGTGGAGGCCAGATCATTAGATATATTTGAGATGAAACATAGAACAGTACAGCACAGAACAGGCCCTTTGGCCCACAATGTTGTGCCGACATAGCTAATCCCTCCTGCCTACAGAATGTCCATATCCCTCCATTTTCCTCTCATTCATGTGCCCATCCATAGAACCGTAGAACACTACAGCACGGAAGACAGGCCATTCGGCCCTTCTAGTCTGTGCTCCTGTTAAAAAACCCCAATAAATTTGCCTCCACCATCCTATCAGGCAACGCATTCCAAGCACCAGCCACTCTCTCAGTAATAAAACGTACCCCTGACGTCTGTTCTGAACCTACCCCGTCTCACCTTAAATGCATTCCCTCTGGTATTGCATCGCTCAAACATGGGAAAAAGATATTGCTTGTCCACCCTATCTGTGCCCTTCATAATTTTATACACAGTTAGATAAATATTTGGAGTTAGATAAATATTTGAAAGATCAAGGAATTGGGGGTTGTGGAGAACTTGTTGGTTTACTATTGTCACAGATACTGAGGTACAGTGAAAAACTCTTGTTCTGCATGCCGTCCATACAGGTAATTTCATCACATCAGTGCATCAAAGTAGTACAAGGGACAGAAGAGGAGTTGAGGCTGGTATATATCAGCCATGATATTATTAGAACATAGAACACTGCAACGCAGTACAAGCCCTTCGGCCCACAATGTTGTGCCGACATTTTATCCTGCTCTAAGATCTATCTAACCCTTCCCTCCCACATAGCCCCCTATTTATCTATCATTCATGTGTCTAAGAGTCTCTTAAATGTCCCTAATGTATCTGCCCCCACAACCTCTGCCGGCAGTGCGTTCCATGCACCCACCACTCTGTGTAAAAAACTTACCTCTGACATCCCCCTTATACCTTCCTCCAATCACCTTAAAATTATGTCCCTTTGTGTTAGCCATTGTCGCCCTGGGAAAAAGTCTCTGACTGTCCACTTGATCTGTGCCTCATCATCTCGTACACCTCTATCAAGTCACCTCTCATCCTCCTCCTCTCCAAAGAAAGAAGAGCCCTAGCTTGCTCAACCCATCCTCATAAGACATGTGAGGCAGGCTTGAGGGGCCGAGTGGCCTCCTTCTCCTATGTCCTTGTGTTCCTGTGTTCCATCTGCTTCTCTGAGCAGCAGAGCAGAAGCCAGCCACGCCTGGAACACCGAGCAGGCAGTGCTCGTCCGGCCAGAGTTCCTGTTCACGCAGCCTTCTCTCCTGACCTCCAGGGAGCAGGGGGAGTGGGCTTTGGCGGGGGGGGGGGGGGGGGACCGTTGGTCAGACCTGCAGTGGGATTGGACCGAAAGCCCTGTGACTGCACAAAGTTTGGCCCACTGCCATCAGGGCCGATCTCACTGCGCTGACTGGACCAGGACCAAGTTTCATAGTTTTCCTTGTACCTCAGCTCCGGCAGATCAGCGACAGTGTCCGAACCCCTGTCCTCAACATGCCTCAGGAATGTTCTGTCTGAAAGGTAACCACAGTGTAAAGTCTCCAAAGGGGAAAAAAAATTTGCTGAGGTTTTAATTTTTCGGGAAGTAAAAATATTGCCGAGCACTTAAGTGGATCAGTCTTGCCTCCTGGAAACTTTCCCAGCCAGCGCTTTTACCGTAATGCTAGGGCTGTTAGGTTCTGAGCATAGTTTTCTCTGTGCATGCGGCTTGTTAACCAGAGAGGGAAAGAGGTATTGTGACTTGGTTGGTGTGTTCAAATTCAAGCATCTGGAATGCAGCGCTGTGTGTGAGGGTTTGAAGAAGGATTTTAACCCTTTTCCCACTCCCTGCAACTCGCATTTGTTCTGTGAGTTGCAGTGCTTTGCTGGAGGAATGAGTGGGTGATGTGTTCAATAATTGGTAGTTAGGGTCAGAGTTATGCAGTACGGAGGCAGGCCCTTCGGCCCAACTAGTCCATGCCAACCAAGATGCCCATCTAAGCTGGTCCCATTTGCCCGCATTTGGCCCATGTCCTTCTCAAGCTATGTTTTGCGTGCCATCCATACAGATCATTTCAAAACATTAGTACATCAAGGGAATACAAAGGGCAAAGCAAAAACAATGCAGAATATGGTGTTACAGTTACAGAGAAAGTGCAGTGCAGGCAGACAATATGGTGTAAGGGCCACGATGAGGTAGACTGAGGGGTCAAGAGTTCATCTTTATCATACTAGGGAGCCGTTCAATAGTCTTAAAACAGTGGGATAGAAGCTGTCCTTGAGCCTGGTGGTACGTGCTTTCAGGATTTTGTATCTTCTGCCTGATGGGAGGGGGGGGAACGAGAGAATTTCCAGGGTGGGAGGGGTCCTTGATTATGTTGGCTGCTTCATCGAAGCAACAGGTAGTGTAGATGTTGTAATCTGTTCAATTCCTGCCTCGTGTGCAGCAAGTGTAGAAGTTTTGTGGAGTTCTGCGCTGCCCCACAGTTTGAATTCTGCAAAGACGGGATTCTGCTTGAATGACCGCTCCCACAATAGGCGTCGTTGTTGCTGTCAGTTTAACCACTTCTCTCCCTGGTTTCACCACTCCCACCCCCACTTCTGTCAACTCACCCAGTGACCACTGTGTCCCTGCGACCTAATGCTTGAATGCCAGCTGCCAGTTCGGCTGCATTGGGGGTCTTGGGGAGGGGGTTAAACTCCTGCCCCATCTCCCCACCCGCACATTGCACCAGGACATACCAAGCAGCCCAAAAGATCTTGGGACGTCCCGTAGCTTTGCAGCCATTGAAGTGTTTCTGACCACACCTTTATTTTATAAACCCAGAGCTTCTCCAAATCTGTTTCTTCAGAGATACTGAGTGAGGGGTAATGTTGGTTGGGACACCAGTGGTATTGATATTGGTTTATTATTGTCACTTGAAGCAAGGTACAGTGAAAAACTTGTCTTACATACCGATCGTACAGATCAATTCATTACACAGTGCAGTTACATTGAGTTAGTACAGAGTGCATTGAGGTAGTACAGGTAAAAACAATAACAGTACAGAGTAAAGTGTCACAGCTACAGGGAAGTGCAGTGTAGGTAGACAATAAGGTGCAAGGTCACAACAAGGTAGATTGTAAACTCTGCTGCTGATCCACACAGAGTGACGTGGGCTCTTTCATATGTATACGTGTGTGGGGGGAGGGGGTAGGTGGGGCCCCTTTTTAATGGGGTATCTGCAAGTGAAGCTCTTCTTATGGATGGGAAAGGCATAGGTGCCAAATACAGGCAAATGGGACTATCCCAGGAAGGTACCTGGGTCGGCATGGATGAGTTGGGCCGAAGGGCCTGTTTCCGTGCTGTATAACTCTATGGCTCTATTGTACTAGAGGATCACCCTATGCTTTTGTGTTCTGGAATCCAGTGTGCAACTAAACTTGAGACTTGGGAGCACCATGCACCAAGTCGCTGCTGAACATGAAGTATGTTGTGAAGAACAGGGTGTAGGGAGACATGGTAGCAGAAGTCCTCGCCAACTCAGTGTTCAAAGAGGTGTCGGCCCTTTACTGGAAGCTGGGCCAGAGGTTCTGTGCTGGTTGGAAAGACCCTGAAGCTGACCTCACGATCCACCTTGTTGTGACCTTGCACCTTATTACACTGCACTTCCTCTGTAGCTGTGACACTTTACTCTGTACTGTTATTGTTTTTACCTGTACTACATCAATGCACTCTGTACTAACCCAATGTAACTGCACTGTGCAATGAATTGACCTGTATAATCAGTATGGACAAGTTTTCACTGTACCTTGGTACAAGTGACAATAATATACCAATACCAATACTGAGGAGACGAGAACACTGACCACTTTGGCTTCTGGTCGGTATCTGTGCTTCAAGTTTCGGTTGAGGTGTCTGATGTTCATCTCAAGCCCTGATCATCAAACCCCAGGTTTCCTTCAATAGCGCACTTCTCTCCCCTGTAGAGCCCCCCCCCCACCCCCACTTTTGTGAACTGTTGTTATTAGAGCGATGGATGGGGAGGGGTGGGGGGCACAAGACCTGTTACAACCTGGCTTATGAAAATCCCTCTCGGAACCATTCACAAGATGCTTTTCTGACGGCATGATCTCTCCATCGCCGAAGGTTGCCTAAGGATACAGCGGGACATAGATCAGCTGGAAAGTTGGGAGGAGCAGTGGCAGATGGCAGTAGCGGTTAGTGTAACACTATTACAGCGCCAGCGACCCAGGTTCAATTCCGGCCGCTGTCTGTAAGGAGTTTGTACCTTCTCCCTGTGTCTGCGTGGGTTTCCTCCAGGTGCTCCGGTTTCCTCCCACATTCCAAAGACGTACGGGTGAGGAAGTTGTGGGCATGCTATGTTGGCGCCGGAAGCGTGGCGACACTTGTGGGCTGCCCCCAGAACACTCTATGCAAAAAGATGTATTTCACTGTGTGTTTCGATGTACATGTGACTAATAAAGATATCTTATCCGGACAAGTGTGAGGTAATGCACATTGGCAAGTCAAATTCTGGTTGGGCACAGAGCAAGTGGCAGGGACCTCTGGAGTGTTGATGTACAGAAAGACCTAGGGGTGCAAGTTCATGCCTCCCTGAAAACAGAGACACAGGTGCATGGGGTTGTGAAGAAAGCATTTGGTTTGCTTGCCTTCATCGGCTGAGGCATTGACTGTGAAGTTGAGATGTTATTCATGTTGTTCAATATTTTCATGTCGAAGCTGTACAAAACATTGGTCAGATTGCACGCGGAGTATTGTGGACAGTTCTGGTCACCACACCACAAGAAGGATGTGGTAGCGATAGAGAGAGTGCAGAAGAGATTCACTGGTATGTTACCCGGAATGGAGGGCTGTAGTTTTAAGAAGTGATTGAATAGTCTGGGTTTATTCACAGTGGAACATAGGAAGCTGAGGGCTGACCTTGTGGAGGTTTATAAGATTATGAGAGGCATTAGATTGGAGTCTAGAACTAGAGGGCACAGGTTTAAGGTGAGAGGGGAGAAATTTAAAGCAGATCTGCAGGGTGAGTTTTTGACACAGAGGGTGGTGGGTGGACGGAGCGAGCTGCCAGAGGAGGTGGTCGAGCTGGGTACAATTGCAATGTTTAGAAGGCATTTGGACAAGTACATGGATGGGAAAGGTTTAAGAGGGATATGGGCCAATTGCAGGCAAATGGGACCAGGGTAACAGGCATCATGGTCAGCATGGACAAGGTGGAGCGAATGGCCTGTTTCTCTGCTATATGATCTATGAGTTTCCGACAGGTTAAACACCAGCTCCTCTTCCCTGGCTTTCGTCATCTGCTGCTTTCCACCTTCAGTACGTCAAGACTCGACCACCCCAGAGCACTCCTGGCATATTCCGCCCCTCACAAACTTGATGCACAGAAACAGGCCCTTCAGCCCATCCTGCCCGTGCCAACCATCAACCACCCATCTCTCCTAATCCCCTTGGTCCATAACCTTCTCTGCCTCGGTGACTCAAATGCTCGTTCAGACGCTCTTATCCAAAACTCTGCTGCTTGTACCATGACTCTACCTACCACCTCTATCTGCAACAATCGACATCAGCTCCCAGTCCGTCAACCCCCCCCCCCCCGCTGTTGAATGTCTCCAAGGACCTCACGCCCTCCTGGTCCCTGGGACCTCTCACTCCTCCAGTTTTGGTCTCGTGCAGCCTGACTTTTCATCATTCTACCACTCGCGGCCTGCCTTCAGTTGCCAAGGCCCCAGCCTCCAACTTCTCCACCTTGCTCTCTTCCTTCGAGCTGCTCCTTAGCACTGGTTGCTTGGTCAAGAGTTTCGCACTTCCCTCAGTCCCTCATTAAAAGGCCCAACCTTAAAGGTTTCCTTGATTGTACTCCTGGGAAGTCTCTTGGGATGTGTTACTGTGGAAAAGGGGCTATATAAATGCAAGTCATTGGGCAGGTTGAACATGAGTTGGTTTACACTGTCCAATCAAAGCATGGGATTGTGTCCGGGGAGACACAACAGGCTACAGATGCTTGAATCTGGAGCAGCGCACAATCTGCTGGAGGAACTCAGCGGGTCAGGCAGCATCTGTGGAGGAAAATGGACAGTTGACGTTTCGGGTGGAGACCCTTTGCCTGGACTCCTGTGTTTGAGTTGACTGTGGGAAAGAATAGTTGAATAGCTCATGCAACTTCCCTGTTAGGATAACTTGGGGCAGTACAGTGGTGCAGCTACACACAAGTCTGCTGGAGGAACTCAGCGGGTCGAGCAGCACCTGTGGGGGGGAAAGGAATTGTTGACGTTTCGGGTCGACCAAGACCCCGAATGATTTTGAGACTCCGCTCCGTCCTGGGCCTTGCTCAGCCAGAGGTCACCAGCCATTCAGTGGCCCAGATAGTTACAGCAGAGCCAAGATCACACTCAGGTCAGGTCAGATTTAAAAGAGCCCTGAGAGGTAACTTCTTTACACAGAAGGTGGTGAGTACCTGGAATGAGCTGCCAGAGGAAGTGGTCAAGGTGGGTACAATTGCAACATTTAAGAGGCATTTGGATAGGGGAGGGGCTTGGAGGGTTATGGACTGAACGCGGGCAACTGGGACTAGCAGGGAGGATGCTGTGGTCGGCATGGACCGGTTGGGCCGAAGGGCCTGTTTCCGTGCCATATGACTCTATGAGTCTATGAAGCCCTGCATCAGTGTGGCACCTGTGTGGAGTTTGCACGTTCTCCCTGCGACCACGCGGGTTTCCTCCAGGTGCTCCGGTTTCCGCCCACATCCCAAAGGTGTGTAGGTCAGTGGGTTAATTCTCCACTGTAAATTGCCCCGAGTGTGTAGGTGTGTGGCAGAATCCGGAGGGAGTTGATGGGATAATTTTTTTGTCCACCAGGTTCAAGAACAGCTGCTTCCCTTCAACCATTCGGTTCTTGAACCAACCTGCACAACCTCAGTATAGCAACACTAGCAGCACTCACTACCTCAGTATAGCAACACCATGACCAATTTGCACTACAGTGGACTTTGCTTTTTGTTTTAATTGCGTTCTTTCTTGTAAAAATTGTGTATAATTTATGTTTAATTTACATTTTTCTTGTGAATGTTGTGTCTCTGATGCTCTGTGCCTGTGATGCTGCTGCAAGTAAGTTTTTCACTGCACCTGTGCACACATGTACTTGTGCAGATGACAATAAACTCGACTTTGACTTTTGGCTTTGAATGTGAAGAGAATACAATAGGAGTAGTGTAAGTGGGTGCTTGATGGTTAGTACTGAAAGGCCTCATGTGCATAACTCCCTCTGTGATTCTAATTCTCCAGTGTGTTCACTCCTAACTCCATGTAACTCAAGTTTAGATCCCCCCGTTACACTCCCGGTAATTTTCTTCTGCACCCCCTCCGTCTAACTCAGCACGGAGCCACTTCCAGACGGCAGCAGTTCAGCACTGGAGAGGATGTGTAGGGTCTTATTCAAACGACCACAGCCCTCGCCCCAGCTCAGCTGCTGCAGCCTACGAGCTCAGCTGTCGCTGGCTCCAGATCACAAGCCCCCGATAGCCTTGTGTAACCGCAAAATCCATGAAAAGAGATCCTGGTGTTTTCTTCTTTGCTTTATGGTGCTTCCTCGGGTGAGAGGAGGGTGGCGGGGATCAATTTACATCTCAGCTGATACACAGTGCCTGTGATAACATTGTGTTTCTAGGCATTGAGCATCCTCCAGTAAAACAATGAAAGACCTGCATTTTATAGTGCCTTTCACATCCTGTTGTTCCTGTCCCAAAGCACGTTACGACCAACGAAACCCATTCTGATGTGTGGTCACTGCTGTAGAGCAGATGCCGGATGTATAAGCTATATAAAACTGTGGTTAGGCCACATTTGGGAGTACTGTGTGCAGTTCTGGTCACCCCACTGCAGGAAGGAAGTGGAGGCTTTGGTGAGTTGGTTTATTATTGTCACATGTACCGAGGTACAGTGATAAACTTTGTTTTGCATGCCATCCATACAGATCATCTCATTACAACAGTGCATTGAGGTAGTACAAGGGAAAACAACAACAATGCAGAATAAAGTGTTACAGTTACAGAGAATAAGGTGCAAGGCCATAACGAGGTAGATTGTGAGGTCAAGAGCCCATTTTATCATACAAGGGGGCTGTTCAATAGTCTTATAACAGTGGGATAGAAGCTGTCCTTGAGCCTGGTGGTACGTGCTTTCAGGCTTTTGTATCTTCTGCCCAATGGGAGAGGAGAGAAGAGAGAATGACCAGGGTGGGCGGGGTCTTTGATTATGTTGGCTGCTTTACCGAGGCAGCGAGAAGTGTAGACGGAATTAGGAGCACGTTGTTGGGACAGAGCAGTACCAAGCCTCACCCACCCTGCCTGCTACAATTGCCCCGGCAACTCCTCCATTTGTCCTTCCCGCTGTCGTACCAATTCCCCAGATCCCCTTTCCTTTCCTTTTTATAACAGCGAGGTCGAAGCTGTCCTTGAGCCTGGTGGTATGCACTTTCAGGCTATTGTATCTTCTGCCCGATGGGAGAGGGGAGAAGGGAGAATATCCAGTGCTCAGAGAGAATGGGGAGGGTGCAGAAGTGGTTCACCAGGATGCTGCCTGGATTAGAGGGCATGAGCTATAAGCAGAGGTTGGACAAACTTGGGTTGTTTTCTCCTGAGTGTTGGAGGCTGAGGGGAGACCTGATAGAAGTTTATAAAATTACGAGAGGCATAGGTAGTCTTTTTCCCAGGGTATAAATGTCAAATATTAGAGGGCATGCAGTTAAGGTGAGAGGGGGAAAGTTTAAAGGGGATGTGCAGGGCATGTTATTTACACAGAGAGCGGTGGGTGCCTGGAAGGGGCTGCCTGGGGTGCTGGTGGAGGCAGATACGATAGTGGCATTTCAGAGGCTTTTAGATAGACACATGACTATGCAGGGAATGGAGGGCTATGGACCATGGGCAGGTAGAAGGGAATTAATTTAATTTGGCATCATGGTCAGCACAGACATTATGGGCCAAAGGGCCTGTTCCTGTGCTTTTCAATGTTCCGGCATGAAGCACCCAGGACTGTCAACAAACACGGAGAAGTCACAGGTTGCCTGTCACATGTCCACATTGGTGGGCACAAGCCACTTTCACATGGTAGCCCCTGGATTCTGGAATCCCTTTACATCTCTGGGTAATGGGGCTGGTTGGGGGCAGGGGGTCCCTCATACACATGCACTGCTCTGGCTGAGATCAGCTGACTCGGCTCCCTTGGGCTTATTCCTCACCCCCTCACCTCACCGGCTAATCACAACTCATCTGTAGTCCAGTTCCATTCCGACCAGCTGTCCTCTCTATCCACTGAATAACTTCCAGCACCTCACAGACCAAGGAGCTCTCCGGAAGCTTGACCATAAGCAGATGGTTCTCATTTTCATGCAGATCTGGGATTTAACATAGAATATAGAACAGTACAGCACAACAACAGGGCTTCCGGCCCACCATGTCTGTGCTGAACACGATGCCAAATTAAACTAGATCTCTTCTGCCTGCACACAATCCATATCCATCCATTCCCTGCTACCGCTACTGTATCTGCTTCAACCACTACCCCTGGAAGCACATTCGAAGCACCCGCCACTCTCTATGTAAAAAAAAAGCTTGCCCTGCACATCTCCTTTAAACTTTCCCCTTCTCACCTTAAGTGCATGGCCTCTAGTATTTGACATTTCCACCCTGAGAAAAACATTCTGACTGTCTACCCTGTCTGTGTCTCTCATAGTTTTATACGCTTCCATCAGGTCTCCCCTCAGCCTCTGACACTCCAGAGAAAACAACCCGTTTGTCCAACCTCTCCTTCTAGCTAAAACCCTCTAATCCAGGCAGCAGACTGGTAAACCTCTTCTGAACCCTTTCCAAAGCCTCCACATCCTTCCTGTAATGGGGCGACCAGAACTGCACACAAGTGCGGCCAAACCAAAGTTTTATATAACTACAACATGGATTTCTGGATTGAAAGCAAATGTCACCATCTTGCCTTCCTCTTCGTGAACGTCTGGCCCTTTGTTAAGACTGGGTTCCATTGTCATTACAAAGAGAAGTTCTGCTTCCCCTTCAGCCCTCCGTAGCTCAGTTGCATAAGGATTTTCTTTGTTGAAACTGTCCTCAGGGTTATCAGTAAGGTCACAAAGTTATGTATGTACTGCCTTGTTAGTGGGAAAAACTCAACGTACAGGTCTTCGGTTCCTGAACTCTGTGGTGTGTCTTCCTCTCACTAGACGTGTTCCTGTCTGATTTGGGAACTGCATCGTGCTGCTTATGAAAGAGCGGAAGAAGCAGATTTCAATTGTAACTTTCAATGGGGAATTGAATAAACACTTAAAAAGAACACAGTTATCAGACTGAAGGATAAAGGCAGAAGGTAGGAGAATCAATTGAACAGGAACAGAGATACGGAGATAGGAATGGGAGGAGACTGGTCAGCCTTTAACGCTGTTCTCACCATTCACTGAGATCAAAACTGATCTGTAACCGACCTCCAACCACCTGCTTTTTTAACCCTTGTCCGGCCAAATCCTGGAAAGCTCAGATTTTAAGTTCTTAACTATTGTATACAGTTTTGGTCACCCTGTTATAAGTTGTTACAGGAGCCTGAAGACTCAGTGATTCAGAAACAGCTTCTCCCCCTCCGCCACCAGATCTCTGAAGGGTCGCTGAAGGGAGACACAAAAAATTCTGCAGATGCTGGAATCTGGAGATCTTCTCCCCTCCCCCACCCACCTACCTTCCCCCTCTCACCTGGACTCGTCTATCACCTGAACTCACCTCTCCCCTGCCTGCATCTGCTCCTCCCCCTCCCTCCACCTTCTTATTCTGGCTCCTGCCCTCTTCCTTTCCAGTCCTGGCCCAAAACGTCGACTGTTTATTTCCCTCCATGGATGCTGCCTGACCTGCTGAGTTCCTCCAGCGCTTTTTGTGTATGAACGCATGAACACTACCTCGTTATTCCTTTTTTTTGCACTATTTATTTATTTTTGTAATTTATAGTAACTTTATGTCTTTGCACTGTACTGCTGCTGCAAAACAACATATTTCACGTCATTTAAGTCTGTAATAATAAATCTGATTCTGATTAAACCAGAAAGAGTGCAGAAAAAATTTACCAGGATGTTGCCTGGACTTGGGGGCCTGAGTTACAAGGAGAGGTTGTGTAGACTAGGACTTTATTCCCTGGAACGTAGGAGATTGAGGGGTGACCTGAAAGAGGTGTATAAGATCATGAGGGGAATAGACAAGGTGAAAGCACATAGTCTTTTTCCCAGGGACAGTGTGCTAAAACAAGAGGGCATAGGTTTAAGATCAGAGGCGAGAGATTTAAAAGGGACATCAGGGACTGCTTCTTCACATGAAGGGTGGTGCATATTTGGAATGAGCTGCCAGAAGTAGTGATTGAGGTGGACACATGAGCAACATTTAAAAACCATCTAGATAAGTCCATGGATAGGAGAGGTTCAGAGGGCTATGGGCCAAACGCAGGCAGATGGGACTAGCTCGCTGGACAACACAGTCGGCATGGACATTGGGCCGAAGGGCCTGTTTCTGTGCGGTATGACTCTGTAACTATTGCTTTCAGTGGGAGAAAGTGCCACTTACCCACCATATGAAGAAGTGTCCCCTAACCTCTTATTAATTTTTAGCTTCTGCTCCCTAGCCCTTGACTCCTCTACCATGAGAGACGGATCTTTTTCCTCTCTATGCTAACAATTGTTTCCAAACTTTAAGTTGCCCTTTAATCTCCATTTCAGAGACAAAACAATTTTCTCCTGATGTTGTGGAGCTCAGTATATTCCAATAAAGTCTGTGGTGGGAAGGTTTCTGCTTTTCAAATCTTGTTTAAGTTTCCAGCACAGTTCCTTAATGTTATGGAACATCTCCTCCACATATAACTAGTAACATTCAGCGAACCTTCCTTACGAGCAGTGCCCACACAGTGTGTAGTGCTCCCTGTGTGGTCCTTACAGGATCCAGCACAAGATGATGGCCTGAGTAGTCTCTTGTATGGGATGAATCCTTGAGTTTAATACTAGCCCGAATTAAAAGCTGAACAGCAAGGTATAAGGATAGAGAGAAGGTTAATGTTTTCAGATGAAACCCTTTTCAAGATGGCTGAACACATCTGAAATCATAGAGTAATAACAGCATGGAAACAGGCCCTTTGGCCAACTCATCCACGCCAACCAAGGTGCCCATCTGAGCTCGTCCCATTTGCCCACATTTGGCCCGCGTCCCTCCAAACCTTTCCTATCCAGTCCAGATGAAGGGTCTCGTACCGAAACATCCGCTGTCCATTTCCCTCCACAGATGCTGCCTGACCCGCTGAGTTCCTCCTGCATCTTGTGAGTTGCTCCAGGTTCCAGCATCTGCAGTCTGTCTTGTGTCTCCATTGTTTTGGAGTTCACTCAGAAACAGACAGTGAAGACCCATCACTGCAAAACAGGTTTTGTTTTCTTGACTAAATAATTTATTACTTGGCATACAATTACCACCTCAGCATACTGATACTTCCCAGTAGCGTAACATATCTTCCTTTTCTTTATGAACTGCCTGTGGTACATTGTGTATGTAATACCTTGAGGGAGAAAGCTGAATGTGGGATTGAATGGATAACCCCTAATCCAAAGCCTCTGTGACCCCCTTGGCTGACCGTGTGCGCAGCTACCAGATAGAGGCTGTCAAATCCCTTCAACCAACGAACTGTTCTGTGGAGCCTGATGCGAGTTCTTCAGCTGAACCTCCCTCAAAGCCACAGATCCAGGGCCAAGCTGAGCAGATGTGAGAGGGAGGAGGTGGTTCAGCAAGTCTCGCTGTAACTCAGAGGACCAAGGATTGTAGTCCCACTGCAGGCTGACACTCCTCATGCAGTTCCAAGGCCACACTGCACTAACGCAGGTGTGCTGTATCTTCACAAAGGCTCTGCTTGTTGTCTTGCTCGGAGGTCAAAATTCCCTGTTTCGGAGCAGAGCCTTGCGGTTGATTTTGAGTGCCCCTGCCTGATCTTTATCCCTCAGCCAACTGCTGTCTGTGGGAGCCTCCTGTCTGCAATTTGTCTACTCAAGTTGCGGAGTCATACAGCACGGAAACAGGCCCTTCAGCCCAACTCATCCATGCCGATCAAGGTGCCTACCACGCAAGTCCCATTTGCCCATATTTGGCCCATATCCCTCTCAACCCTTCCTGTCCATAAACATCCAAATATCTTTTAACTGTTGTTAATGTACTTGCCTCAACCACTTCCTCTGGCAGCTTGTTCCATATATGCACCACTCTCAGTGAAGAAGTTGCCCCTCAGGCCCCTTTTAAATCTCTCCCCTCTCACCTTAAACCCATGCCCTCTAGTTCTTGATTCCCCAACTCTGGGAAAAAGACTGTGTGCATTCACCCTATCTATGCCCCTCATAATTTTATACACCTCTGTCAGGTCAACCTATGCTCCAAGGAACAAAGTCCCAGCCTGCCCAACCTCTCCCTATAACTTAGGCCCTCGAGTCCTGGCAACGTTCTCGTAAATTCTCAGTACATCCTCAGTTCCTTGGTTATAACAGTGTCCACCCTCCCTGCAAATAGGAATCTCCGAAATTCGCTGCCTCAGAGAGTGGTGGAGATGAGATCATTTGAGGTATTTTGGGTGGAGATAAATATATATTTGAAAGATCAAGGAACGAAGGGTCATGGGGAAGAGGAGTTGAGGCCAGCAAAGATCAGCCGTGATCATATTGAATGGTGGGGTAGGCTTGAGGGGCCGAATGGTCTCCTCCTGCTCCTATTTTCTTCTCGTCTTGTGCAACTTCTCTGCAATGTCTTGTGTCCTTAAGAGAAGGTGTTTTATCTATTCCTGTCAACAGCAGCTCCTTCCCTGAAGGCACTCCATAAATGCCCTTGGCAGCTTAATGCCTGAGACCAGGTAGTGATGGTAGGCAGATATTCAACCACATAATGCCTCACAGCTGAGCATCTGGTAGTGACCTCCAGCGGATGTGATATACTTGCCATAAGAAACAGGCGCAGGAGTAATCGGTTCTGCTCCATGAATTTGCTCCACCATTGTACACTGCTCTAATTAACTCCCCCTCCCTGCCAGATCCCCATAACTAGTGATTCACTCACAATCCAAAAATATACCAAGTTCAGCCAGGAATCCGTAACCACAGCTCCCTGAGCTAGAGAATTCTAAAGAAATTTGAGGAATTCTGGATCTCCCTCAAGCAGGAGGAACATCTCGCCTGTCAAACCATCTCAGAATATTAAAGCAAAAAAAAACTGTAGACGCTGGCAATCTGAAATAAAAAGGCAAAATGCTGGATACACTCAGCAGGTCAGGCAGCATCTGTGGAGAGAGAAGCAGAGTTAGTGTTTCAGGTGGATGTCCTCTACAGATGCTGCCTGGTTTGGTGGGTAACTCCAGCATTTTTGGTTTTCGTTCCCCTCACAATCTTATTGGCTTCATTTTTGCCTCTCATTCTTCTAAAGGACAAACAATCAAGGGCCAAAGTGCTCAGCCTTCCTTCACAGGACAATCTCATCCTGGCGAGGGGGATGTGAGTCCCAGGAAACCCTGCATTTCTGCTCCTAATGACAAGAAACTCAAAGTGAAAGTCGAGTTTACTGTCATACGCACAAGTACATGTATGCACAGGTAAGATAAGATATCTTTATTAGTCACATATACATTGAAACACACAGTGAAATGCATCTTTTGGGTCAAGTGTTCTGGGGGCAGCCCGCAAGTGTCGCCACGCTTCCGGCACCAACATAGCATGCCCACAACTTCCTAACCCGTACGCCTTTGGAATGTGGGAGGAAACCGGAGCACCCGGAGGAAACCCACCGCAGTTACGGGGAGAACGTACAGACTCCTTACGGACAGTGGCGGGAATTGAACCCGGGTCGCTGGCGCTGTAATAGCGTTACGCTAACCACTACACTACCGTGCAATGAAAAGCTTCCTTGCAGCAGCATCACAGGGACATAGCATCAGATAAGCAGCATTCACAACAACATAAATTATATACAATTTTTACAAGGAAGAACACAATAAGAACATTAGAAAGGTTCATTATAGTGCACAGTGGTCATAGTGTTGCTATACGGAGGTAGTGATTTGAGTTGTACTAGTTGGTTCAAGAATCAAATGGTTGAAGGGAAGTAGCTGTTCCTGAACCTGGTGGTGTGGGACTTCAGGCTTCTGTACCTCCTGCCCGATGGTAGCTGCGAGGAGATGGCATGGCCCGGATGGTGGGGATCTTTGATGATGGATGTTGCCTTCTTGAGGCGGCGCCTCCTGTAGGTACGACCGATGGTGGGGAGGGATGTGCCCGTGATGTATTGGGCAGAGTCCACTACTCTCTGCAGCTTCTTACATTCCCATGCATTCAAATTGTCGTACCAGACCATGATGCAACTCGTCCTGCATGTCTCAGGGTTCACCAAGTGTCAGAGAACATAGAACAGCGCAGCCCACAATGTCTGTGCCGAACATGATACAAAATTAAACTAAATCTCTTCTGCCTGCACATGATCCATATCCCTCCATTCTCTGCATGTTTACGTGTCTATCCAACAGCCTCTTAAAATCCACTGTCGTATCTGCTTCCACCACTACCCCTGGCAGACCACCACTCTGTGTAAAAAAAAAACTTACTGCACACATCTCAAACTTTCCCCCCATCACCTGAAATGCATGTCCTCTAGTACTTGATCGTTGGGAAAAAGATTCTGACTGTTTACCCTATCTATGTCTTTCATAATTTTATAAACTGCTATTGGGTCTCCCCTCAGCCTCCGATGCTCCAAAAACATCCTAAGTTTGTCCAACCTCTCCCTATGGCTCAGAGTGTCTAATCCAGAGAGTGGCAGGGTAAACCTCTTCTGTACCCTCTCCAAAGCTTCCACATCCTTCCTGTAATGGGGTGACCAGAATAGCATACAATAACAGTCAATGCTGTGGTGGTCAGGAATTATGCAAATATACAGCATAGAAGTAGGTCATTCAACCGATCTATTCCATGCCATCCAAAAAAATTGTTGGACTAATCCCACTTGCCAGCCTCATTCTAGTGCCTTGTGAGTCACAGTTCTTCAAGTGGACATCCAGGTACTGTTTAAATGTATTGGTATTGGTTTATTATTGTCACTTGTAACGAGGTACAGTGAAAAACTTGTCTGGCATACCGTTCGTACAGATCAATTCATTACACAGTGCATTGAGGTAGTACAAGGTACAAACAATAACAGAATACAGAGTAAAGTGTCACAGCTACAGGGAAGTGCAGTGCAGGTAGACAATAAGGTGCAAGGTCAAACAAGGTAGATTGTGAGGTCAAGAGTCCATATCGTATAAGGGAACCATTCAATAGCCTTATCACCGTGGGATAGAAGCTGTCCTTGAGCCTGGTGGTATGTGCCCTCAGGCTCCTGTATCTTCTGCCTGATGGGAGAGGAGAGGAGAGAGAATGACCCGGGTGGGTGGGGTCTTTGATTATGTTGGCTGTTTCACCAAGGCAGCGAGAGGTATAGACAGAGTCCATGGACGGGAGTCTAGTTTCCGTGATGTGCTCGGCTGTGTACACAGCTCTCTGCAGTTTCTTGCGGTCCTGGGCAGAGCAGTTGCCGTACCAAGTCGTGATGCATCCAGATAGGATGCTTTCTGTGGTGCATCAATAAAGGTTGGTGAGTGTCAAAGCGGACATGCCAAATTTCTTTCACCTCCTGAGGAAGCAGAGGCACTGGTGAGCTTTCTTGGCCATGGTGTCCATGTGGTTGGACCAGAACAGGCTATTGATGATGTTCAGTCCTAGAAGCTCTGAACCCTCTCAAACTCAGCACCATTGATGTAGACAGGTACATGTGCACTGCCCCTTTCCTAAAGTCAATGACCAGCTCTTTTGTTTTGCTGACATTGAGGGAGAGGTTGTTGTCATGACACCATGTCACTAAGCTCTCTATCTCCTTCCTGTACTCCGACTCATCATTTTTTGTACCACCATCCTTTCCTACAGTGAGTTCAGACTCCAACCACTTGTTAAAAGAAATAACTTTCCTCAGCATTGCCATCCTTTAAATCCAATGGGTCATCCACAGGTTCAAGCCCAATGCAGACTGGGGTCAAACTAGGGTTGTTCCAGCCCTCTCATCCTCCTCACTGCATCTCCACTCCAACACGCTTCCCACTGGAGTGAAGCTCATTTGCAGGATGAATGGGAAACTGTTCACAGGCTTTGGAGAGGGTGCAGAAGAGGTTTACCAGGATGCTGCCTGGATTAGAGGGTATGCACTATGGGGAGAGGTTGGACAAACTTGGGTTGTTTTCTCTGGAGCAGCAGAGGCTGAGGGCGACCTGATTATGTGAGATCTGTCTTTACCTCTCGTTGCCCTGGTGAAGCAGCCAGCATAATCAAAGACCCCACCCACCCGGGTCATTCTCTCTTCTCTCCTCTTCCATCAGGCAGAAGATACAGGAGCCTGAGGGCATGTACCACCAGGCTCAAGGACAGCTATCCCACGGTGATAAGGCTATTGAACGGTTCCCTTATACGATGAGATGGACTCTTGACCTCACAATCTGCCTTGCTCGTTATTCTCTACCTGCACTGCACTTCCCTGTCGCTCTGACACTTTACTCTGTATTCTGTTATTATTTTTACCCTGTACTACCTCAATGCACTGTGTAATGAATTGATCTGTACAAACGGTGTGCAAGACAAGTTTTTCACTGTACCTCGTTACAAGTGACAATAATAAACCAATGTCAATTATGACAGGCATAGATAGGGTAGACAGCCGGTATCTTTTTCCCAGGGTTGAAATGTCAAATACCAGAGGGCATGCATTTAAGGTGAGAGGGAGTAAGTTCAGAGGAGATGTGCGGGGCAAGTTCTTTACACAGTGAGGTCCCCTGAGAGCCAGGGTCACTTTCCAGATCAGGAGATGGGGAGCCACCCCGAAGGAAGGCAAGTGTCCACCACTTTCTCCAGAACACCAATGTCTGAGGAAATGGGTGTTTGAAGGTGAAGTCCTCAATCCTGGACCAGAGCTCATGGTCTGCTGAGTAACAGTGAACCCTGTTCTGTATACTCCTGACTACGTACAACAGGCACCTCAAAGTACTGGAGAGGCACCAGCAACATTACCTCTTTAAAATTGTCCAAATCCACTAGCAGGATAAGTGAACTGATGTCAATCTCCTTTCACAGGCCAACGTCCCCCGCACTGAAGCCCTGATTAGACTCATGGAGTTATACAGCACGGAAACAGACCCTTCGGCCCATCTTGTCCATGCCGACCAAGTTGCCTACCTGAGCCAGTCCCATTTACCTACATTTGGCCCATATCCCTCTAAATTCTTCCTATCCATGTACCTGTCTAAATGTTTGTTAAACGTTGTAACTGTACCTGCCTCGACCACTTCCTCTGGCAGCTCGTTCCATATCCCCACCACCTCTGTGTGAAAAAATTGCCCCTCAGGTCCCTTTTAAATCTTTCCCCTCTCACCCTAAACCTACGCCCTCTAATTTTGGAACCCTATCCTGGAAAAAAGACTGTGACCATCCACCTTACCTATGCCATTCATGATTTTATAAACCTCTATAAGGTCACCCCTCAGCCTCCTTCGCTCCTGGGAAAAAAACTCCAGCCTATCGAGCCTCTCCTTATAACTCAAACCTCTAGGCCTGGTAACATCCTTGTGAATCATTTCTACACCCTCTCAACCTTAATCATATCCTTCCTATAGCTGGGCGACCAGAACTGCACAAGTGTGGTCTCACCAACGTCTTGTTCAGTTGTAACGTGACGTCCCATCTTTTGCCCTGACCGGTGAAGGCAAGCGTGTCAAACATCTTCACCACCCTCTCTAACTGTGTCACCACTTTCAGGGAACTTTACCTCTAGGTCTCTCCATTCAACTCTATCTCTGTTGGACAGGCCAAGTTCACATGCCTGACACCAGGAACATACTCCAAGTTCTGTCACGACAAAAGATTACCAGGGAAACAGAGGAAACGCTTCAAGGATTTTCTTAGAGACTCCTCGAAAACAAACATAACATCCCCATCGATTTGTGAGAATCCAGAATGGGGAAGGAGAGTCCGGGAAGGTACTGAGAAGGTCGAATATCTTCATCAGGGGCACGTGGTGACCCACTTCCCAAACTACCCACCCACCTGCCCATGCCCACGCCCCCCCCCCCCCCCCCCAAGTACCTCCGTCCTAACCCATGTCTGTCCTACAAGGACCTCATCAGTCATCTCAGAACCCACGGAAGTGGAGTGGGTGCAAGTCAGCTTTGACATTGAGGGACCTCCTCAGAGGAGAAGGCCATTTGTAAACACACAGGGTTTTTTGATCGCACTCCATGCCTTGCATGGGACAAAATGTTGAGGAGGGGTGGGGAGGGCAAAGTTATTGAGTGGTGGGCCATCAGCTTGACCGGGTGACAAATGTTGAGTATGTTTTTTTCCAGTGTAAAATGCAGCCTGTTGACCTATAAATAGAGTGCATGTCCTCCAGTGGTGCAAACATGGCAAATATCTCCAGTTGTGGGACTTTGTCACTCAGTTCTGTGTTATTCAGCCTTTGCTGAAGGAATTTCAGGGATTGTACAACTGGCCTGAATAGATCGACTATTAATGGACCAGAATGTGGCACTGGGGAGGCATGGAATGCCATTGAAATATCCGCACAGGCTCCTACATTGGATATTTTCAGCAGGCCATTCCCCCATCTCTCCTCTGTGGATGCAGTAGTGGTCGGAGTATGACTCACTGGATGCTGCTAACTCTCCAGGAAGTGTCTGGGAGGCCGTTCTCCTTGATATCAGGGATTTTCCGCTGGACAATCCTCCCAGGTTATAGAGCCACACATCACTGCAGCAGGCCCTTCAGCTCACCACGTCCATACTGACACCTATACTAGTCCCATTTACCCGCATTTGGTCCACAGCCTGCTATGCCTTGCCGATACCATGCCTGTTTACATACTTTGTAAATGTTGTGAGAGTCTCTGGCTCCACCACCCTCCTCACACGGCGTTCCAGATTCCCTCCCCAGCCTGCCGTTTTAATTCACCCTCCCCATTCCCACAGCGACCTGCCTGTCCTCGGCCTCCTCCACTGCCCGGGTGAGGCCAAATGTAAACCAGAGGAACAGCACCTCATATCCCGCCTGGGGAGTCTACAACCCAACGGCATCGACATTGAATTCTCCAATTTCCGGTAACTGCTCCCCCCTCTTGTTCCTTTTCTCTCCTCCTGATCTACCCAGTTCCTCCTACACCCACCCCAGCCCCCCCCCCCATCACCCTGGTTCTTTCCCCTCCCCAACCCACTCTATCTGCCCGTCACCCACACAGTCCTCCCATTGGGTCCCCACCCCCCACTGTTCCCATCTCCCTTATTTGGTTCCATGGTCCACCTTCCTCTCCTATCAGATCCCACCATCCGCAGCCCTCTGTTGCCTCCACCTGTCACCTCCCGGCCTCTGTCGCTATTCCCACCCTCCCCTCCTCTATCTGCCTATCACCCTCCTCGCCTGGATCCACCCATCACCTGGAGCCCTTCCCCTCACCTCCCTGTACTGGCTATCTCCCCTCTTATCTTTCAGCCCAGATGGAGGGGCCTCGACCCTCTGTCACCACTTCTATGTTAATCCCATTTTTTTTTTACTCTCCCCACACTCCCATCAACTCCCCCCAGATTCTACCCCTCACCCACACACCAGGGACATTTTACAGTGGCCAATTAACCCACCAACCCGCATGCCTTTGAGATGCAGGAGGAAACCGGAGCATCCGAAGAAAACCCCTGCGGTCATGGGGAGGATATGCATACTCCACACCAACAGTGCCGGCGGTCAGTATTGAACCCAGGTCTCTGGCGCTGTGAGGCAGCAGCTCTACCCGCTGCGCCACTTACTGCTAGATGACTTCATAAGTAGCCAGACATACTTGGATTGTTCTCTCTGGAGCTTCGGAGGCTGAGGGCTGACCTGATAGAACTATATAAAATTACGAGAGACATAGATAGGGTAGAAAGTTAGTCTTTCTCCCAAAGTGGAAATGTCAAATGCTAGAGGACGTAGCTTTAAGGTGAGAGGGGGGAAAGTTTAAGGGAGATGTACAAGGCAAGTTTTTTTTACGCAGAGAGTTGTGGGTGCCTGGAATGGGTGGTAGAAGTGGTGGATGCAGATACAGTAGTAACGTTTAAAACGCATTTAGACAGATACAGGCAGGGGTATAGACCCTGTGCAGGCAGATCTGTGGTTTAAGTTGGCATCGTGGTCGGCACAGACATGGTGGGCCGAAGGGCCTGTTCTGGTGCTGCACTGTTCTCTGTCCTCTGTATGCCGACTCACCTGCTGGGTAGCTCTTTGCCTCTTGATCATCCTCATCACTGTTTGTGGGAGCTTGCTGTGCGCAAGTTGGCTGAAACATTTCCCTCGACACTTACAAGACTCTGGAGGTACTTGATTGGCTGAGAATTGGTTCGGGAGGTCCTTTGGACATAGCACATTACAGCACAGTACAGGCCCTTTGGCCAACAATGTTGTGCCAACATTTTATTCTGCTCTAAGGTCTATCCAACTCTTCCCTCCCTCATAGCCCCCCCCATTTCTCTATCATTCATGTGTCCATCTAAGAGTCTCTTAAATGTCCCTAATGTATCTGCCCCCACAACCTCTGCCGGCAGTGTGTTCCACGCACCCACCACGCTCTGTGTAAAAAACTTACCTCTGACGTCCTCCTTATACCTTCCTCCAATCACCTTAAAATTATGTCCCCTCATGTTAGCCATTGTTGCCCTGGGAAAAAGTCTCTGACTGTCCACTCGATCTATGCCTCTTATCATCTTGTGCACCTCTATCAAGTCACCTCCTCCTCTCTAAAGAGAAAAGCCCTAGCTCACTCAGCCTGTCCTCATAAGACATGCTCTCCAATCCAGGCAGCATCCTGGTAAATCTCTGCACCCTCTCTAAAGCTTTGGTTGTGAAAGGCGCTACAGAAAGGCAGGTCTTCTCCCCCAAGTGGCTGCAGGGCTGAATGCGCCATGTTTGTCACACAATTAACAATGGACTGACGCTGGACAGCAGCCTGGGAGCTGGAACTTCTGCAAGGCTGCAGTTTAACTGGTGATTTCTGCGACTTTTGTTTTCCCCTTCTCTCTCCAGTGGAAAGCATTTCCCTCAGACAGGGGCAGTGGAAAATGAAATGTGCCGCTGCTAACGGCTTGCAGATGTCGCTGAGCCGGAGCAGTCGCCCTCGGTGCAGGGATCGGCCGCCGGCCAGCACTTGACTGGAAGTAACAGAACAGATGGAGTCAGCAGGCGTCCGAGGGAGAATTGGGAGCTGCTTAAAGGGGACGGCCTCCAAACCGGGACACTGCTGGAGACCCCTCACAAGGCAGACACCAGTGCTCAGTGATGCTGTTGTCACTCCGGAGTAAGAAAGTTCCGGAACCTGGCCTGTCTCGCTATAATCCCCATTTCCTTCCACTGTCTACCCAATGCATTCATAGAACATAGAACAGTACAGCACTGCATGTCTGTGCTTACCACGATGCCTAATTAAACTAATTCCCTTCTGCCTGTGCATGATCCGTATCCTTCCATTCCCTGAATATTCATGTGTCCATCTAAAAGCCTCCGAAGCACCACTATCGTATCTGCTTCCACCCCTGGCAGCCCCTTCCAGCCCCTTCCAGGCACCCACCGCTCTCTGTGTAAAAAAACAAACCTGCCCCGAACATCTTTCAACTTTCCCCCTCTCACCTTAAATGCATGTCCTTTGGTATTTGACATTTCTACCCTGGGATAAAGATTCTGACCATCTATCTATGTCTTTCATACTCTTATAAACTCTCCCCTCAGCCTCCGACACGCCAGAGAAAACAACCCAAGTTTGTCCGACCTCTCCTTATAGCTCATGCCCTCGAATCCAGGCAGCATCCTGGTGAACCTCTTCTGCACCCTCTCCAAAGCCTCCCCACCGCCCCCCCCCCCCCCCATAATAGGGTGACCAGAGTTTCACACCATACTCCAAGTATGGCCTAACTAAAGTTTTAGATAGAACACAGAACAGTACAGTACAGGAACAGGCCCTGCGGCCCACGATGTTGTGCTGAACTAATTAAGCCAATGACACATTTCACGAATCCCTTACAGAAATAGCTGCAACAGGGTTTCCCGACACACAAAAGGCTACAGACCTAATACAGATAAATGGAATTAGGAACAACAGGCGGCGTGGCCATTGTGAGCTGCAGAACCTGTTCCTATGCTGTACAATTCTGTGACTCTCTTTGGTACATTGACACCGTTACTGTCCAAACCACAAGTCCCAGCAGTGAATTCCATCCCCAAACAAAATTCTGCGTAAAGTGGTTACTGCTGTCTTCTCCTTCCCATTTCTTCCACTTAATCTGTGGGCGTTTTTAACCCCTTATCTGCTGGAAACTACCATTCCATGTACTTTGCCCCACTCTTCCATCGTGTTAGATATTTGCTGGGGATTGAGCGAGGGGAATGTGACGTCCTTGTCCAGTCCAATCCTGTGCAGCTCCATTTCACAACTCCATCAACTCATAGAACAGTACAACACAGGAACAGGCCCTTCGGCCCACCATGTCTGTGCTGACCATGTTGTCACATTAAACTAATCCCTTCTGCCTGCACGTGATCCATATCCCTCCATTCCCTGCACAGTCATGTGCCTGTCTAAGAGCCTCTTGAATGCCTCTATCGTATCTGCTTCCACCACCACCCCTGGCAGCCTGTTCCAGGCACCCACCACTCTCTTTGTGTTAAAAAAATCTTGCCCCACAGTTCTGCTTTAAACTTTCCCCCTCTCACCTTAAAGCTATGTCCTCAAGTATTTGAAATTACTACGCTGGGAAGAAGATCTGACTGTCTACCCTATATATATGCTTCTCAAAATTTACAAATTTGACCCCTCAGCCTCTGACGCTCCAGAGAACACATCCCAAATTTGTCCAATTTCTCCTTATAGCTCATACCCTCTAAAATAAGCAGCATCCTGGGAAACCTCTTCTGCACCCTTTCCAAAGCCTCCACGTCCTTCCTGTAATGGGGTGACCGGAACTGCACACAATGCTCCTAGTGTGGCCTAACCAAATTTTTATATACAACAGAGAACAGTACAGCATAGGAAGAGGCCCTTCAGCCCACAATGTTGTGCTGAACTAATTAAACTAATGATGCCTAATTAATGTTGATCTCTAATTAGAGGTAATGTTGCAGCTCTATAGAACTCTGGTTAGACCACACTTGGAATATTGGTTCTGGTTGCCTCATTATAGGAAGGATGTGGAAGCTTTAGAGAGGGTGCAGAGGAGATTTACCAGGATGCTGCCTGGATTGGAGAGCATGTCTTATGAGGATAGGTTGAGTGAGCTAGGGCTTTTCTCTTTGGAGAGAAGGAGGATGAGAGGTGACTTGATAGAGGTGTACAAGATGATAAGAGGCATAGATCGAGTGGACAGTCAGAGACTTTTTCTCAGGGTGACAATGGCTAACATGAGGGGACATAATTTTAAGGTGATTGGAGGAAGATGTCAGAGGTAAGTTTTTTACACAGAGAGTGGTGGGTGTGTGGAACGCACTGCCGGCAGAGGTTGTGGGGGCAGATACATTAGGGACATTTAAGAGACTCTTAGATAGCCACATGAATGATAGAGAAATGGAGGGCTATGTGGGAGGGAAGGGTTAGATCGATCTTAGAGCAGGATAAAATGTTGGCGTAACATTGTGGGCCGAAGGGCCTGTACTGTGCTGTAATGTTCTATGTACACTAATCCCTAATAGCTGTTGATCTCTTTTAGCTCATGGTTAACAGAAGTGATCTCACATGTGGGCATGAGGAGGGCAGCTAGTTGCCATGGGCCAATAATTTACCAACGTTCAATACCTGGCCTCAGAGGTATACATTAACAAAAAGGTCCAATGTCCCATTCAATGCCCATCGCTTTCCCTGAGTGGTTTGCTGGTCCTTTACAGAGGGCAGTTACTTGGAGCCTGGAGTTACCTGGGACTGAGCAGATGGAGATGGAGCATCTCCTTCCCTCCAGTGCAGTAATGAGGCAACGGACGAACTACTCCATGGTCACCATCACTGAAATATTAATGCCAGTGTTTATTTGACCAACTGAAGTTCCTTTGCAGGCGGTGCAGATGAAGGGTCTTGACCCTTACACGTTGACTGTCCATTTCCCTCCATCGACGCTGCCTGACCCGCTGAGTTCCTCCAGTGTTTTGTGTGTTGCTTTAATTCCCTTGCCAGAAGGTAGGATTCAGGAACACAAGAAAGTAGGAGCAGGAGGAGACCACTCGACCCCTCAAGCCTGCCCCACCATTCAATATGATCATAGCTGATCCACACCGGCCTCACCTCCTCTTCTGTGCCAGTTCCCCATTAACCCTCAATTCCTTGACCCTCCAAATATTTATTTATCTCCACCTTAAAGATATCTAATGACCCTCGGGGGGTGGGGGGGGGGGGGGGTGCTAGAATTCTAGAGATTCACTATTCCCAGAGAAGAAATTTCTACACACATTAGTTTTAAATGACCATCCCCTTATCTTGTTGTAATGTTCCGTTGTTCGTGAGTCTCCCACTGGTGAGAACATCTCAACATCTCCCCTGTCAAACCCCATTAAGATCTTATATGTTTGAATAAGGTCACCCCTCATTCTCCTAAACTCCGAGATGTCTCTGGATCATCAGTACAGACCTCTGGATTGCGGTTCAACTGAGTTAAGCACAATATTAATGTGACCCTGAGATCTCTATGATGCATAATATCGTTGCACTTCAGCAACATTGATCCATGTGACTGAAGGCAGACAAGAGTGGGTGTGTGGATAGAGGGGAGAGGGAGGAAGGGCCAAGACAGATTGGTAAATTGGTTTAGTATTGTCACATGTACCGAGGTACATTGTTTTGCATGCCATCCATACAGATCATTTCATCAGTGCATTGAGGTAGTACAAGGGAAAACAACACAGAATGCAGAATAAAGTGTTACAGTTACAGAGAAAGTGCAGTGCAGGCAGACAATAAGGTGCAAGGTCGTAACAAGGTAGATTGTGAGGTCATCTTATCGTACTAGGGGACAGTTCAGTGGGATAGAAGCTGTCCTTGAGCCTGGTGGTATGTGCTTTCAGGCTCTTGTATCTTCTGTCCTTTGGAAGTAAGGAGAAGAGAGAATGTCCGCAGTGGGTGGGGTCTTTGATTATGTTGGTTGCTATACCGAGGCAGAGAGAAGTATAGACAGAGTCCGTGGAGGGGAGGCTGGTTTTGGTGATGTGCTGAGCTGTGTCCACCCTGCTCCATTGCACTGCTGCTTCAGACAGCCTGAATGTTATTTTGTCTTGGTCTTGCCATGGTGCACGCAGTCTTTTTAGAACATAGAATATTACAGCACAGTACAGGCCCTTCAGCCCACAATGTTGTGCTGACATTTTATCCTGCTCTAATATCTATCTAACCCTTTCCTCCCACATAGCCCTCCATTTTGCTACCATTCATGTGCCTTTCTAAGAGTCTCTTAAATGTCCCTAATGTATCTGCCCCCACAACCTCTGCCGGCAGTGCGTTCCACGCACCCACCACTCTGTGTAAAAGACTTAAGCCGACATCCCCCTTATACCTTCCTCCAATCACCATAAAATTATGTCCCCTCATGTTAGCCATTGTTGCCCTGGGAAAAGGTCTCTGACTGTCCACTCGATCTATGCCTCATCATCTTGTACACCTCTATCAAGTCTCCTCTCATCCTCCTTCTCACCAAAGATGAAAGCCCCAGCTCGCTCAACCTATCCCAGGGAAGGGGAACTAAATACTCGAGGGCATAGGTTTAAGGTGATGGGGGCAGATGTAAAGGGACTTGAGGGGCAACTTCTTCACGCAGAAGGTGGTTCATATATGGAATGAGCTGCCAGAGGAAGTGGTTGAGATAGGTAGAATTACACCATTTAAAAGACATTTGGATAAGTACATGGGTAGGAAAGGTTGAGAGGGATATTGGCCAAATGCAGGCAAATGGGACGAGCTTAGATGGGAATCTTGGTCGGTATAGATGAGTGGAGTTGAAGGGGCTATTTCCATCCTGTATTGCTCTATGACTCTATGACGCACAGGGTGCCAGGTCAACTCACGCCAATAGGTTAAGCAGGTCTTAATCACTAGCATCAAGGGACTCACTCAAGCCTCAGTGCTCGTCAGAGGTCACTGGCCGACGGACATCTCTCTCACTGTGCAGGAGAGGATGAGCTTTCTCTCCCTGCCGTGCCTGCTCACTGGAGCTGCTCGTCTCATCTCCACAGCTGACTGCCTCCTGACCTCTAGAGTCTGGGCCAAAGACAATGGGAGCTGTCGGAGAGGGTTTATTGAATGTGTCCCAGCCCCTCCCTTCTCCTTTTGCCTCACCCTCACCCTTCATTGGAAATTTTTAAAAACCCGAATTTTTTTTTAAAGGGGAATAAAAGAACTTTTACTTCAGATCATTTGGGTTGATTGGGGTGGCGGGGGAACAGAAGTAAGGACCAAGTGCCCTGCACTCTGTGGCTCTGGGTTGCTGGCGGACGTGACCTCCTCCCTGCAGCCAATCAGAACGCAAGCAGTTGGACTGGGTTCTTCCCTCATCTCCAACGTTATTTAAAATTAATCAGTGAAAATGCTCACACATTCAAGAAGTTTATTTTAAATGCTCCTCTAATTCTCCTGCCCGGGGTGCTGATTACAGTGGTCTTGGAGATTCCGTTTCATTCCTTGGAGACTCCAGGCCGGTCCGATATTCCAGAGATTCCCATCCACTCTGCTAATACCCCAGTGCAGCACTGAGGGTCTGCTCCATTGTAACAGGGGTCGTCTTTTGGAGAAAGTGTTGGATTAAGATTGGTCCGCGCTTTTGGTTGAACATAAAGGTGGGTAAAAGGACTAGTATGGATGATCAGCATAGACGTCCTGGGGTGAAGGGGCTGTTTCTGTGCTATCGTTCTATAAAAGATTCCACAGCGCTATTTGGTAATTGGTTTATTATTGTCAAATGTACCGAGATACAGTAAAAAAACGTTGTTTTGCATGCCATCCATACAGATCATTCCAAAACATTAGATCGAGGTAGTACAAGGGAAAAGCAGTAAGAGAATGCAGAATATAGTGTTACAGTTACAGAGAAAGTGCAGTTCAGGTAGACAATGAGATGCAAGGGCCACGAGAAGGTAGATTGTGAGGTCAAGAGTCCATCTTATTGTACTAGGGGACCGTTCAATAGTCTTATAACAGTGGGATAGAAGCTGTCCTTGAGCCTGCTGGTACGTGTTCTCAAGCTTTTGTATCTTCTGCCTGATGGGAGGGGGGAGAAGAGAGAATGACCGGTTTGTGTTGGCGAATATAATCAAAGACCCCTCTCACCCCGAGGCAGCGGGAAGTGTAGACAGAGTCCATGGAGGGGAGGCTGGTTTCCATGATGTGCTGAGCTGAGTCCACAACTCTCTGCAGTTTCTTGCGGTCTCAGGCAGAGCAGTTGCCGTGCCAAGCCGTGATGCATCTGGATAGGATGCTTTCTACGGTGCATCTGTAAAAATTGGTGAGGGTCATCGGGGACATGTCGAATTTCCTTAGCTTCCTGTGGAAGTGGAGGCGCTGGTGTGTTTTCATAGAAAAAGAGAACTGGAATTATCTGAGGTGCTCTGGGCAAATATTTACCCCTCAGTCAACAGCACAAAAGCAGATTAGCTGGTCTCTGCGTGTTGGGAGTTTGTGGTAGACAACACGCGCACAGCACCTCTGACAGGAAGTACATCATTGTCTGTGCATCGCATTACGACATCCCAAAATGGATGAGGAGGTTCCTCATCTTTCTCCGAGTACATTCAAAGTGATCCGAACTTTCATTACATTGTTATTTACACAGAGAGCGGTGGGTGCCTGGAACGGGCTGCCGGGGGTGGTGGTGGAGGCAGATACAACTGTGGTATTTAAGAGGCTGTTAGACAGACTCATGAATATGCAGGGAATGGAGGGATGTGGATCACGTGCAGGCAGAAGAGATTTAGTTTAATTTGGCTTTGTGTTCAGCACAGACTTTATGGGCCGAAGGGCCTGTTCTTGTGCTGTTCAATGTTCAAGAAGGATTTATATAAGTGCAGTTGGAATCGTGGGCAGTGAGGGTGATTGGCAACTGGGGACAGTCCTGGAAAAGGCAAATGGTGGACTAAGGGTGGGGGGAGACTGAAGGAGGTGGTTGGGGAGGGGAGGACTGAAGAGGTGTCCAAGGCAGAGAGTGTGGATCAATGCGTGCGTGCGTGTGTGTGTGTGTGCGTGTGTGTGTGTGCGTGTGCGTGCGTGTGTGTGTGTGTGCGTGTGTGTGTGTGTGTGTGTGTGTGTGCGTGTGTGCGTGTGGGTGTGTGTGTGTGTGTGTGTGTGTGTGTGTGTGTGTGGTTCAGAGTGAATGTCATAGAGGGATCCAGCACAGAATCAGGCCCTTCGGCCCACTGAGTCTGTGCTAACCATCAGCCACCCTTTTACACTGATCCTACATTAACCCCATTTTTTATGCTCCCTACATTCCCATCAACTCCCCCCCCTCCCCCCCCCCCCCCCCCCCAGGATTCTACCACTCACCTGCACACTGCCCAACTTACAGCATCCAATTAACCCACCGACCCCGCACGTCATTGGGAAGTGGGGGGTAACTGGAGCAGACGGTCACAGAGCGAATGTGCAAACCCCACCCGGACACTGCCAAACGTCAGGATCAAACCCAACTTCCCAGAATTCTGTGGCAGTCGCTCTACAACCCTTATGATGTGTGTCTTTAAAGAATTCTGCTTATCACAAGTTATTTGGGTGATGTTCTACTTTCTTTCCATGTGGAAAGTTTTTGTTAAATACTCATTTTCCTTCATATCCCTGGGGGTGAAATGTTAGATCTTCTTAATAGCTCTAGAATTAATCCCTTGACACAAAATTCTTGGTTTATTCTCCTCAAAAAAAACAATATCTTTATCAAAGACACAGGAAATTCTGCAGATGCTGGAATCTAGAGCAATACACAAGAAGTGCTGGAGGAACTCAGCGGGTCAGGCAGCATCCATGGAGGGAAATAAACAGTCGACGTTTCGGGCCGAGACCCTTCATCAGGACTGGAAAGGAAGAGGGCAGAAGCCGGAATAAGATTCCACATCCCACTCCCACACCGACATGTCTATCCACGGCCTCCACTACTGCCACGTTGAGGCCAGACACGGGTTGGAGGAACACCTCATATTCGACCTTGGGAGTCTCCAACCTGATGGCCTCATCATTGATCTCTCTAACTTCCGTAAACCCAACCTCTTCTTTTTCTTCCCCCCCCCCCCCCAACTCATTTGTCTTCCCTTATTCCCATGGCTCCCTTCCCCCACCTTGATAACCTGCCCCTCTCCTCTCCTCCGCTCCCCCATCCTTTATTCCATGGTCCACTGCCCTCTTCCTACCGGATTCCTCCTTCTTCAGCCCTTTTGCCTCTTCTACCTGTCACCTCTCAGCTTATTACATCTTTTCCCCCCCCCACCCCACCCACCTACCTTCCCCCTCTCACCTGGAGTCACCTATCACCTGAACTCACCTCTCCCCTGCCTGCGTGTGCTCCTCCCCCTCCCCCCACATTCTGGCTTCTGCCCTCTTCCTTTCCAGTCCTGATGGTCTGAACCCAAAACGCCGTCTGTTTATTTCCCTCCATGGATGCTGCCTGACCTGCTGAGTTCCTCCAGCACTTTTTGTGTAATGCCTTTATCAAATGAGGTCTGAAAACACTGGGGAATGAACAGTCTCTACTCCCTGTCATTCTCTTCAATACTTATTCTTTCACAACACAGGAGTGGGTATTTGGCTTGACCAGATGTCAATGTTCCACATGAGTCCCTCCCACTGTTCCTCATCACCTCTTCTTCTAGAGTAGTTCCTTGGAATCAAGGATAACTTGCTTCCGCTCTGGGCTGGCACAGTGGCAAAGCTGGTAGAGCCGCTGCCTCACAGCTCCAGTGACCCAGGTTCAATCCTAACCTCCGGTGCTGTCTGGGTGGAGTTTGCGCGTTCTCCCTGTGACCCCGTGGGGTTCTTTCAGGTGGTTTCTTCCCACCTCCCGAATGCCCTGTCATTTTGACTCTGCTCTGTGCCTTCCTCTGTGAGGATCGAAAGAATCTGCAGATGTGGACAGATTAAACAAGTGGGTGAGATGGGGGAGGAAGAATAATGTGAACAGATGTAAAGTTATTCTCCTTATTAGGAAGAATGGAAAGCCAGAACTCTTAAAAGCTAGTGGGAAGCCAGTAACTGTTTATATACAGTAGGGTCGTAGTGTGCTGGCCAGTGAAAGACAGAAAGTAAATGTGCAGATACAGCAGGCAGTAGGAGTGCAAATCGAGTTGTTGGCCTTCAGTGCAAAAGGCTTGAAGTGCTAAAGGTCACTGCAGTAATTGGTTTGTTATTGTCTCACGTACATGAAAAGCTTTTGTCTGTGTGCCATCTAGTCAGGTCATTCCATACAAGTACATCAAGGTTGTACAAAAGCAAAAACTTGCAGGATATAGTTTTACAGTTACAGAGAAAGTGCAGTGCAGGCATAAAATAAGGTGCAAGGGCCAAGACGAGGTAGATTGAGAGACCAAGAATTCATCTTTGTCGTGCAAGAGGTCTGTTTAAGAGTCTTATAACAGTGGGATAGAAGCTGTCCTTGAGCCTGGTGGTACTTGATGCACGGCACAGTAGTGTAGCGGTTAGCGTAACGCTTTACAGCGCCAGTGACCCAGGTTCAATTCTAGCTGCTGTCTGTAAGGATTCTGTACGTTCTCCCCGTGTCTGCGTGGGTTTCCTCCGGGTGCTCCAGTTTCCTCCCACTTTCCCAAGACGTACGGGTTAGGAAGTTGTGGGCATGCTATGTTGGCGCCGGAAGTGTGTTGCCACTGTTTCTTCATACAGGCTGGTCTCTGGATATGGGGGGGGGGGGGGGGGTCTGCTAATTCGGGCTGAAATGAGGAGAAATCCCTTAATGCAGACGGTTGTAAACTTTGAAATTCTTTACCCTAGAATCCTGTCCTCCCCTGCTGTCTGTGTGGAGTTTGCACGTTCCCCCTGTGACCGCATGGGTTTCCTTCGAATGCACTGGTTTCCTCCCGCATCCCAGGGATGCGCGGGTTGGTAGGTTCATTGGCCGCTGTAGATCGTCCCCGATTGTGGAGTGACTGGTAGAACCTTGGGGAAAGTTGACGGGAAGGTGGGTAGAATAGAATGGGATTAGTCAGGATTGGTGTAAATAGGTGTTTGATGGTCAGTACGGACTCTGTGTGCCGAAGGGCCTGTGTCTGGGCAGGCACGGTAGTGTAGCGGCTAGCGTAATGCTATTACAGTGCCGGTGACCCGGGTTCAATTCCCACCGCTGTCTGTAAGGAGTTTGTACGTTCTCCCTGTGTCTGCGTGGGTTTCCTCCGGGTGCTCCAGTTTCCTCCCACATTCCAAAGATGTACAGGTTAGGAAGTTGTGCGCATGCTATGTTGGCGCCGGAAGTGTGGCGACACTTGTGGGCTACCCCCAGAACACTCTACGGAAAAGATGCATTTCACTGTGTGTTTCAATGTACATGTGACTAATCAAGATGTCTTATCATCTGTGACTTTATGACTGACTAAAGCTGCTGATCTTTCAGGAGAAGATCCTAGTGTAAGAGAGAGAAACAAAGGACTGTAGATGCTGGAATCTAGATGAAAAACACGATGATGCTGGAGGAACTCAGCAGGCCAGGCAGCATCCGTGGAGAAAAGCAGGGGATCGAAGGGTCCTGACCCGAACATTGACCGCCTGCTTTTTTCTACAGTTCCTCCAGCATCATAGTGAAGATCCGAGTGTGATAAGTAACGACTGGAGAAAGCCAGGGATGTGAAGACTTCTCATGAGGCACTTGGAAGGAAATGAGTTGTGTTGGAATGGTTAAAAATAGAAAAGCCTTTTTTGGTTTACTGGAGCTCTTCTGGACTTTGCTGATTCCTTGCTTCTTATATTATAAATAAATCTGAATGGATGTGTTTGGAGGCGCAGCCCAAACAAACCACGAGACTGCAGGAACCACTGTCCCCGCCGCCTCTTTCTTAACCCACCATACAGTGGTTTTGCACTAGCCTGTATTTCAACCCCCCACTTGCTCCCTCTCCCCTCTCTGCCCCCTCTCTCTCCCCCTCCGCATCCCCCTCCCCACTCCTCTCACTTCCCTCTCTCTTCCACTACCCTCTCTCTCCCCTCTCTCTCCCGTCTCTCCCACACCCACCACTCTCTCTCCCCCTCCTCCCCTCCCCATCTCCCCTTCCCCTCCCTCCCTCTCCCCTCTCTCCCTCCCTTCCCTTCTCCTCTCCCTCCCACTCTCCCCTTCCCTCTTTCTACCCCTTCTCTCTCCTTCCTCCCCACCTTCTCCCCTCCCTCCTCCCCTCTGTCCTTCCCTCCCCTCTCCCTCCCTCCTTTCCCTTCCTCCTTTCCCCTCCCTCCCTCTCCTCCCTTCCTCTTCCCTCCTTCCCATCTCCCCTTCCCTCCCCTCCCTCCTCCCCTCTCCATCCCGCCCTCCCCCTTGCACCCCTTCTCTGTCTCCCTCCCTCCCTCCTCCCTCCCTCCTCCTCCTTCCCTCCCTCTCACCCTCCCTCGCTCTTTTCTCCATCCCCCCTCCCTTCCTCCCCTTCTCTCCCTCCCTCTTCCCTCTCTCCTCCCCTTCCTCTCTCTTCCCTCCCCCCTCCCTCTCTCCCTCCCTCACCCACCCTCTCCCTCCCCTCCCTCCATCCCTCTCTCCCACCCTCCCTCTCTCCCTCCTCCATCCCTCTTCTCTTCCTCTCCATATCCCCCCTTTCCTACCCTCTCCCTCCCTCTCTCCCACCGTCCCTCCCTCTCTCCATCCCCCCTCCTCCCTCCCTCCCCCTCTCCCTCCTCCCTCCTCCCTCCCCCTCTCCTCCCTCCTCCCTCCCCCTCTCCTCCCTCCCTCCCTCTCCCTCCCTCCCTTTTTCTCTCCCCTTTTCTCTCCCCCTCCCCCTCTCCCTTTCCTTGAGATGTGCCACACCATTTACAATCACCTCCTTTTAATTGGCTTCCATCTGTTTGGTATTAGAGAATTTAAATGCGAGTGTGTTTAACGGAATGGTATTTTCTTAAATTGGAAACAGTTGTTAGGTTGGAAGATGTGACTGTCACCAGTTCCTCCGCAGTCAAAGCTACATCAGTAGGTGGGGTTTGTCTTCTGAACAGTGTGTGGGATTTAGAATAGATTTCAGTGCAGTGTTCTCTGAAATAAGGCACTCAGTATGAAGCAAATTGCTTGCTTTGGGAAGGATGGTGGGTTGGGGGCTAATGGGGAACGTCACCCTGGCTTGGCATTGCCTCTGAGTCAGGAGGTTGTGAGTTCAAGTACTGCTCTCGCAGATCTAGAACTGAGACTCCACTGAAGGGCTCCTTCGGGGTGGCAGCTTTGGGAGGGCTTGTTAAATCGGGTCTCTGCTGTCCTGGAGGGAAGCGACAGATCCCTAGACACCACTCTGTAGAAGCAGGATCCTCGTTCTCCTTGTTGCCCTGACTGATGTTGGTCTTTCAATCAACGCTATAAAGAGCCGGGCATTTTGTTGGTGGCATCTTCCTGTGCACATATTCCCCCCATTACAACACCAGCTACTCTTTCAAAGGTACAGCCAGTGAGACAGAGGGGAGACGTCTGGGTGACCCTGTTCGAGGGGGAAGGGAGTTCAGTGAGAAGTGTCCCACTTCAGGGACAGTTTGAGCTCTCAGTTTAAGACTTGGCCCAGGACATGATGACCACATCTTCAGGTTCCCCTTTTATCGATGGGATGTGTGCATCAGTGTTGAGGCCTTTATGTAGTGCCCATCCTTAACCGCCCCAACATTCTATGCCTCATACTCCCACCTCTTAACCCCTGTCTGCTCCTTTTAAGATGTTTTTCGATGTTCCAGATTTCCAGCACCAGCAGTCTCTCTTGTGCCTCCCAGGTGTTTCTCGAAACTTCTTGGACTTGGAGTTGTAGCTCAGTGTGAAACTTGAAGGCAGAAGAAGCAGTGTCACCGCTGCCTAGCGGACATAGAACACTACAGCACAGTACAGGCCCTTAGGCCCACGATGTTGTGCCGACATGTTATCCTGCTCTGAGGTCTATCTAACCCTTCCCTCTCACATAGCCCTCCATTTCTCTATCATTCATGTGCCTATCTAAGAGTCTTTTAAATGACCCTAATGTATCTGCCTCCACAACCTCTGCAGGCAGTGCATTCCACACACCCACCACTCTCTGTGTAAAAAACTTACCTCTGACATCCCCCTTATACCTTCCTCCAATCACCTTAAAATTATGGCCCCTTGTGTTAGCCATTATCACCCTGGGAAAAATGTCTCTGACTGTCCACTCGATCTATGTCTCTTATCATCTTGTACACCTCTATCAAATCACCTCTCATCCTCCTCCTCTCCAAAGAGAAAAGCCCTAGCTCATTCAACCTATCCTCATAAGACACGCTCTCCAATCCAGGCAGCATCCTGGTAAATCTCCTCTGCACCTCTCTAAAGCTTCCACATCCTTCCTATAATGAGGTGACCAGAACTGAAGAAAAGTATGGTGTAACCAGAGTTCTGTAGAGCTGCAACATTACTTCACGGGTCTTGAACTCAATCCCCGACTAATGAAGGCCAACACACCATACGCCTTCTTAACAACCCTATCGACCTGCGCGGCAATCTTGAGGGATCTATGGACGTGGACCCCAAGATCCCTCTGTTCCTCCACACTGCTAAGAGCCCTGACATCATCCAAGCCATCCCGACCACACCCACTCCCCTTCCTGAAGCGAGGAAGGAAACAGACACACACCAGCAGTGACGACATCCCATTTAAATATCTCAGGAGGGATCATCCGGGATAAAGATCAGAACAAACAACTCAAAGCCACAGGTTCGTGGTGAGGCTGAAGGGAAATCTTACCCTAGGTGCAGGCAAATTGAATCAAGCCCTGCAGAATCCAGATTTTAAACAAATTTCTTTTTTCTTTTTGGTTCCTTTACCATAGGATCAACCTTGCTGACTCTAAATGTGGATGCTTGTTATAGAATTTAGTATGTGCTGAGAGTTCAGGAGGAAATCTCAGGCATTGAGTCAGACGGGTGATTGTTAATCACTTGGCTGCCTCCTTGCCAGATTACCTGTCACCTCACCGAGGTGGGTCCGCAGAAGACCCCCGCTCGCCATGAGCGCTGTCGTGCCTGGTTTTCCCCCGAAGCCCCTACTGACCAGGTGTTGGCAGCCGCCAACGTGCCCCCTTTCCTACGACAATGCCAGTGAAGACGAGGACGAGCTTCTCCCCCTCTACACGTCGGTGCTGGGAAACCTTCAGCCCAAGAGGCAGCACGGGAAGAGAAGGTTCCGGAAGAGCAAGGAACACTCCCTGTGGCACCGTAAGAGCAGCTGGTCACGTTGACGTAGTTAGAACCTCTTTGCTTGTACGTGCGGCGTTGTGTTTGTTTGGTAAACCTTTCTGTAGGTTTTACTTTTATTGGTATTGGTTTATTATTGTCACTTATATGGAGGTACAGTGAAAAACTTGTCTTGCAAACCGATCATACAGATCAATTTATTACACAGTGCAGTTACACTGAGTTAGTACAGAGTGCACTGATGTAGTACAGGTAAAAACAATAACAGTACAAAGTGTCACAGCTACAGAGGAAGTGCAGTGCAATAATGTGTGAGGTCACAAGGTAGATCGTGAGGTCAGATTCCATCTCATCCTATAAGGGAACCGTTCAATAGTCTTATCACAGTGGGGTAGAAGCTGTCCTTAAGTCTGGTGGTATGTGCCCTCAGGCTCCTGTATCTTCTACCTGATGGAAGAGGAGAGAAGAGCGAATGACCCAGGTGGATTGGGTTTTTGATTATGCTGGCTGCTTCACCAAGGCAGTGAGAGGTAAAGACAGAGTCCAAGGAGGGGAGGCTGGTGTCCGTGATGTGCTGGGCTGTGTCCACAACTCACTGCAGTTTCTTGCGGTCCTGGGCAGAGCAGTTGCCGTAACTGCAGTTACCGATTCGCTCCCCCGAACTTCAGTTGCTGTGGCACATGTTTCCACCTGTAGATCCTCACTGCAGAGTAGGTGGGAGTTGCTGCAGACCCCGCACCAACCTGCCCACTCCGCAGCAATGGCAATTGGAATCTCTGGCTGGGTTCCCTCCCACTCCCCATCGCTCCCTTCTCCTGGGGCACACCGCCAACACCGGGAGCGTAGGAAGTCTGATGCCTGCTTTGTGTTAGAACACAGAACAGTATAGCACAGGAACAGACCCTTCGGCCCACAACGCCTGCGCTGACCATGATGCCAAATTAAACTAATCCCTTCTGCCTGCACACAAGGTAAAATAAGATATCTTTTATTCACATGTGCATGGAAACACACAGTGAAATGCATCCTTTGCGTAGAGTGTTCTGGGGGCAGCCCACAAGTGTCGCCACACTTCCGGCGCCAACACAGCATGCCCACAACTTCCTAACCCGTACGTCTTTGGAATGTGGGAGGAAACCGGAGCACCCGGAGGAAACCCACGCAGACACGGGGAGAACGTACAAACTCCTTACAGACAGCAGCCGGAATTGAACCCGGGTCGCTGGCGCTGTAAAGCGTTAAGCTAACCGCTACACCAACCCTCCATCCCCTATATATTCACGTGTCTAACAGCCTCTTAAACGCCACCATCATACCTGCTTCCACTACCATCCCTGGCAGCCGTTCCAGGCGCCATGTAAACCTGCTCTGCACATCTCATTTAAACTTTCCCCCCTCTCACCTTGAATGCATGTCCTCTAGTGTTTGACGTTCCTGTTAACATTGTGTTGGGTCAGTCTATGGGTAGGAATCAGAATCAGGTTTATTATCACTGACGTATGTCGTGAAATTTGTTGTTTTGCGGTAGCAGTACAGTGCAAAGACACAATAATCACTATAAGATACAAAAATAATTAAATAGTGCAAAAGAGGAATAATGAGGTAGTGTTCATGGGTTCATGGACCGTTCAGAAATCTGATGGCGGAGGGGAAGAAGCTGTTCCCGAATTGTTGAGTGCGGGTCTTCAGGTTCCTGTACCTCCTCCCTGATGGTAGTCATGAGAAGAGGGTGTGTCCCAGGTGGTGGGGATCTTTGATGATGGATGTTGTCTTCTTGAGGCGGCGCCTCCTGTAGATACCACCGATGGTGGGGAGGGATGTGCCCGTGATGTATTGGGCTGAGTCCGCTACTCTCTGCAGCTTCTTACGTTCCTGCGCATTCAAATTGCCATCCCAGACCACGGTGCAACCAATGAAGTAATTCAGAACATCGAACATTACAGCACAGTACAGGCCCTTCGGCCCACAATGTTGTGCCGACATTTTATCCTGCTCTAAGATCTATCTAACCCTTCCCTCCCACACACCCCTCCATTTCTCTATCATTCATGTGTCTATCTAAGAGTCTCTTAAATGTCCCTAATGTATCTGCCCCCACAACCTCTGCCGGCAGTGCGTTCCACACACCCACCACTCTCTGTGTAAAAAACTTACCCCTGACATCCCCCTTATACCTTCCTCCAATCACCTTAAAATTATGTCCCCTCGTGTTAGCTATAAATTTATTTTGAGTAATTTGTTTACTTAAATTTAACTTCTCCAGTTGCCATGATGGGAATCAAACTTGTTCCTCAGATAAATCGTCCCATACTGCCAGCCCAATAACAACCCATCAGTGTTCTGGTTGGAACCAAGTCCACCTGCAACTGGAAAGGTGAAAGAACAGGTTATGCACAAATAGTGAAGGAGGTTAAGAGGTTCATTCCCGATGACCCGAAACGTCGACTGTTTATTTCCCCCCACAGATGCTGCCTGACCCGCTGAGTTCCTCCAGCAGCTTGTTTTTTGCTCCAGGTTCCAGCGCTTGCAGTCTCTCTTGTGTCCCGAGGTTAAGAAGGCATCGGGGACATTCACCTTCATTAGCCGGAGCCGAGAATATAAGAGCAGGGAGGTTATGGTCCAACTATGTCCAGCACTGGTTGGGCCACTGCAGTTCTGGACACCACGCTTTGAGTCATACAGCATGGAAACAGGCCCTTCGGCCCAACTCATCAATGCCGACCAAGCTGCCCAACTGAGTTAGTCCATTTGCCTGCATTTGTCCCATGTCCCTCTAAACCTTTCCCATCCATGTGCCTCTAAACCTTTCCCATCCATGTGCCTCTAAACCTTTCCCATCCATGTGCCTCTAAACCTTTCCCATCCATGTGCCTCTAAACCTTTCCCATCCATGTGCCTCTAAACCTTTCCCATCCATGTGCCTCTAAACCTTTCCCATCCATGTGCCTCTAAACCTTTCCCATCCATGTCCCTCTAAACCTTTCCCATCCATGTGCCTTCCCAGTTGTCTTTTAAATGCTGTAATTGTACCCACTTCCTCTGGCCACTTGTATACCTGCCACCCTCTGTGTGAAAAAACTGCCCCTTAGAACCCTTTTAAATCCTTCCCCTCTCCCTTAAACCTGTGCCCTCTCGTTCTGGACTCCCCTACCCTGGGGAAAAGACTGTGACCATTCACCTTATCTACACCCCTCATGATTTTATAAACCTCTAGAAGGTCGCCCCTCAGCCTCCTACACTCCAGGGAACACAGTCCCAGCCTACCCAGTCTCACGGTAGGAAGAATGTGATTGCACTGGGAAGAGTGCAGGGGAGATTTAACAGGATACCAAGATATGGCCTTGGCAAAAGCATGTCCTTGGGTGTAACATACCTCAGGATGCCTTGACAAAGTGTTTCTAGTGTTTTGATGCTGTGATTGTTGACATTATATGCGCTTTTAATTCTGATTTGGTAATTGGTTTATTATTGTCACATGTACCGAGGTGCAGTGAAAAACATTGTTTTGCATGCCATCCACACAGATCATTTCACCACATCAGTGCATTGAGGTAGTACAAGGGAAAACAATCACAGAATGCAGAATAAAGTGTTACAGTTACAGAGAAAGTGCAGTGCAGGCAGACAATAAGGTGCAAGGGTTGTGACGAGGTAGATTGTGAGGTCAAAGGGTTCATCTTTGTCGTACAAGAGGTCATTCAAGAGTCTTATGACAAGCGGGATAGAACTTGTCCTTGGGCCTGGTGGTGCGTTTTCAAGCTTTTATATCTCCTGCCGGATGGAAGTGGGGAGAAGAGAGAATGACCGGGTGGGTGGGGTCTTTGATTACGTTGGCTGCTTTCCCGAGGCAGCGGGAAGTGTAGGCAGAATCCAAGGAGGGGAGGCTGGCTTCCGTGATGCGCTGGGCTGTGTCTACAACTCCCTGCAGTTTCTTGCGGTCCTGGGCAGAGCAGTTGCCGTACCAAGCCGTGATGCATCTGGATAGGATACTTTCCATGGATTGGTGAAAGCTGCTGTAAAATTCAACCTCCCAAGCATGTTATTTTTAAAACTACCCGCCCCTCAAAGTTGAGCGCAGGTAACTTCTCATGGAGCTGCTGTCATTGAGGAGAGTATAATAGTTGTTTAAAGCATTTCTGCTGTATTAGAAAATGCCTGAAATTAAAGTGATGGTGTTTAGTCAAGGTTGTGACTGGGAGTGGGCATCCTTATACTTCCTTGAGTGCACCTTCCTGGGTTGCCTGTGCACAGAAAACCTTGAAGCTCTGACTGGTTGGCTGCACTCCTGCCTTTGGTTTCTCACTCACTCAGCACTGAAGCCTCGGCTGACACTCTCGTGCGGAACTGTCAGAGGTGGCTGCATTCAGACAAGCCAAGTCGAGTCTATTGCCATGTGCACAAGTACAGGTGCAGGTACAGTGAAAAACGTGCTTGCAGCAGCATCACAGGTACAGACAACACACAGAATATAAATTATACGTATGTTTTACAAGACTGAAGAATGAGAGAAAAAAAGCCTGTGCAAAAACAAGACCCAGTCAGAGACAAGTCCACGGCAGTGCAAGAGGTGGTCTGTAGTGTCCCGTTGCTGAGGTAGGGTTAAGGTTGTGCAGGTCGATTCAAGAACCTGAACCTGGTGGTGGGGACTTCAAGCTGCTGTTGCAGCTCTGTTTGCCTGTTGCAGTAGACTGTTTTAAGGAAACAATTCACTCAGTATCCCGACCCACACTGCTCCGTCAACCCGAACAAAAGTGATTAATTTATTGATGCTGTTTAGAGAGCCCTGCTGTGCCCATACTAAGTACAAAACAACAGCCACAGCTCTCCCAAAGGAATTGATTGGTAATAAAGTGCTTTGTGATGAGATAGATATGTGCAGTGTTGTCATGGTGACGTAACTTCTGTGTAAGTTATTTATTTCCTCATTTTCCTGGATGAAATGGTATTCTGAGTGAGCCTGCCCTCTCTCCCTCTCCCTCCCTCCCTCTCCCTCCTTCTCCCCCCTTCTACCCCTCTCCCTCCCTCTCCCCCTCCCCCTCTCTCGCCCTCCCTCCTCTCTTCCCTTCTATCCCAGTCCCCCTCCCTCTCTCTCTCCCCACCTCTCCCACTCTCTCCCCACCTGTCCCGCGCTCTCCCCCCCTCTCTCTCTCTCCATCCCTCCCTCCCCCCTCCAGCCCTCTCCCTCTCTCTCTCCCTCTCCCCCTCCCTCTCTCCCTCCCTCTCTCTCCCTCTCCCCAGTCTCTCTCTCCCTTCCCCTCCCTCTCTCTCTCCCCCTCTCTCCCCCTCCTCCTCCCCTCCTCCTCTCTCCCTCTCTCTATCCCCCCCCATCTCTCTCCCCACCTCCCCCTCCCCCTCTCCCCGATCACAGCCTCTGTGCTTGGCAGTGCTGTAGCCCGGTGGTGCAGGAGAACTCTGCTGTGTCAGTGCCTTTCACTGGGCCTTTGTTTCTCTGAGTCAGAGATGCCCAGTTTATCACAGGGGATCTCGTTAGAAAAAGCAGGAATCTTTCTCACTTGAGAAGGTCACCTGAGGGGTGAACTTATAGAGATGCATAAATTCATAACGGGTTTAGGTTGTTCACAGGACAAGGGTATTGGTATTGGTTTATTATTGTGACTTGTACCAAGGTACAGTGAAAAACTTGTCTTGCATACCGATTGTACAGGTCAATTCATTACACAGTGCAGTTACACTGAGTCAGTACAGAGTGCATTGAGGTAGTACAGGTAAGAACAGTAACAGTACAGAGTAAAGTTTCACAGCTACAGAGAAAGTGCAGTGCAATAAGGTGCAAGGTCACAACAAGGTAGATTGTGAGGTCAGAGTCCATCTCATCGTATAAGGGAACCGTTCAATAGTCTTATCACAGTGGGGTAGAAGCTGTCCTTGAGCCTGGTGGTACGTGCCCTCAGGCTCCTGTATCTTCTGCCTGATGGGAGAGGGGAGAAGAGAGAATGTCCCGAGTGGGTGGGAAGCTAGAGGACATAGGTTTAAGGTGAGAAGGGAGAAACTTAAAAGGGACCTGAGGGGCAACTTCTTCACGCAGAGGGTGGTGTGGACATGGAACGAGCCGCCAGAGGAAGTGTTGAGGCAGGTACACTAACAACATTTAAAAGACGCCTCTCCCCTGCCTGCGTGTGCTCCTCCTCCTCCCCCCACCTTCTCATTCTGGCTTCTGCCCTCTTCCTTTCCAGTCCTGATGAAGGGTCTCGGCCTGAAACGTCGACTGTTTATTTCCCTCCATGGATGCTGCCTGACCTGCTGAGTTCCTCCAGCGCTTTTCGTGCATTGTTCCAGATTCCAGCATCTGCAGAATTTCTTGCATCTCCTTAAAAGACATTTGGACAGGTTCATGGATAGGAAAGGTTTAGAGGGATATGGGCCAAAGGCGGGCAAATGGGACTGGCTTAGACGGACATCTTGGTTAGCATGGATGAGCTGGGCCGAAGGGCCTGTTTCCGTGCTATATTACTCTATGACTCACCCCTCTCTGCCTCCACCCTTGTCCTTTCCATATGCTCGAACGTAGGTCCGTGTGGAACCCCGCACCGACTTAGCTATCCGTGGTGTTTAGATCAGTGCCTCTCCTGGTTTTACCTCTTTTCAGGCAGTGAAGAGAGATGCCTTTGGACTTTATACACATTTCAACCATGATCTCACATCACATTCCTCTCTGGGGTTCTCAGTCTCCAACCTTTCTTCCCCACTCCATCCCTCACCCCCCCCCCCCTTCTCCTTCAGTCACCTGCTCACCCACCTCGGCACACCCTGGCTCACTGCTCGCACACTCAGCGCACACAGTGTAACAGTCATTCTCTCTCTCGGGCGCCCGCTCACTCACACGCACATTGCCTCTCTCGCACGTGCAATTGCACCCTCCCCCCCCCCCGCACGATCTCTCTCTTTTTCCGTCTCATTTTTCACGCTCTCTCACTCACATTCCACACCCCCCCCCCCCACCACCCCCGCACTCCCCTCTTCTCTACCACTCTTGCCCATTCCTTCCGGTGAACAGTCCGTGTTCCACATGAGCCCCCGTTTGTGCCTCCTCACTGTTAAAGTGACCTTTTCTTCCAGGCCTTCATGTCTGTACCTCTATGTCTGTGCAGGTTCCCCTTAAACCCACCTGAGATTGGCAGCAAATTCCCCATTTTCACCACACCCCTGGCTAAGGAGGTCTCTCACGAGCTCCCCATCAGATTTATCGGTGACCACATTATTGTAGAATTGTGGACAGCGCAGAAGAAGGCCATTTGGCCCACCCACTCGATGCCACTTCCGAGAAGAACAACACTGTCGGCCCCATTTCCCCTGCGGTTTTCCTGTAGCTCTGGAACTTATTCTCTCTTGAGGACCCTCTGTCGATTCTGTTTCTGCATCTCTGTAGAACTCTGGTTGCACCTCTATAGAACTCTGGTTAGACCGCAGCTAGAGTATTGGGAGTATTGGGATATGGGCATTCTGTAGGTAGGAGGGATTAACTATGTCGGCACAACATTGTGGGCCGAAGGGCCTGCTCTGTGCTGTACTCTTCTATGTTCTGTTCCATTCCGAGACACCAAGGGTTCCAGATCATAATTACTTTCTGGGTCAAAAAAAACCTTTTCCTCCAATGCTTCTCCTACATTTTGCCAGATTTTTCAATTTGCAAACCATTGTCGAAGTTTAGAATGGTGCAGCCCAGAAACGGGCCCTCTCAGCTCACCTTCTCTATCTGACCATGATCCCCATCTACACTAATCCCATTTGCCTGTACTAAATCTGTATCCGTCTACACCTTTCCCTTCTCCAAGTACCTACCCAAACGCCTTCTGTGTTGCCACTGTATCTGCCTCCACCACTTCCTCTGGCAGCTCGTTCCAGATAACCACCACCCTCTGTGTGAAAAACTTACCCCTCAGACCTGGCCTTCATCAGTCAGGGCATTGAGCATAGAAGTTGGGATGTTGTGTTGCAGTTGTACAAGAGGTTGGTGAGGCTGCATTTGGAATATTGTGTTCAGTTTTGTCGCCCAGCAATAGGAAAGATGCCCTTAAGCTGGAAAGAGTGCAGAGGAGATTTACGAGGATGTTGCTGGGACTGGAGGGGCTGAGTTCTAGGGAGAGGTTGAGCAGGTTGGGACTTTATTTATTGGAGTGTAGGAGAATGAGGGGTGATCTTACAGAGGTGTATAAAATCACGAGGGGCACAGATAGGGTCAATGCACACGGTCTTTTTCCCAGTGTAGGGGAATCAAGAACTAGAGGGCATAGGTTTAAGGTGAGAGGGGAGAGATTTAATAGGAACCTGAGGGGCAACTTTTTCACCCAGAGGGCGGTCAGTGTATGGAACGAGCTGCCAGAGGAAGTGGTTGAGGCAGGTACATTAACAACTTTTAAAAGGCATTTGGACAGGTACATGGAAAGGAAAGGTTCAGAGGGATATGGGCTAAATGCGGGCAAATGGGACTAGCTTAGATGGGAATCTTGGTCGGCGTGGGCCAGAGGGCGTGTTTCTGTGCTGTATGACCCTATGACTTCTCCCCTCTCACCTTCAGCCTGTGCCCTCTAGTTCTAGACTCTCCTACCCTGGGAAAAAAGACTGACCATCTATCCTATCCATGCTAAGGCCTACGTTCCACTGAGAATAAACCCAGCCTGTCCAATCCTTCCTTATAACTACAGCCCTCCATTCCAGACAACATTCTGGTGAGTATCTTCACTCTCTCCATGGCAACCACAACCTCCACGTAGTGTGGCGACATGAAGTGAACTCCCGTACGCCTGGAAACAGCTTCCCTCCACCCCAGTTAAACCTGTCATAACCTGATACATTGCCACCAAACCATCTCTCAACCTGTTTTGCTCCAAGGAAGACAAGCCCAGCTTTTCCAGTCTGACGTCCAGTTCTGGTCAGCCTGCTATAGGAAGAGTGTCATTAAACTGGAGAGGGTGCAGAGAGGATTCACGAGGATGTTACCGGGACTGGAGGGCTTGAGTTATAAGGAGAGACTGGATGGGCTGGGACTGTATTCCTGGAGTGTAGGAGGCCGAGGGGTGACCTTATAGAGGTTTATAAAATCACGAGGGGTATAGATAAGGTGAATGGGCACAGTCTTTTCCCCAGGGTTGGGGAATCAAGAACTAGAAGACATAGGTTTAAGCTGAGAGGGGAAAGATTTAAAAGGGACTTTCTCACACAGAGGATGGTGTATATATGGAAGGAGCTGCCGGAGGAAATGGTTGAGGCGGGTGCAATCATAACATTTAAGAGGCACTTGCGCAAGTACATGGATAGAAAAGGTCGAGAGGGATGTGGGCCAAATGCAGGCAAGTGGGACTGGCTCAGTTAGACATCTTGGTCGGCATGGACGAGTTGGGCTGAAGGGCCTGTTTCCGTGCTGTATAACTCTATAACTCTAACCTTACCGCTGGAATCCTGCGTCCCTTGAACTATCTGGTAAACCTTTTCTGTACCCTTTCTGTTTACAGTCCCAAGTTCTGGTGACCCTCACAATCTTTCTTTTACTATTTTCTACAATGCCTGTCTTAGTGGGCTGGCTATCCATTTTTCCGTATCCCTCTCAGCCTTATTCTCCACACAGTGCTGCTAATTATGGCTTAGTAAACAAAATGCATTACTTGACATTTTATAGTGAAGTGCATTTGGCACGTACTCATGCATATGGCAGGTTTATGGATCACCCTGATCCACGTGGCTGGGGCAGTATTTAAGGGGTGCACATTACATAGAACATAGAACAGTACAGCACAGAACAGGCCCTTTGGCCCACAGTGTTGTGCTGACATAGCTATTCCCTCCCACCTACAGAATGCCCATATCCATTTTCCTCTCATTCATGTGCCCATCCAAGCCCCTCTTAAAAGCCCCCAATGAATTTGCCTCCACCACCCCTATCAGGCAACACATTCCAAGCATCCACCACTCTCTGAGTAAAAAATGTACCCTTCACATCTGTTCTGAACCTACCCCCTCTCACCTTAAATGCATACCCTCTGGTATTGGATCGCTCAATAATGGGAAAATTACCTCGGTATTGCCATCAGCGTGGTTTGTGTGCACTGAGGAAGTTTGTCCCGATGAGTCCGGATGAAGGGTCTCAGCCCGAAACATCGACTGTTTATTTCCCTCCATGGACGCTGCCTGACCTGCTGAGTTCCTCCAGCATCTTGTGTGCATTGAGGAAGTTTGTCTGCAACTTTGCTGTGTCTTGTCACCTGACCCCAGTGGGGTCCTGTAATGGTAACATCAGGTAAATTGTAGTCCTCGAGAGACAAAGGACTGCGGATGCTGGAATCTAGACGATAAACACAATGATGCTGGAGGAACTCAGCAGGCCAGGCAGCATCCGTGGAGAAAAGCAGGCGGTCAACGCGACACATCACACGCCCTCCAACTCTTCCACCGCTTTAAGTTCTCCAGCAAAAATATCTTGCCCCACGGAGCTTGTATCCTCGTACCTGGACACTATCCTTTTCCCACCCCACCGCCCCCCCCCCCCCACCCCGGTCCAATCCCTTCCCACCTATGTCCATAACACATCACACATTCTCCAACTCTTCCAGAGCATTTAGTTCTCTGGCAAAACATCACCACCCTGTGCCCACCCCACCTCCCCTCTTTTGTCCACCTATCACTGCTCTGCTTTTCCCTCCTATATATCGGGCTTCCCCTTTTCCTATCTTCAGTCCTGAAGAAGGGTCCTGACCCGAAACGTTGACCGCCTGCTTTTCTCCACGGATGCTGCCTGGCCTGCTGAGTTCCTCCAGCATCGTCGTGTGTTACAGCCTGTAGTCCTCTCCAGGAGAGGCCGTGCCTGTGCCGAATATCGAAGGCTCCTTCGTGCATTCTGCCAGCAAAGTCCAGTGGCTGCTGTAATGTTAAAGTGCAAAGCAGCAAAGGTTGCATAAGTAAGGGCGGCGCAGTGGTGCAGCTGGTCGAGCCGCTGGCTCGCAGCCCCAGGTTCAATCCCGACCTCCGGTGCTGTCTGGGTGGAGTTTGTGTGCTCTCCCCTGTGACCGCCTGGGTTTCCTCCCGCGTCCCAAAGACTTGCGGGGTTGATTGGGTTAATTAGCCGCTGTAAATTGCCCCTGGTGTGTGGGTGAGTGGTTTAGAATTTGGCGGCGGGCGGGGGGGGTTGATGGGAATGTGGGAAGAATAAAATGGGATTAGTATAGTTGGTGGAAATGGATGATTGATGGTCAGTCAGGACTGATGGGCTGAAGGGCCTGTTTTATTGCTGTATCACCCCATGTCACAAGAGAGAAGTTTGTGCTGATAGGGTGAGTGGGAAAAGCAGTGGAACCATCACAGACCAGTGGGGCCGAATGGCCTGTTTCTGCGCCTTACATTCTGTGTATCAACATGCAGGCTGCCCAGGGTTCGGTGACGGAGGATTGCTGTCCTGGAGCGTCGGGGCAGAGGGAGTGAGTTGGGCCTGTTTGCAATGCGGAATCGATAGCTGAGCAGTTGTGGAGGCCCTGGCCAACTCCTGCCCGTCATTCCCCATCTGCAGCAGGAGCCCAGACACGATTTAATTCCAGTCGGCAGCTGTCAGCGGGCCGATCTGGCGGCCACTGTAATCTCCTTCCGTGAGATTTGGCCAAGAGCTGATGCTAAGAAATCCCCAGTGTCCTGCCGAGTATTCCGGATTCCTGCAAGGAGTTTGGAGAAGGAGGTGGGGAGTCTCGAGGTGGGGAACGTGGGGTGGTGGGGAGGGGGGATGTACCACAAACACAAAACTCCCCTGGGTCCCCACTGGGGGACTATTTGCAGCAGCCCCCACCTTGGGTCGGTGGGGTGAACCCGTTCCTAGTCTGGTACACGGGGCTGTAGTAGAGTGACACAGCAGGGAAACAGGCCCTTCGGCCCAACTGGTCCGTGCCGACCAAGATTCCCATCTAAGCTAGTCCAATTTTCTCTCATATCCCCTAGTGCCCAGGCGGGTCAAAGTTCAATCCCCATTCAAGTGCAGGTCAAGTTGAACATAGAACAGTACAGCACAGAACAGGCCCTCCGGCCCACAATGTTGTGCTAACATAGCTAATCCCTCCTACCTACAGAGTGCCCATATCCTCTCATTCATGTGCCCATCCAAGCCCCTCTCAAAAGCCCCCAACACCACCCTATTAGGCAACACATTCCAGGCATCCACCACTCTCTCAGTAAAAAAACTTACCCCTCAAGTCTCCTCTGAACCTACCCCCCTCACCTTAAATGCATGCCCTCTGGTATTGGATTGCTCAATAATGGGAAAAAGATATTGCTTGTCCACCCTATCTGTGCCCTTCAGAGTTGAGTTTATTGTCATGTGCATAAGTACAGTGAGGTACAGTACAATGAAAAACTAGCGCAGTAGCATCATAGGTACAGACAACAGCCGGAACATAAATTATACAAGGCAGTAAAGAGGGAGGAAAAAAAGACAGTGCAAAAACAAGACCTTAGTGCAAAAAAACCCAATCAGAGACCTGGTAGTGCAAGAGGTGGTCTGTAGTGTCCCGTTGCTGAGATGGGGTTAGGTTTGTGCAAGTCGATTCAAGAACCAAATGGTTGAAGGGAAGTAGCTGTTCCTGAACCTGGTGGTGTGGGACTTCAGGCTTCTGTACCCCCTGCCCAACGGTAGCAGCGAGAAGATGGCACGGCCCGGATGGTGGGGATCTTTGATGATAGAACGTACAATAGTACAGCACAGGAACAAGCCCTTTGGCCCACAATAGATATTGCCTTCTTGAGGCAGCGCCTCCTGTAGATGCTGCCAATGGTGGGGAGGACTGTGCCCGTGGTGGATCAGGCAGATTGGCCGATGATGGGGTAGGTCGCCCTCCACTCCCACGGATCTTGAATGAGCAAAACCCACGGGTTTCCTGTGCCAGAAGGTCGTGAGTTTGAGTCTCAGGTTGAGGAACTCTGAGGGAACAGCAGTTCTGTCAGGCACGCTGTCTGTCACTTGCAGTCCAGAGGCCACACGGCAATATTTCGAAGAGCAACACGGCAGTCATCCCCTGAGCTTTGCACCACTCAGCAGCAAGAAAACCAGATTATCACAAGAGATTGCAGATGCTCGAATCTGGAGCAACAAACCATCTGCTGGAGGAACAATTGAGTCGAGCAGCATCTTTGGGCGGGGGTGGGGGGGAGGAATTGTCGACATTTTGGGTCAACCTGATGGAAGAGGAGAGAAGAGAGAATGTCCCGGACGGGTGGGGTCTTTGATTATGCTGGCTGCTTCTCCAAGGCAGCAAGAGGTAAAGACAGAGTCCATGGAGGGGAGGCTGGTGTCCATGATGTGCTGGGCTGTGTCCACAACTCTCTGCAATTTCTTGTGGTCCTGCGCAGAGCAGTTGCCGTCCCAAGCCCTGATACATCCAGATAGGATGCTTTTTATGGTATCGATAAAAGTTGGTGAGAGTCAAAGGGGACAAACCGAATTTCTTTAGCCTCCTGAGGAAGTAGAGGCGCTGGTGAGCTTTAGGAAGCAGCAGAATTTTGGATGACCTCCGTCTGACAGAGGGTAGAATGGGGGAGCTGTACCAGCAGAGATCAGCTTTGAGATCACTTCCTACTGAAGAGCGACTCTAGTGAGGTGGACATGTTGAATAATTACATCAGTGTGAGTTATCTCCCGCTGAGGAGAGTTAAGAGGGGCGAATAAAAGAGTAAACTGCAGGAACAAAGACAGAATAATCCAGGGGATTAGTTTGCTCTCCTGGAGATATCAGGGAAGCCAGCTTCAGTTTCTGCTGGAGTGGATGTTTTCAGTCTCACCGTCAAGCAGCTAGTGGAACTGAATCCTGCCTGTTGCAAGAATTGACTGTAGTCCAGTCATGTGCCGAGACTCATTCGATCTCCTCGTGGGAATGGTGTTCAGAGCCGGCATGTTGAACAATTCATCGGATTTATCTATCGGCAGCTGCAATGAGTTGCAATAAACCTTCTCATTTCGGGGAGTGGGGGTCAGCCCTGCAAATTCAAATCAAAGACCCACCCCACCCGGGACATTCTCTCTTCTCTCCTCTTCCATCAGGAGCCTGAGGGCACGTACCACCAGACTTAAAGACAGCTTCTGCCCCACTGTGATAAGACTATTGAACGGTTCCCTTATAGGATGAGATGGACTATGACCTCACGATCTACCTTGTGGAGACCTTGCACCTTATTGCACTGCACTTTCTCTGTAGCTGTGACACTTTACTCTGTACTGTTATTGTTTTTACCTGTACTACCTCAATGCACTCTGTACTAACTCAATGTAACTGCACTGTGTAATGAATTGACCTGTACGATCGGTACGCAAGACAAGTTTTTCACTGTACCTCAGTACAAGTAACAATAATAAACCAATACCAGTACCAAATTACCTCAGTGCCCCAATGGAAGTGCAACACCATGGGGCCCGGGTAGTGCCATTTTCTGAGTGGTGTTGGGTGCACCCCCTTCTCTCTCTGCCCACACTCCCCCCACCCTTTGTCTGTGACCCTCTCCCAACCCCACAGCCCTCCGAGATCTCCGCCCTGTGTCAGATCTCGTTTGACAACACGCCCCTGATGCACTGTGGGGCAATAAGGATGCGAAGACAGAAATACTGCAGCTGTTGGAAACCTGAAATTAAATGCTGGAAATACTCAGCGCGTTAGGCAGCACCTGTGGAGAAAGGATCAGAGCTAATGCTTCACTTTTCATCTGAACAGGTATATAAATGCGCATTATTGTTGTTGCAACTGAAAAATCTCAGTGATTGGAATTCATATAGTGTTGCCGGTGATTTGATGGGTGGGGCAGTGTTAGAGAGCAGAGGTAGGGAGAAGCAGTTATTTGGGGATTCACTCGCGCAACACAACTGGAAGGCATCTTATTTTAACATCCACTGGATAAAAGGTGTCATCAGGAAGGCCAGCGTTTATTGTCCATCTCTAGCTGCCCTTGAGAAGGTGGTGGTGAGCTGGCACCTTGGACCCTTGCAGTAAAGATGCTCCCAGAATGCTTCTCGTAGAGTCATAGTTACACAGCACGGAAACAGGCCCTTCAGCCCAACTCGTCCGTCCCAACCAAGGTGCCTTCCTCAGCTAGTCCCATTCACCTGCATTTCCCTCTAAACCTTACCTATCCATGTACCTGTCCACAATGTTTAATTCTACCTGCCTCTACCACTTCCCCTGGCAGCTGGTTCCATCTACCCGCCAGGGGTAGATGAAAAACTTGCCCCTCGGGTCCTCTTTAAATCTTTTCCCACTCACCTTAAGCCTCTGCCCCTACCTTGGGAAAAAGACATTACCATCCACCTTAACCATGCCCCTTAAGATTTGTTAAAACTCTGTTAAGGTCACCTTCCCCACAGCCTCTTTCGCTCCAGGGGAAACAGTCCCAGACTATCCAGTCTCTCCTTAAGTCTACAGGGGAGGGGGTTCTAGGCTTTAGGCCCAGTGATTGTGAAGGAACAGAAAACACATGGCCAATTAGAGATGTGTGTGGTGTTTCGATATCCCTGCTCCCCAGGTTGGACCCAAGGTTGCCGCGCAGGTCGATAGGGGTGTTAAGAAGGCGTATGGTGTGTTGGCCTTCATTAGTCGGGGTATTGAGTTCAAGAGCTGCGAGGTGATGTTGCAGCTCTATAGAGCTCTGGTCAGACCACACTTGGAGTATTGTGTTCAGTTCTGGTCGCCTCATTATAGGAAGGATGTGGAAGCTTTAGAGAGGGTGCAGAGGAGATTTACCAGGATGCTGCCCGGATTGGAGAGCACGTCTTATGAGGATAGGTTGAGTGAGCTAGGGCTTTTCTCTTTGGAGCAAAGGAAGATGAGAGGTGACTTGATAGAGGTGTACAAGATGATGAGGCATAGATCGAGTGGACAGTCAGAGACTGTTTCCCAGGGCGACAATGGTATTGGAATTGGTTTATTATTGTCACTTGTACCAAGGTGCAGTGAAAAACTTGTCTTGCATACTGATCATACAGGCCAATTCATTACACAGTACAGTTACATTGAGTTAGTACAGAGTGCATTGATATAGTACAGATATAAACAATGGTTCACACGAGGGGACATAATTTTAAGGTGATTGGATGAAGGTATAAGGGGGATGTCGGGGTAGGTTTTTTACACAGAGAGTGGTGGGTGCGTGGAACGCACTGCTGGCAAAGGTGGTGGGGGCAGATACATTAGGGACATTTAAAAGACTCTTAGATAGCCACATGAATCATAGAGAAATGGAAGGCTATGTGGGAGGGAAGGGCTAGATAGACCTTAGAGCAGGATAAAATGTCGGCACAACATCGTGGGCCGAAGGGCCTGTACCATGCTGTAATGTTCTATGTTGGACAGAGTGTAGTAACAGATTGCCAGCACTAAACCAGCTACAAGCAGAGAGATAGTGAAGCCATGTTTGTTTACCTGGGAGGTAACAGGGAGCTTTGATTGAGCTGTTCATGGACTTGAGGAGGGTTGGTGGCATTAACTGCTTCCAGTGGCAGGAAGGTCCGTAACTGCAGGACAAATCTAAAATAATCAACCAAAATGCCCACGTGAAATTTCTTTACTCAGCACTGGTGTGTGAAAGGGCAGTGAAGCAGATTCATTAATTTTCAAAACTGAGATGATCTTGTACTGAAAATAATGTGCTGAGCATTGGGAAAATTGCAGGTGTGGGGAACTAATTGAACAGTGTTCAAAGAGCAAACACAATAGCTTCCTCCCCAGGACCGGATGATGCAGTGATGCAGAATGCCGTAAGTCTGAGATGTGCGAAGGATTAGATTAGTTATTGAAGGCCCTGTGGAAATGGGGAGTGAACCAACAAACGGGGAATTGGAGAGCACCAGGGCTACGTTCTCTTGGTGGCACAGTGGGACAGCTGGTCGAGCCGCTGCCTCACTCCCCCAGTGACCCAGGTTCAATCCTGACCTCGAGTGCTGTCTGTGTGGAGTTTGCACGTCCTCCCTGTGACCCCGTGGGTTTCTCCCAGATGCTCCAGACTCTTCCCGGCGTTCCAGTTTCTTCCCACATCCCTAAGACGTGCGGGTTGGTAGGTTAACTGACCACAGTAATCAGTTAACCCACCCTAATGTGTTGTAAGTGGATGGTGGAGCTGACGAGAGTGTGTGAAGAATGGCTCGCAGGGAAAATTAGTGGAGAATGGGATTGCTCTATGAGCCGGCATAGACTCGATGGGCTGAGTGGCCTCCTCCTCTATTCTAAGGAAATATGGATATGGAAGAAAGTGGCAGAAGGTTGAAGGGGAGGAGGCTGTTATGAAGCACAAAAGTTGAAATTCTCCTAGTTTATAACCCCAAGGTTCTCTGGACAACTGGGGAGGCTGCCTTTATATCATATTTGCCATCCTCCCTTCTGGGATGGAAGGTTGTGGCCTAAAGTCGTGCTCCAGGGAAATGAGCAGCAAAAAAATCTCGGTTGACACTCTTGTCTTGAAGCGTAGGGTCCCTGTTTCCAAAGTGTTCCCCAACCACCACTTCCAGCTCAGGTTGAGTACAGCCCCTTCTCTGCTGGGACTGTTTTCCCTTGAATGCACTGAATAAATTCTGCCCCATCTAAGCTGCTTACATATACTGTACTTTACGATTTTTTATAAAACCTGAGGTTGGTTGAAGGGCTGGAATAGTTGGCAGGATGCCAGATGACTTCCCCCTCTTCTGCAAATAGTATCAAGAGAATTAATTTGGTTTAAACTAATTTAACAGGGGGTTGGGAAGCTTAGAAACAGTGCAGCAGATGGGGAGAAAAGTCTAAGTTCAATTTTAAATTGGCTCATTATTGTTACACGTAACAAGGTCGTAGAGTCATACAGCATGGAAGTAGGCCCTTCGGCCCAACTGGTCCATGCTGACCAAGCTGCCCATCTAAACTAGTTCAATTTGCTTGCCTTTGGCCCCTACCCCTCTGAACCTTTCCCATCCATGTACCTGTCAAGATTCCTTTTAAATCTTGTCCCCGTACAGTGAAAAACTTTGTTCTGCCTGCCATCCATACAGATTGTTTCATCACATCAGTGCACTGAGGTAGTACAAGGGAAAACAATAACAGAACGCAGAATAAAGTGTTACAGTTACAGAGAGAGTGCAGTACAGGTAGATAATAAGGTGCAAGGTCATAACGAGGTAGATTGTGAGGTCAAGAGTCCATTTTATCATACTAGGGAACCACTCAGTAGACTTATAACAGCGGGATAAAAGCTGTCCTTGATCCTGGTGGTACGTGCTTTCAGGCTTTTGTATCTTCTGATACAAAAAGGAGAGAATGTCCAGGGTGAGTGGGGTGTTTGAATATGTTGGCTGCTTTACCTACATTGAGCAAGGGCAGGCACGATAGTGTAGCAGTTAGCATAACACTATTACAGCACCAGCGACCCGGGTTCGATTCCGGCCGCTGTCTGTAAGGAGTTTGTACGTTCTCCCCGTGTCTGCGTGGGTTTCCTCCGGGTGCTCCGGTTTCCTCCCACATTCCAAAAGACGTACGGGTTAGGAAGTTGTGGGCATGCTATGTTGGCGTCGGAAGCGTGGCGACACTTGCGGGCTGCCCCCAGAACACTCTCCGCAAAAAGATGCATTTCACTGTGTGGTTCGATGTACATGTGACTAATAAAGATATCTTATCTTAGAGGAACCAAGTCCAGTGGGTGGAGCAGACAGGGGCAGGTGGGAGGCTCAGCTACATTTACTTTAATGCAAGGAGCCTCACAGAGAAGTCAGATGAGCTTAGAGCATGGTTCAGCACTTGGAATTATGATGTTATTGCAATCATGGAAACGCAGTTGAGGGAAGGGAGTTTAACTGGCAGTTTAATGTTCTGGGATGTAGAAGTTTCATACATGGCAGAGGGGTATGCAGGTATTAAGAAGGAGAAGGTGTTGAATGACGTAGCATGCATTTGGTTTAATAAATCCCCAGAGCCAGAGATGAGATCTTGTTCAACATTAGTAGAAGTAAAGAGCTGATGGTTGACCTCAGGGAGGGGAAGGAGGGAGAACACGTGCCAGTCTACATTGGGGGATCGGCGGTGGAGAGAGTCAGCAGCTTTAAAGTCCTCGGCGTTAACACGTCGGGTGACCTGTCCTGAGCCCAGCACATAGGTACAATCACAAGGAAGGCGTGCCACTGTCTTTACTTTCTTACAAGGCTAAGGAGGGTCAGCTTGTCACTGAACACTCTAACTGTACAGATGTACTGTTGAAGATAAGATAAGATCTTTATTAGTCACATGTACATCGAAACACACAGTGAAATACATCTTTTGCATAGTGATTTTGGGGGGCAGCCCCATGCTGCAGAGAGTAGTGGACTCTGCCCAATACATCACGGGCACATCCCTCCCCAACACTGGTAGTATCTACAGGGGCTGCTGCCTCAAGAAGGCAACATCCATCATCAAAGATCCCCACCATCCGGGCCATGCCATCTTCTCACAGCTACCATCGGGCAGGAGGTACAGAAGCCTGAAGTCCCACACCACCAGGTTCAGGAACAGCTACTTCCCTTCAGCCATTCAGTTCTTGAACCAACCGGCACAACCCTAATCACTACCTCAGTGTAGCAACACTGTGACCTCTTTGCATTTCAATTGACTTGATTTTTTTTGCTCTAATTGTGTTCTTTCTTGTATAATTTACATTTTTCTTGTGACTGTTGTGTATCTGATGCTTTGTGCCTACGATGCTGCTGCAAGGAAGTTTTTCATTGCACCTGTGCACACATGTACTTGTGCATATGACAATAAACTTGGCTTTGGCATCGATCCAAGGTTGCGTTGGGAAGCAAGAGAGGAGATCGCTGGGACCCCGATGGAGATTTTTGCAACTTAGAGAGGATATCCTGGAGGGATCGTCCAATGAGGCCATATGGATAGAACTTAGGAGTAAGAGAGGGGAACAATCACTTTGCTGGGGTTAATATCTTATCTTATATCCTATTCTTTCAGCCTCCTAATACTCTGTGAGAATTAGAAGAACAGGAAGCAAATCGCAGAAAGTTTTAAAGGCAATAAGGTAGTAGAGGTGAGGGTTTTAACTTTAAAAACAGGAAAGTCAGTTATTTATTCAGTGTTTCATTGATATTTGTATGGGTAAAATTGGCTGCCTTATTCCACAATAGAGTGTACTGAGGTAGTGAAAGGTGCTATATGAATGTAAGTACTTCCTTGTAGAGGGCGCAAATCCTGATTGGATTGAGAGCTTGTGAGCCTCGTAGAGCTGGACCTTGCTCACAGAGTAACTACATTACGAGCGTTTTGTCTGTGTCTGATTACCTCAGTGAGCATCACCACTTTACGGTGTCACTGACAGCTGTTCTGTGGAAACCCAGAGCAGAGCCCAGACGGGCTTGTGTCGGGCCGCTGCCTCTGATCACATCACTTCTATCTGATCATATTGATCGGCCGGGTGTGGATTTGAGGTTCTCCATTGTTTTTGTGTAGCAGTGGTTGTTCTTTGTTCCTCTCTCCCTCCCTCCCTCTCTCCCTCCCTTGCTCTCTCCCTCCCCATCTGTCTCTTTCTCTCTCTCCTCTCTCTCTCTCTCCCTTCTCTCCCTCTCCCTCCCTCTCTCTCCCTCCCTCTCTCCTTTCTCTCCTCTCCCTTTCTCCCTCCCTCTCCCTCTCCCTCTCTCTCTCTCTCTCTCTCTGTCGCTCTCTCTTTTGTCATATACACCAGGGTGCAATGAAGTTCCTTGCTCGAATGAAGCTCACAGTTCTCAGTGAACGTGGTAATAATAGATACAACAATAAATACATTGATGAGAGCAAAACAGCAGAATGGTGCCAAGATTCAGATTTAAGTTCAAGTTTATTGTCGTGGGCATACGTACCCAGGGTATAAATGTCAAGAAAATGAGCTTTTTTCAAATTGCAATGCAATCTGAAGTAGTGCAAAAAGAAATGCTGAAGTGACAATAACGGAATAACCCAGAGAGTGGTAGATTCAAGAGTCCGAGAACAGGGCAACACCACCAGGAAGGGGGTGTGACAGAGGATTTGCTTCCTGTTCTTCTAATTCCCACAGAGTATCAGGAGGCTGAGAGAATAAGATATAAAATAAGATATTAACCCCAGCAAAGTGATCGTTCCCCTCTCTTACTCCTAAGTTCTATCCATATGGCCTCATTGGACGATCCCTCTAGGATATCGTCTCTAAGTTGGTTAGCACGACGCTATTACAGCGCCAGCGATCAGGGTTCGATTCCCGTCGCTGTCTGTAAGGAGTTTGTACGTTCTCCCGTGTCTGCGTGGGTTTCCTCCGGGTGCTCCGGTTTCCTCCCACATTCCAAAGACGTACGGGTAGGTTAATTTGGGGGTTTAAAAAAAATGGGCGGCGCGGACTCATTGGGCCGAAAGGGCCTGTTACTACGCTGTAAGTAAAATTTAAATCTAAAAAGAAGTCTGACAGCAGTGGGGAAGAAGCTGATCTTGAGTCTGGTCGTCTGGGCTTTCAAGCTCCTGTGTCTTCTCCCAGAAGGTAGAGTGTGCCCTCACGTGAATTCCTGGGAAGGCTTGGTGAGCAGGAATCAGTGCGCAGACGGGACCGGGTGGCCAGCTGTAGTCAGTCTCTCACGTTCCAGGCAGGGGCCAGAACCGATGGAGATCGGGATGCTTGAACGGTCCCCTAGTGCGATAAGATGGACTTTTGACCTCACAATCTACCCCATTATGGCCTTGTACCTTATTATCTGCCTGCACTGCACTTTCTCTGTAGCTGTGACACTTTATTCTGCATTCTGTTATTGTTTTTACCCTGTACCACCTCAATGCACTGTGTAATGAATTGATCTGTATGAACGGTATGCAAGACAGGTTTTTCACTCGGTACATGTGACAATAATAAACGAATTCCAGTTCCTAATTCCAGCACACTCCCAGTGCTTCGTTCTGCAGTCAGCAGAGTGAAGACACACAAGGGAGGAAAGAGCTTCAACCCATTAGCGTGGGCTGGGTCTGAGCACAACTCCCGACGGTGTAAGGCCGGCAACGTGATCAACCACACCACCCACTCCGTCACTCCTAAACAGTTGCATCTGTTCCTTGGCTCACTTCAGAGATGCAGACAGTATGTTAGCAGAGCTGAATTCTCTGGCGAAACTGTCAAGTAGAGAAGAAACAAAGACGCTGGAGGAACTCAGCAGTTCAAGCAACATCTGTGGAGGGAACTGGACAGCCGACATTTCAGGTGGAGATCCTTCAGAGTAGAGGGGAGATGGCCAGTATAAAGAGGTGAGGGGAAGGGGTGAAGCAAGAGCTGGCAAGCCATAGGTGGATTCAAGTGAGGAGGGGTGATGGGCAGATGGAGGAGGGGAGGGTGGGAATAGCGACAGAGGCCGGGAGGTGACACATGGAGGCGACAAAGGGCTGTGGATGGTGGGATCTGATAGGAGAGGAAGGTGGAGCCTGGAACCAAATAAGGGAGGTGGGGAGGGGCAGATGGGAACAGTGGCGGGGAGGGGACCCAGTGGGAGGAGTGTGTGGGTGACAGGCAGATGGGTTTCCAAACTGGGCATGTGGGCTCCTGTGGAGAGGTGCGGTAAAGTTAGCACGGGCCACTGTTATAAAAGCAAATATATATTGTATTCATTGTTTATAATTAGAGAACCTGAAGGAGGGGAAGTGGTGACAGAAGAAACATCTCTGTAAAGTCCATAGCTCCTGGAAAGGGACAACACAAGTAGATAGGGTGGTAGAGAAGGCGTGTGGCCTGCTTGCCTTCGTTGATCAATGCATTGAGTATAAAAGTCAGGAAGTCACGTTACAGTTGTATAAACCTTTGTTTAGGCCGCACCTGGAGCATTGCGTGCAGTTCTGGTCGCCCCATTACAGGAAGGATGTGGAGGCTTGGGAGAGGGTGCAGAAGAGGTTTGCCAGGAAGCTGCCTGGATTAGAGGGTATAGAACATAGAACAGCACAGCACAGAACAGGCCCTTCAGCCCGCAATGTTGTGTCGACATAGCTAATCCCTCCTACCTTCAGAATGCCCACATTCCTCCATTTTCCTCTCATTCATGTGCCCATCCAAGCCCCTCTTAAAAGCCCCCAATGAATTTGCCTCCACCACCCTATCAGGCAACGCATTCCAGGCATCCAGCACTCTCTCAGTAAAATCGTACCCCTCACGTCTGTTCTGAACCTACCCCTTCTCACCTTAAATGCATGTATTAGTTATCAGGAGATGTTGGACAAACTTGGGTTGTTTCCTCTGGAATGTTAGAAGCTGATGAGAGACCTGATAGAAGTTTGTAAAATTATGAGAGGCATCCAGAGGTAGCTAGCCAGAATCTTTTTTCCCAGGGTAGAAGTGTTGAATACTAGAGGGCATAGCTTTAAGGTGAGAGGGAGAAAGCTTAAAGGGGATGTGTGGGGCAAGTTTTTTACACAGAGAGTGGTAGTTTCCTGGGATAGTGGTGGAAGCAGATACAATAGTGGTGTTCAAGAGGCTCTTAGATACGCCCATGAATGTGCAAGGAATGGAGGGTTATGGATCATATGTGGGCAGACGGCTTTAGTTTAATTTGGCGTCATGCTCAGCACAGACTTGGTGGGCCGAAGGGCCTGTTCCTCTGCTGTACTGTCTACATTCTGTGAAATAGTCCACACCCACAACAGAGGATTGAGGGGGTGTCTGTCTCCAGGATCTTTGTGTTGTCACTTCCACTGACCTCAGTTCTTTGGATGCAGAAGTCAGGATGTTTATTGACTTTGTCGCTTTGCAAAGGGAAAAGAAAGAATATGCATTTCTATAGCGCCTTCCGCAAGCGGATTGTGTCCCAGACCACGCTGGCAGACAGGAAGCCCCTTTTGAAGCTGAGTGACTACTTTATGCAGGAAACACCTCAGCCGATTTGAACTCAGCTCGATCCCACAATCAGAATTGTGAAGCTACGAGGTAAACGCTGTTATTGACGTTAATGATGGATCGATAATGTCCCTCAAGATCTCACCTGCACTTATTTGAAAGAGCTGTGAGATCTTTCACATCCACTTGAGAAAGCAGTGAGCCACGTTCTAAAAGACTGCACCTCTGGCAGTGCGGCACGCCCTCCGTTCCACACTGGAGTGTCAGGCTGGATTTTGTGCTCAGCCGCTTGTGGTGGGACATGTGAAAGAATCTCGAATGAGGGACATGGATTCAAAAGAAGGCGCCGGTTATTTAAAACCAAAGTATGTTGAGATTTCTTCTTGCAGAGGGTGGAGAAACTCCAGAATTCCCTGCCCCAGAGAGATGTGGAAGCTGGATCATTCGAAGTATTTAGTGGAGTAGATAAGTCTTTTCTTTATCTTTATTAGTCACATGTACATCGAGATACAAAGTGAAATGAACCTTTTGCACGTAGTGTTCTGGGTCAGCCCACAAGTGTTGCCACGCTTCCGGCGCCAACATAGCATGCCCACAACTTCCTAACCCGTACGTCTTTGGAATGTGGGAGGAAACCGGAGCACCCGGAGGAAACCCACACAGACACGGGGAGAACGTACAAACTCCTTACAGACAGTGGCCGGAATTGAATCCGGGTCACTGGCGCTATAACAGCGTTACGCTAACCACTACACTACTGTGTCTTGAAAGATCGGGAATTGAGTCAAAGTCAAGTTTATTGCCATATGCACAAGTACATGTGTGCACATGTGCAATGAAAAGCTTACTTGCAGCAGCATCACAGACACATAGCATCAGATAAGCAGCATTCACAAGAAAAACATAAATTATACAAGAAAGAACAAAATTAGAACAAAAAGAAAGTCCACTGTAGTGCAAAGTGGTCACAGTGTTGCTGTACAGAGGCAGTGATTCGGGTTGTGCAGGTTGGTTCAAGAACCGAATGGTTGAAGGGAAGTAGCTGTTCCTGAACCTGGTGGTGTGGGACTTCAGGCTTCTGTACCTCCTGCCCGATGGTAGCTGCGAGAAGATGGCACGGCCCAGATGGTGGGGATCTTTGATGATGGATGTTGCCTTCTTGAGGCGGTGCCTCCTGTAGATACTACCGATGGTGGGGAGGGATGTGCCCGTGATGTATTGGGCTGAGTCCACTACTCTCTGCAGCTTCTTATGTTCCTGCGCATACCCAGACCATGATGGATCTGGCACAGAGAAGGAGTTGAGGTGTGGGGTAAATCACCCAAGGCCGTACTGAATGGCAGAGCAGGCCTGAGAGACCAGGTGGCCCACTCCTGCTCCTATTTTCTTGTCCTCTTGATCCCACAGACGTCTGATGAGTGAGCATCAGCTGGCAATGTTTCTTCCCCACCAGGGCTCCATGTTACCAAGAAGGAATCCATTTAAGGCACTTTGAATTTGGGGGCAGCTGCCTCCACACAGATTAATGCTAATGCCTGATGCTTAGCCCCTGGAGTATACCATTCATAATAGCTCGGGCCTTGGGAGTGGTCCCTCTGGTATGTAGGAAGCGCGAAGGGTATGTCAGTCAAATCGTGCCAGAATTAAGGGAGAACTGCTTCAGTTACTGTCCCCACCCTTCTGTCTCTGACACCGTAAATTTGGTATTGGGATTGGTATTGGTTTATTATTGTCACTTGTACCGAGGTACAGTGAAAAACTTGTCTTGTGTACCGATCGTACAGGTCAATTCATTACACAGTGCAGTTACATTGAGTTAGTACAGACTTCCTTGAGGTAGTACAGGTAAAAACAATAACAGTACAGAGTAAAGTGTCACAGCTACAGAGAAAATGCAGTACAATAAGGTGCAAGGTCACAATAAGGTAGGTCGTGAGGTCAGAGTCCATCTCATTGTATAAGGGAACCGTTCAATAGTCTTATCACAGTGGGGTAGAAGCTGTTCTTAAGTCTGGTGGTACGTGCCCTCAGGCTCCTGTATCTTCTACCCGATGGAAGAGGAGAGAAGAGAGAATGACCCGGGTGGGTGGGGTCTTTGATTATGCTGGCTGCTTCACCAAGACAGCGAGAGGTAAAGACAGAGTCCAAGGAGGGGAGGCTAGTGTCCATAACTTTCTTGCGGTCCTGGGCAGAGGAGTAGGTATAGGGGAGATGTCAGGGGTAAGTTTATTACTCAGAGAGTGGTGAGTGTGTGGAATGGGCTGCCGGCAACGGTGGTGGAGGCGGATATGATAGTGTCTTTTAAGATACTGTTGGATAGGTACATGGAGCTGAGAAAAATAGAGGGCTATGGGTAAACCTAGTAATTTCTAGGGTAGGGACATCTTCGGCACAGCTTTGTGGGCTGAAGGGCCTGAATTGTGCTGTAGTTTTTCTGAACTTTTTTCTAAGTTGACGTACCAAGCCGTGATACATCCCGATAGGATGCTTTCTATGGTGCATCAATAAAAATTGGTGAGTGTCAAAGGGGACAAACCAAATTTCTTTAGCCTCCTGAGGAAGTAGAGGCACTGGTGAGCTTTCTTGGCTGTGGCATCTACATGATTTAACCAGGACAGGCTGTTGGTGATGTTCACTCCCAGGAACTTGAAGCTCTCAACTTCTCGACCTCAGCACCATTGATGTAGACAGGTGCATGTACACCACCCCCTTTCCTGAAGTCAATGACCAACTTTTTTGTTTTTGTATTTGGTTGTATAAAGTTGAAATTGGAAGTCGATATTCTGGTGATGGGTTGACTGTGGGTGACTCCTGGAGCTCAGAACTCTGAGCCTATGCTTTCAGCACTCTGCATCTTGCCAGTAATCAGTTGTTATGCAGGGAGTTTCCCCAGCATTGGGGAATCAAGAACTGCAGGGCATAGGTTTCAGGTGAGAGGGGAAAGGTTTAATCGGAACCGGAGGGGCAACTTTTTCATACAGAGGGTGGTGAGTATGTGGAACGAGCTGCCAGAGGAAGTGGTTGAGGCAGGTACATTAACAACATTTAAAAAGACATTTGGACAGGTTCATGGAGAGGAAAGATTCAGAGGGATATGGGCCAAACACAGGCAAATGGGACTAGCCCAGTTAGGCAATTTGGTCAGCATGGACCAGTTGGGCCAAAGGGCCTTTTTCTGTGCTGTATCACTCCCGTGGTGAGAATCGAACTCACGTCTCTAGATCAATTATCCAGCATTTTGCCATGCCCCTTAATGTAACCACCAGAATGGAAGCTGACTGCAGGCCAAGTGTTAATTGACACAGTTAACCCACAGTCAGATATAAACTGTGGCCAGGATCGTTCAACGTGCAGTTAGTTTGTGAATGGTTCCCTCAGTGCTGTTTACGCTGGGTGAATTTCCCACGGTCATTATCGAGCTGGACGATTCAAATACTCATTAAATATTTCCTATAGGCGAACATTTCCATCTTTCCTGCTCTTGCATTGACATGTCTGTACAGACATCGCCAGCCCATTGTTTAAAGGCAGTCGTAGATAAGAGAATCACTCCGCTTCGATTTTACCCAGTTCATTTGAGACTGTGTTAATTGAGGTTGAAATGGAATCCAATAACTTCTCAATTCAGTTGACGTCTCCTCCTCGTCTCTGTGACTTCCCTCTGGACCGACCTTGGATAATTGCTATCCTGACAGTTGCTGTCTCTGGCTGGTTGGGACAGTACCAACGGGCAGACAGATGTGAAGGAAAAGAGACACAGGAGACTGCAGATGCTCCAGATGTGAATGAAAGGCTGTACCTCAAGAGTCCAGCTATGGGAAACCACCCCTTGCTGCTGCAGTGGGAGACTTTCTTGTTGTCGGTGGCACCGTGGCAAACAGATGCTTAAAGAACGAGCTGTTGATTAAAACAACAGGGGGATTTGCACATTCTTTCCATCCCACTCCCCTCCCTGGTTTCCTACAGTCCCTCCATGAATCATTGTTAAAGTTGGCAATGAAACAAGATACTTACCTCTTCCCTGCTCTCCCAGGCCAATGCCCAGCACCGAAGCCCTAATTACAATCATTTAGCTCTGTTGGACAGGCCACTTCCTTAAGATTTAACATATTTTAAAAGATATCTTTATTAGTCACATGTACATTGAAACACACAGTGAAATGCGTCTTTTGCGTGGAGTGTTCTGGGGGCAGCCCGCAAGTGTCGCCACGCTTCCGGTGCCAACATAGCACGCCCACAACTTCCTCACCTGTACGTCGTTTGGAATGTGGGAGGAAACCGGAGCACCCGGAGGAAACCCACGCAGTCACGGGGAGAAGGTACAAACTCCTTACAGACAGTGGCCGGAATTGAACCCGGGTCACTGGCGCATAGATCATAGAACAGTACAGCACAGGAACAGGCCCTTCGGCCCATAATGTCTGTGCTGAACACGATGCCAAATTAAACTAAACCTCTTCTGCCTGCACACGGTCCACGTCCCTCCATTCCCTGCATATTCACTTGACTATTTAACAGCCTCTTAAATGCCCCTGTTGTATCTGCCTCCACCATCACCCCTGGCAGCACATTCCTGGCACCCACCAGGCTGAATGCACGCGGTCTGTTTCCCAGGACTGGGGAACCAAAAACTAGAAGGCATGGGTTTAAGGTGAGAGGGGAAAGATTTAATAGGAACCTGAGGTGTACAGAGGGTGGTGAGTTTACAGAACAAGCTGCCAGGGGAAGAGGTTGAGGCAGGTACAATAGCAACATTTGAAAGACATTCGGACATGGATAGGAAAGGTTCAGAGGGATATGGGCCAAACGTGGGCAAGTGGCTTAGGTGGGCATCTTGGTCGGCACGGACCAGAAGGGCCTGTTTCCGTGCTGTGTGACTCTATGATTCTACAGCCAGGGATGTTCTCAAGAGGGATGGGAAAGCTAACAACAACTCAGGTCATTTTACTCGTTGCAAGGGGAGGGACTGAGGAGTAAGGGAGTTGCAGACTATTCCCCCCCACCCCCACCCCCGACCCTTTATCAAACCCAAAAGTATGGAGGCCAGTTGCAATGCTTTCTGTCAATGTTCCCACTAAGATCAGCAAAAGGGCTCTGTAGCTGGAGACACAGGAGACGGCAGCTGCTGGAACCTGGAGCAACACACGATCTGCTGGAGGAACTCAGCGGGTCGAGCAGCGTCTGTGGGGGTGAGGAGGAAGGGAACTGTCAACATTTCGGTCAAAACCCTGCATCAGAACTGTAGCTGGCCTGAACCATGGAGATGTTTACTTGCCGCAACACAGAAGGAGGCCATTCGGCCTATCGGGTCCATGTTGGCAATATGACGTTCCATTCTCCCTCTCCTTATTTCCACACACCGGTCCCATTCACCCCCCCCCCCACCACCTGTGTAGTACTACAACGCATTCTCACTCCCATCCCCAGTGACTCCCCTCCCTGCCACTTCCCCAAGCTAAGGGGTAACTTAGTCACCAGTTAACCCACCAGGATGTCCTTAGGAGGAGGGAGTACCTGGGGAGGAACCCCTCAAAGTTGCCGCGGTCCATCTGCCTGATTGGAACTGGGGAAGAAACTCCTGGTCGGACACCGCGCTGGCTGTCGTCATGTGATTGGGCCCAGCATCGGTCCCCTTGGGGGCACTACTGCTGTGCGCTATCAAAGGATAACAGCATCTAACTGGGGCTCACAATGGCAGGAGGAGGAGTCCCACAGAAAGTGTAAACAAAGAAAGGCTGTGGTTATTACCCTGGACCTTCCAAGAGTGCTGTATTTTTGTTTTAGTGAATCCACTCGTGACACACAGGAAAACAGCAGTTTTATTGTGCATAGCAAGCTCCCATAAAAAACGTTCTCAACCTGCAGATGCTGAAAACCTGCAATAAAGATAGGACCATTACCCAAGACTTCTTTCAAACACTCAGCAGGTCAGGCAGCTGATGTAGGCCCACTGACGTTTCCTGTGAAGGAAACTTCAGCTGTGTTTCTGTCTCTGCACGGATGCTGCCTGACTTGCTGCGTACTTTAAGCACTTTGTTTCTATTATTGGTATTGGTATTGGTTTATTATTGTCACTTGTACCAAGGTACAGTGAAAAACTTGTCTTGCATACCGATCGTACAGATCATTTCATTACACAGTGCATTGAGGTAGTACAAGGTAAAACAATAACAGAATACAGAGTAAAGTGTCACAGCTACAGGGAAGTGCAGTGCAGGTAGACAATAAGGTGCAAGGTCAAACAAGGTAGATTGTGAGGTCAAGAGTCCACCTCATCGTATAAGGGAACCATTCAATAGTTTTATCACCATGAGATAGAAGCTGTCCTTGAGACTGGTGGTGTATGCCCTCAGGCTCCTGCCTGATGGGAGAGGGGAGAACAGAGAACGAACCGGGTGGATGGGGTCTTTGATTATGCTGGCTGCTTCGCGAAGGCAGCAAGAGGTAAAGAGTCCATGGAGGGGAGACTGGTTTCTGTGATGTGCTGGGCTGTGTCCACAACTCTGCAGTTTCTTGCGGTCCAAACTTGTGGTATAAACTTGGTGATGTTTGTTGGGGAATTAAAAGTTGATCCGGGTTACTGAGAAGAGCTCCCCCTGACCTTCGAAGATGTGCCATGGGATTATTGAACGTCACCCAGACGAGCAGAGGGAAACCCAGATTAATATTTCATCCATGACACCCTCTCTGACAGTGCAGACTTCCCACAGCACTGCACTGGATCATCAGCCATGTACTCAGGTCCCTGACCAAGACTTGAGCATTCAGACCTTGAAGAATCCTGCTCACTGAGCCAAAACTGCCATGACATGGAACCCAGGTAGTACTAGCATAGAACAATAATAAGCTTGAAAATTGATGTGGAGCCCTGCTGAATATCTGTGAAAAAGCCCTGGGCAGATCAACCCAGGTTGATAGAGTGGTAAAGAAGGTTTGTGGCATGCTTGCCTTTATTAGTGCAGGCACCGAGTTCAAGCTTCTTCCCCTCCACCATCAGATTTCTGAACGGTCCATGAACCCATGAACACTGCCTCGTTATTCCTCTTTTGCACTAGTTAGTTATTTTTGAAACTTATAGTAATTTTCATGTCTTGCACTGTACTGCTGCCACAAAACAACAAATTTCACGACATGTGTCAGTGATAATAAACCTGATTCTGAGTCAGGAAGTTATGTTGCAACTTTATAAACCTCTGGTTAGGCCATAATCTGGAGTATTGCACTCAATTCTGGTCGCCCCTTTGTAGGAAGGATTTGGAGACTTTGGAGAGGGTGCAGAAGAGGTTTACCAGGATGCTGCCTGGATTGGAGGTTGGACAAACTTGGGTTGTTTCCTGTGGAGCAGCGGAAGCTGAAGGGAGATCTGATAGCAGTTTATAAGATTATGAGAGGCATAGATAGAGAGCCAGTATCTTTTTCCCAGGATCAAATGTCTAAGGTGTATAAGGCATGCATTTAAGGTGAGTTCAAAGGAGATGTGCAGGGCAGGTTTTTTTTTACACAGAGCGTGGTGGGTGCCTGGAATGCGCTGCCAGGGGTGGTGGTGGAGGCAGATACGGTAGAGGAGTCTAAGGAGCTCTTAGATAGGCACATGGATGTGCAGAGAATGGAGGGATTGTGTAGGCAGAAGGGATTAGATTAGCGTAACGCTATTACAGCGCCAGTGACCCATGTTCAATTCCAGCTGCTGTCTGTAAGGAGTTTGTACGTTTTCCTTGTGTCTGTGTGGGTTTCCTCCGGGTGCTCCGGTTTCCTCCCATATTTCAAAAAGACGTACGGGTTAGGAAGTTGTGGGCATGCTATGTTGGCGCCGGAAGCGTGGTGACACTCGCAGGCTGCCCCCAGAACACTCTACGCAAAAAGATGCATTTCACTGTGTGTTTCGATGTACGTGTGACTAATAAAGATATCTTAGACCGTTTAATTACTGGTTTAATTAGTTCGGCACAACATCGCGGGCCGAAGGGCCTGTTTCTGTGCTGTACTGTTCTATGTTCTATATTCATGGGTGATCCACAGCTGGCTTTGTGAAACACCACTGCATCCCTGTGTATGGTTCTGAACAATAGAAACATGATTCCTGTCTTAATGAGGCTCCACTAAGATCTTAATGTGGAATACAATATGAGGGGATATTGCAAAGGCCCAACATTGATAGGTGGCTGAGGACGGAGAGGGTTTTTGCCCCTCAGTTTCCACCTCACAGCTCATTGTTTATGAATCTGTTCATTCGCTATCACTGAATTATCAAGATCAATAAGGCAAAGGAGAATAGAAGACCACGTTGTGAGCCCTTGCACTCTGAGACTGGGTTTGGGCCCAGTGTGCGACGGTCCATCAGCTGATCTGGTGGGAGGCTCGACATCGCTTCACTCAACACCAAATTATCACCGGCCTCACCTGGAATCATCGTTGTATCTGTTTAATGAAGTGGAGCCAACCAGTCACAGCAACCGGCAAAGTTAATACTTCCAAAGCAAGGTTGTTGAGTTAGTTACAGATTGGAACATAACCAAAGGGTTAAGTGATGGTGAGGGAGATTAAAATTTGGTACGTTGGTTTATTATTGTCACGTGTAGCGAGATGCAGTGAAAAACGTTTTGCATGCCATCCATACAGATCATTCCAAAACACAAGTACATCGAGGTAGTACAAAGGGAAATGCACGTAAAGTAATAGATGCTGAGGAGCAGGTTGCAAACTAAAATCTGTTTCAAGAATTAATGTCCAGGTGAGGCATAAAACAATGGCTTTTATTCCATTATTGTGATTTATAGCTGGAATCTAATTGAGAGGTTAGAGATGGGGTAGGATTTATATATAGACAAATGGAGTAGACTGAAATCGATTTCTACCTCGGAGTGAGTTAGGACCTGGAATCTAATCAAGGGATTCAGATACTCTATATGTGGATTAAGAGGGAATGAGTGAGGTTAGAATCTAATCAAGGGATGCAGATTGTTTAGGTATAGAATAAGGGAGTGAATTTCAAACTGAAATCTGAATTTCAATGAAACCTGTGCTAGCCTTTGTCTGGTGGTGATATGTTAGTAATATGTACAGGAATACATTATGGTGAATGAATATCCATGGATTTAGACATAGAGAGATACAGCACAGAAACAGGCCCTTAGGCCCACTGAGTCCGTGCTGACCGTCAACCAGCCATTTACACTGATCCTACACTAATGCAATATTTTTATTCTCCCCACATTCCCATCAACACCCCCCGCCCCCCTCCCCCCCCCCCCCGATTCAACCACTCATCTACACACTGGGGGCGATTTACAGCGGCTAATTAAACTACCAACTTTAGGATGTGGGAGGAAACCGGAACATCCGGAGGAAACCCACGTGGTCACAGGGAGAACATGCAAACTCCACACAGACAGTGCCAGAGGTCAGGATCGAACCCAGGTCTCCGGTGCTGTGAGATAGCAGCTCTACCCACTGCGCCAATTTGAAAGAGTTACATACCAACAGCTGTGCCATGTGATACTGTCCCTTAAACCAGGCATTGTAGAGTTGGAGAGTGTCCCACAGAGCTTTGTTCAGGAGTTACATTGATGTTTGAATGCTGATACTTTGGTCTGCTCTTTACTTCCCTCCCATAAATTACTGCTAGATTTTTATTTTCCCTCCCATTTCCCTTTTGTCTTCTCCGAGTTCCAAAAATGCCCTCGAACTACCTTCTGGTTTCTAGCTTCATTTTTCTCTAAAATCCCTGACTCGCAGCTTCTACTGAGAGAGTCTGTGTATGAGAGACTGTGTGTGTGAGAGAGACTGTGTGTGTGTGTGTGTGTGTGTGTGTGTGTGTGTGTGTGTGTGTGTGTGTGTGTGTGTGTGTGTGTGAGGGACTGTGTGTGAGAGAGACTATGTGTGCATGAGGGAGACTGTGCATGTGTGAGAGAGACTGTGCGCGTGTGTGAGAGAGTGTGTGAGAGAGAGACTGTATGAGAGACTGTGTGTGCATGTGTGAGAGACTGCGCATGTGTGTGAGAGAGTGTATGTGAGACTGTGTATGAGAGACTGTGTGTGTGTGTGTGAGAGAGACTGTGTGCATGTGTGTGTGAGATTGTGTGTGCATGTGTGAGAGAGACGTGTGTGTGAGAGTGTGTGTGTGTGTGAGTGTGTGTGAGAGAGAGTGTGCATGTGTGAGAGAGACTGGGTGTGTGTGTGCATGTGTGAGAGAGACGTGTGTGTGAGAGAGAGACTGTGCGTTGAGGGAGACTGGGTGTGTGTGTTTGTGCGTGTGTGAGAGAGATGGTGTGTATGTGGAGTGGGGGATGTTGGGGTGGTTACTACAGAACACCGATCATTAGGGTCTATTGATTAGGAGTCATTAGGAAGAGGAGACCATTAAACCTGCTTTAATTTAACAGAAGGTGGTGGGGTGGAATGATGGAAACACACAGCAGATCCAACCAGCACAGAGGACACTCCCAGAAATGAAAGGACAGATTAATGTTTGTTTTCTGAATCTGATCACTGACCAGCCCCACTCCCTCTTCACCTCCTGTTGAATCTGCTGTGTATTTACATCCTTCAGTCTTTCAATGTTTTGAGTATTTTTTTCTTTATTTTTGTACGTTTCTCACTGACTGAGGAACGAGATGCTGTCTTGTTGAACCAGGGGGTGGGGTTAAAAATAAATAAAAAGTAGAAATAAGGAAAAAGTGCACAGAACAGATAACAACACAAGCTCATACACTTCAGGTTAAATGGACTTTAGCACGGGTTTCAGTTTCAGCCACGGCTTCTCTCTGGATATAATTGCAGGCACTGCAATAGGAACTTCAAGGAAATGAGAATTAATTGAGGAACACAGGGGAATTGGAGCTGATAATCTGTGGTGAAAAAATGCAGACTGCATTAGCAATCCCACAGAGGTCCTATTGTAAAGACCCAACTATTGACTGTGGTGAGGAAGGAGGGAGAGGCCAGCCAGACAATGACCCCCCTCGCTGACAGGAATGAATCAGATTGTCTATCGGTTCACTTCACGTGGAGGGGGTTGGGGTTGGGAGGTGTGGTTGCGGAATTACTTTGTGAGTCCATTGCTTAGCAACACGGGGAGGAGTGTGAGTGGGTAGAAAGTCCTTTGCTGCTTTATATTTTTTCATGCGTTCCCTTAGTCTTGAGGCACAGGTGGACTGAAAGCTGCTGTAACTCATTCCTCAACATTTGCTTCTTCAATCCACAAACTAAGCCTGTGCTCAGACACTCGAGTGGGAAGTATACGTGCTGCAGGGTGGTGAGACTTGTGGCATGTTGGTGAAGAGATAATATTTCTACACCGGGCTCACTTCAGCTGAGGAAGAGAGGGACAGAGAGAGAGAGAGACTGCTTCTATACCAAAGCTTCTTGAATTACAAGGCTTACTTCCTTACTTCCTCCCCTCCTCTCCCCAAAAGAGAACCAAACGTATCAGGTTAACGAACTTAAGCAACTGCTTGGTGGAAAAATAGAGCTGTGCTTCCCCCTCCCAGCCCCAAAGTCTGCTGAGAGCTCTGTGAAGCGACAGGGCGCTTGTGGTGGGTCGGTCAGGCTGCGAGCCGGTACGATGCCTGAAAGGACAGAGTAAATGTGAAAAAAAAGAGATGGTGGTGTTCATAAACAGAAAGTTGGAGTCCTTCATCAAACTCTTCAAGAAGAGGGGTAAGTGCAGTGGGGATCTTTCTCTGAGACCTTTGCCGGTGGCGTAGGGTGTGAGGAGGCTGCCTCTGTTGTTGCTGGTGACCGGGGCGGAGATACCCTTCGTCAATGCCCCGGCTCGGGGGAGAAGGTGCAGGGTCACAGGGTGACCAGGGAGGGTGAGGCTTTGTGAAGATCGGCGCAGGTCTGGAGGGATGAGGGGGCTGGCAAGGTGAGAGGTGGTGGGGAGGGGGGGTATGAGTTAGGAGTAAGAGGTCGTGAAGGGGGCTGGAAGGGGTGGGGGGGGTTTTAGTCGTCGAGTCTATTATCATGTGCACAAGTTCAGTGAGGTGCAGGTACAATGAAAAACTTGCTTGCAGCAGCATCACAGGTACAGACAACACACAGGATATAAAGTAAACAAGACAGTGGAAAAAAAGTGTGCAAAACAAGATATTAGTGCAAAAAAAACAGAATTGGAGAGAAGTCCACGGCAGTGCAAGAGGTGGTCCGTAGTGTCCCGTTGCTGAGGTGGGGTTAGGGTTGTGCAGGTCGGTTCAAGAACCTGATGGTTGTAGGAAAGTCACTGTTCCTGAACCTGGTGGTGTGCGGCTTTAAGAGTGAGAGGGGAGTTAAGGGTGAGCGGTGCGGAAGGACTGGGGTATCTGGAACAACGAGTGAATCATCAGGAAGGGTGAGGTCTGGAGGAGTGACTGAAGGGGAAGGGTAAGGAGTGTGGGTGTGTCATGGGTTCAAGGTCCGTCATACTCATTTTGCTCCTCATCTGTTCAGTCATTGTTGGCTAAGTCATGATGTAACCTCTCTTGGCCAATGAGAGAGGGGCGGTAAACGCAGGCCTTGCTGGCGACAGCCAGTCGCTGAGGATAACTGTTTTTAAATGGTTGATAAGCACCAATTTCCCTCCCTTGTACACTGCTGAGCCACAACTGGGGACTTAACCAGAGTGGGTGCAAGGGAGAAGGTCCTGGGTGTCCATAGTAACAGCAGGCACGGTAGTGTAGCGGTTAGCGTAACGCTATTACAGCGCCAGCGACCCGGGTTCAATTCCCGCCGCTGTCTGCAAGGAGTTTGTACGTTCCCCCCGTGTCTGCGTGGGTTTCCTCCGGGTGCTCCGGTTTCCTCCCACATTCCAAAGACATACGGGTTAGGAAGTTGTGGGCGTGCTACGTTGGCGACACTTGAGGGCTGCCCCCAGAGCACTCCAGGCAAAAGATGCATTTCACTGTGTGTTACGATGTACATGTGACTAATAAAGATATCTGTCTATCTGTATACACAATGGGACACACCAGGCGCTCTCCAGAAAATGAATGTAAAATTTACTGAGATTATTTTTAAAACGTCTATTGCGTTTCGGCAGGCGAGTAAACTCAGTCTGCGTTTCAGTTTGGTGGGGGTGAAGATGTTTGAGTTGACAGTATTTTGGGGATTTATTTGATTAGCTTTCTTCTACCGCCAAAAGCATCCTGTATGAAAGTAGATGGAAATGATCGAGTGGAGAGTTATGGACTCCATTCCAGGAAGGAACATACAAGAGTTAATTGGATTTGACTGCTCCCACTCATTCTCCGTCACCCAAAGCGAATTTCCTGCATTTGCCCAATATTGCCGTGTATTCCAGACCATAACAGCCCATCAGGGGAAACAAAGAATCTCCTCTCCCCCCAGTGTGTCTCAGCGAGCTTTACAAAGCAGATAATGATGGGTGGTGCAGTGGCACTGCAGGGAGTGTGGCTGTGTCACAGGGTTTGATCCTGTTCTCCGGTATGGTTGTGACCACATGGGTTTCCCCTGGGTGCTCTGGTTTCTTCCCGGATCCCAGCGATGTGCGGGAGGGTGGTATTGGTGTTGGTTTATTATTGTCACTTGTACCGAGGTACAGTGAAAAACTTGTCTTGCACACCGATCGTACAGGTCAGTTCATTACACAGTGCAGTTACATTGAGTTAGTACAGAGTGCATTGATGTAGTACAGGTAAAAACAATAACAGTGCAGAGTAAAGTGTCACAGCTACAGAGAAAGTGCAGTGCAATAAGGTGCAAGGTCACAACGAGGTAGATCGTGAGGTCAGAGTCCATCTCATTGTATAAGGGAACTGTTCAGTAGTCTTATCACAGTGGAGTAGAAGCTGTCCTTAAGCCTGGTGGTACGTGCCCTCAGGCTCCTGTATCTTCTGCCTGATGGGAGAGGAGAGAAGGGAGAACGGTGGTGGGTGTATAGAACGAGCCGCCAGAGGAAGGGGTGGAGGTGGCTGCAATTACAATGGTACCCACTTCTACCTGGACAATTACAATGTTTAGAAGACATTTGGACAGGTGCATGGATAGGAAGGGTTTGAAGGGATAAGGGACAAATGCGGGCAAATGCGAATGGTGTAGCTCGGCCAATCCTATTTGCTGGTGTCCTGCTAAGTCAACGAATCTATGCCCTGCTCATTCAAGTACCTACAGATACCTCTTCAATGTTGTTACTGTTCCTGGTTTTGGCAGCTCATTCCACATACCAGCTAGTCTTTGTGTGAAAGATTTACCCCTCAGATCCCCTTTAAACCTCCTCCCTCTCACATTAAACCTGTGCTCTGTAGTTTTAGACACCCCTAGCATGGGAAATAGACACAGGCTGTCTACCCTGTCTATGCCTCTCATAATTTTATCTACCTCTATCAGGTCACGTGTGAGAGAATAGGTTACAGGGAAATAAATGATGGAATGGGATTGCCCTGAGTGCCGGCAAGGGCTCCTGTGTTGTTATGGAATATAAAATGGCTGATATCCGACACAAAGTCCAGGTGGTGATGTTTTAAATTCAAGTCCCCGAGAACAGGAGGGTGGCTGGGAATTTCTGCCTTGTTTAGGCAATGGGAGAACAATCTTCAAACGTTTCTGCCACATGCTCATTCAGATAAAAAAGGTTCAAGTAGCCTCGGTCACAAATTGGAGTTTGCAAGCTGTTTGGTTTGGTGAGCGGAGAGTCCTATCCAGAAGCAAGGCTCCAGAATATAGTAGCGCTTCGATCCTTTGTTACATCTTCACTGTCTCATCTAAAACCCCTTTTAATTTGAACAGTTCAATTGCCTGATTTGGCTGTGTGTTTGGTTGTGTTCGGACTGAATGATAACCACTGTTCACTGCTGGAACGGATGGATTCTACTGAGATGCAGATTGCCACGAGAGATCTGGGTGATACCATTCCTTTGTTCAGCAGGCTGTGCTTGTACTTGGACACGCACGGACAAACATCGGGTGCTGCTGGAAGATGAACAACTCAGTGAAGGGCAAACTTTGGCCTGCCTGAAACTTGTTGGTCTTCCTGTGTTAGGAGATGTCTGTACGTGAATGCTACTGACTGGCACACCCCAGGCTGCAGGAGTACGTGCTGAGGGACTCAGTGAAGCTCAGTGCAGTCCCTGTAAAGAGCTGTGTGGAGAAGGACCACAGTCTAGGGTCCTGCTGCTACTGGACAGTAAAGGTCTGGGTCCTGAAGAAGGGTTGTGACCCGAAACATTGACCGCCTGCTTTTCTTCATGGATGCTGCCTGACCTGCTGAATTCCTCCAGCATCATCGGGCTATACGTATGAACAAGCGTTTGGGAGACCGGCAGGACGGATTCCCGGCTGCTGTGAGGCTGAAGGCATCTTCTGCCGTGTGAGAAATCATTTTGCAGCCACATTTCTGGCTTGCGAACTGTTCCAGTCGGGAACAGTTCCCAGGATCGGAATCCTGTTGTAACCCTGGAATGACCTGTGCGTAGTTTATGCAGTGCGGTTTATACAGGGCAATGTAAACTGTGGGGGCTGCGTCTCACACCCAGGATTATGCAGGGCAGTATATAATGCAGGGAATGTGCCTCAAACACAAACATGTACTGATGGACTGATGTGGCTTTCTGGAATGGAAAGATTGGCCATGTTTGCCACAGTAAGCTGGATACATTTGACCAGTAATTCTATGACTCTGCACTGCAGGAATGAACCTCTTGCAGTTATTTTCCTGCACTCTCAACAATTTTTCCACCCTCAAATGTTTTGCAAGCCCAGCTGTTGTAAAACATTCTGGGGGAGCTCTGAACTCCCGGATCCTGCAGCTAACAATCTCCCAAGGTTGAAAAAGGCCCTGAAGGGTATTCTAGTCATAAGTCAGCCCAGCTCATTTTATCTGCCGTTTTTATCTTTTCACAGCTCGTTCTCTGTCTACTCTTCAAATCCTGAATGCGGTGACACCTTGCTGTGATATAATTCTTAATGACAATTAATCTCTACCTAACTCAGAACAATACAGCAATTCCCACTGTGCTCTGAGGGTCACAGAGTCATACAGTGTGGAAACAGGCCCTTTGGCCCAACCGGTCCATGCCAACCAAGATGCCCATCTAAGCTAGTCCCATTTGCCCACTTTGGTCCATATCCCTCTAAACCTTTCCTATCCATGTACCTGTCCAAGTGTCTTTTGAATGTTGTTGTTCCTGCCTCAACCACTTCCTCTGGTGTATATCATGTTCGCCATATCAGTAGGTGGCCATGGTACATTGCAGGGTATGATGTCCCCTTCTGTCTAGAAAACATAGCTCAGGGCATATGCTGTGGAAGTTGTGAGTGGTTTCTCCAATAAGGCCAAGTGGTGAGTCACCTATCCAAGAGTCTTTTCATGTGGCTCGATGTCAGTTTTTGCATTCATTGGGACATTTAATTCCATTAAAGGTACTTTCAACAGGGATATTAAATCAAGGTTCGCTCTGCCCTCCCAGCTAGAAATCCCACAAGAGATGCCTCCAAGATTCTCCAAATTCCTGGGCCTATACTTATCGCTCGCTGGGAACAAAAGCGGATGGGCTTTGGTGTGATTGAAAGCTGTGGGGTGTTGCTGTGTGCAGATGAGAAGCCGTGTGACAATGCGTTCTAAGTGCATGGGCTGTAGATGAAAGAGTGCTATAGAAATGCAAGTCTTTGTAAGTGTAAGTTGTTGCCGACTGCTCTAGAGCACTGCTGGGGAAGGAGTGTTGTTGGCTGAGGCTGACCTTTATATAAAATAGTTAAATAGCCAGGACAGTTACTGAAATGATCAGTAACCTGAAAAGAGGAATAATCAGATTACAGAGTCACAGAGTCACACTGCACGGAAGCAGGTCCTTCGGCCTAACTCGTCCATGACGACCAAGTTGCCTACCTAAGTTAGTCCATATCCCTTTAAGCCTTTCCTATCCATGGATCTGATCAATTGTCATTTAAAGATTGTAATTTTACCCACCTTTACCCTGACTTCAGAGAAGATTCACTAGAATGATTCCAGGAATGAGAGGGTTAACATACGAGGAACGTTTGCCGGCTCTTGGGCTGTACTCCTTGGAGTTCAGAAGAATGAGGGGGGTCCTCATGGAAATATTTTGAATGTTAAAAGGCCTGGACAGAGTAGATGTGGCAAAGTTGTTTCCCATGGTAGGGGAGTCTAGTACAAGAGGGCACGACTTCAGGATTGAAGGGTGCCCATTCAGAACAGAGACGCGGAGAAATTTCTTTAGCCAGAGAGTGGTGAATCTGTGGAATTTGTTGCCACGGGTGGCTGTGGAGGCAAAGTCATTGGGTGTATTTAAGGCAGGGATTGATAGGTATCTGAGTAGCCAGGGCATCAAAGGTTATGGTGAGAAGGCAGGGGAGTGGGGCTAAGTGGGAGAATAGATCAGCTCATGATAGAATGGCGGAGCAGACTCGATGGGCCGAATGGCCAACTTCTGCTCCTTTGTCTTCTGGTCTTATGGACTTCTGATCAAGATTCACTTTAGGTGGATCCACTGTGGATGGGTTGAGGACTTTCATTTGTATTGCATACCCTGGCATCCCACGGAGCACTTTTGAAGAGTATTCACTACTGTAGTACAGGAGACTCAGTGGCCAGTTTCCGAACACAAGTCCCTACAGACAGCAGTGTGACATCGATCAGATAATCTGCTTTAATTGTGTTGGTTGAGGAAGAAAGAGTGAGTGAGACACTGTAGGGAACTCTCTCATTCTTCAGAACGGTACCTTAGTTTCTTCTGTGTCCTTCTGAGGGGGCAAGCAGGACCTTGGTTTAATGTTCTGTCTGAAAAGTCAGCACTGCTGACAATGCAGCACTCTCTCAATACAGCACTGGAGCGTCAGTGTGACCTGGCGACTTCCTGACAGATGAGAGGGAAACCACTGAACCAATAGCCTCCTTCCCAGTTCTGAGGAAGGGTCTGAAATGCTAACTCCGTTCCTCTTCCACAGATACTCCCTGACCTGCTGAGCATTTATTGGTTTATTGGTATTGGTTTATTATTGTCACTTGTACTGAGGTACAGTGAAAAACTTGTCTTGCACACTGATCATACAGGTCAATTCATTACACAGTGCAGTTACATTGAGTTAGTACAGACTGCATTGATGTAGTACAGGTAAAAACAATAACAGTACAGAGTAAAGTGTCACAGCTACAGAGAAAGTGCAGTGCAATAAGGTGCAAGGTCACAACAAGGTAGATCGTGAGGTCAGAGCCCATCTCATCGTACAAGGGAACCGTTAAATAGTCTTATCACAGTGGGATAGAAGCTGTCCTTAAGTCTGGTGGTACGTGCCCTCAGGCTCCTGTATCTTCTACCTGATGGGAGAGGAGAGAAGAGAGAATGACCCGGGCGGGTGGAGTCTTTGATTATGCTGGCTGCTTTAACAAGACAACTAGAGGTAAAGGCAGAATCCAAGGAGGGGAGCCTGGTGTCCGTGATGTGCTGGGCTGTGTCCATAACTCTCCGCAGCTTCTTGTGGTCCTGGGCAGAGCAGTTGCCGTACCAAGTCGCGATGCATCCAGATAGGATGCTTTCTATGGTGCATCAATAAAAGTTGGTGAGTGTCAAAGGGGACAAACCGAATTTCTTTAGCCTCCTGAGGAAATAGAGGCATTTCTGGCAGCTTCTGTTTGTATTTCAAGTTTTAGCATCTGCAATTTTTGATTTCCACTGAACCGTGGCTGGCATTAAGTTCAAATGTAGTTTGGAGCTTGAATCCTTTGTGTGTTACCGAATCCTACTTCCAAAGCTTGTCATAGCCCAAACTTAGTTTGCATTCAGTGCCAACTTTGGCTCCGTTTATGCCCTAGGGGAGCTGAACTGAGGGAGGTTGCAGTCGGGGAGTTGATGCCCCCTCAGGTCGAACAGCAGGTTGGAGAAGCCATTGGGAATGAGCTGCGTCAACGTTCCCGTGGTGCCAGGTCTTAGGAACCTGCTGAATAAACACACAGTCAGTGTGTGCTGTAGAGGGTAGGTTTGCACAGCTGGGAGAGAGTCATAAAGCTTCTGTGGGAGGGAAATCTTTATCATTATTTATTGCTTTATTATTGTCATGTGTACCTCAATACAGTGAAAAAAGCTTTTGTTCTGCATGCCATCGAAACAGATCACGCCATACATAAGTTTATTGAGGTAGTAAAAAGGAAAACAGAATGCACAATATAGTCTTGCAGCTATAGACAAAATACAGTGTAGGGAGACAACTAAAGTGCAAGGGCCACGATGAGGGAGATTGTAAATTGGTTTATTATTGTCACGTGTACTAAGGTGCAGTGAAAAGCTTTGGTTTGCCTGCCATCCATACTGATCATTTCATTACAACAGTGCATTGAGGCAGTACAAGGGAAAACAATAACAGAATGCAGAATATATTGTTACAGTTACAGAGAAAGTGCAGTTCAGGCAGACAATAATGTGCAAGGTCACAACGAGGTAGATTGTGAGGTCAAGAGTCCATCTTATCGTACTAGGGGACTGTTCAATGTCCTTATAACAGCGGGATAGAAGTTGTCCTTGAGCCTGGTGCTTTCAGGCTTTTGTATCTTCTGCCCGATGGTAGAGGGGAGGAGAGAGAATGGGATGGGTGGGGTCTTTGATTACGTTGGCTGCTTCACCAAGGCAAGGAGAAGTGTAGACAGAGTCCATGGAGGGGAGGCTGGTTTCCGTGATGTGCTGAGCTGTGTCCACAGCTCTCTGCTGATGGAGATGAGAGAGTCCCTAGGGCATATTCTTCACTGAAAAATATGAGACACAGATATAGACTGTCACCAGAACAAACAGGGAAGACGGTGATTGCAAGGGTCAATACAACTGTAGCACATGGTCTATATAAACTGGAGATAGGCTGTGTTGCCCTGTTCTCTTGCAATGGCTTTCACATCCGACTGTTAACGATAGCTGCTACTAACGTGACAGCAGCAGACCAGCACTAAGGTTTATGGTCTCTGCTCATCCAATGAATGGCCAGAGACTTGCTGACCAACCAAGATGATTGTGGAATTTCTAGGAATTGAAGATTAGTCCCCCTGGGCAGGCACTGTAGTGTAGCAGTTAGTGTAACGCTTTACAGTGCCAGCGACCCAGTTTCAATTCCCGCCGCTGTCTGTAAGGAGTTTGTACATTCTCCCCGTGTCAACGTGGGTTTCCTCTGGGTGCTCCGGTTTCCTCCCACATTCCAAAGACGTACGGTTTAGGAAGTTGTGGGCATGCTATGTTGGCGCCGGAAGTGCGGCGACACTTGTGGGCTGCCCCCAGAACACTCAACACAAAAGATGTATTTCACTGTGTGTTTCGATGTACATGTGACTAATAAAGATCTTGTAGTATCTTATGGATCCCTGCAAAACACAGGGGAAAAAGAAAAGGGGTTTCAAAAAACATCTGTATTTCATGGAATGTGGTTTATTGATTTTATAACAGTGATTGGGGGAGGAACGGCCACCTGGCAGGGAAAGGGGATTCATGAGGAAACTTCCACAACTTCACCCGGCTGGAATCGACAACCCTTTGAATGACGGCGGGGGGGGGGTTGCCACTTCATATACCGGGCTGTGCTTCACTGTTCCAATGCTAGTCACTGACAGCAAATTATTCATGCATCTTGTATCTCGTTCTTAGTCACAGAGGACAGGAGCAGGCCCTTCAGCCCAACTCGTCCATGCCAACCCAGATGCCCATCTATGTGCTAGCACCATTTTGCATTTGACCCACATCCCTCTAAATCTTCCCTGTCCATGTACCTGTCCAAATATCTTTTAAATATTGTTAATGTACCTGCCTCAACCATTTCCTCTGGCAGCTCGTTCCATGTACAGACCACCGTCCGTGTGAGGAAGAAGATGCCCCTCAGGTTCCTCTCTCCTCTCACCTTAAATCTATACCCTCTAGTCTTTAATTCCCCAACCATAGGATAAAGACATTCACCCTATCTATGCCCCTCATGATTTTATACACCTCTATAAGGTCACCTACACTCCAAGGAATGAAGTCCTATCCTGCCCAACCTATAACCCAGTCCCTCGGGCCCTGGTAACATCCTATACTTGTTTCAGTGTACAAATTCTGACACTTGTGATGGTTGTACAGGCACCGTCTCTCAGCAGAGGATTAACCCAGAATAAAATTAGACTTTGGTCCGCAGTCTACAAGCACTCAGAGTTGTTCTCATTTCTGCTCACTCAGTTCCTCTGGTCAATGAAAGCCAGTTTGTGGATGTGATGAGAATTGATTACCTATTCTCCTTGGAGAGACGGAGGATGAGGGGGGACCTGATAGAGGTGTCTAAGATGATGAGAGGTATTGATAGGGTAGATAGAGGCTTTTCCCCAGGGCTGAATTGGTGGCCACAACAGGACATAGGTTTAAGGTGCTGGGGAGTAGATATAGAGGAGATGTCAGGGGTGAGTTTTTTATTCAGAGAGTGGTGAGTGTGTGGAATGGGCTGCCGGAAATTGTGGTGGAGGCAGATACGATAGGGTCTTTTAAGAGACTGTTAGATAGGTACATGGAGCTGAGAAAATTAGAGGGCTATGGGTAAGCCTAGTAATTTCTAAGGTAGGGACATGTTCGGCACAGCTTTGTGAGCCGAAGGGCGTGAATTGTGCTGTAATTGTTCTATGTTCTATTCTTTTGCAAGGTTATGTTGGGGGAACAAAGATGATTTCTCGCAAACTGTTACATGAGCCATTAGTTCCAATCAACTGGTGAATTTGCATTTATTTAAATAAATCCATATCAGTGATGGATCTCTGAAAGAGATTCACTGTCTATACCTGGTCTGGCCTGTATGTTCCTTGGAACCACAGAGAACTGATTGCCCCTTCACTGGCCCAGTAAGACCCTCAGTTCAAGGGCAACTAGAATTGGCAAAAATTGTCACCTTGGCAATGACATCCAGGTCCCATGAATGGATAATCATAATGTACCGTGAGTTAAAGGTACCAGAACTTATTCCTTAGTGGAAGATTAACGTTCCTGGAGACACTGAGAAAGAGTTGGCAACGTAAGAATTGGAAACAGGAGGAGTCATGGTTCAATCAGATCATATAGTAAGATCTGGTCCCTTCCTGACCAGCTGTGAATCCCACAGTCCTGCACGGAGTTTCTGGACCAGGGAGGAGAAGGGGAGAACTAGGAAGGGCTCTGAGAGCCTAAGGTCAGAGACTGGCTCATGAAGACACAGGGAAGAAAGTGTAAGATCCCATTAACGATTCTGTATGTCCTGTCCCTGGATTGTAAGATGTGATTGTAACTCAGGCATCCGGATAAAGCGACCCTCCATGCTGTTGGTCTGATCCATGGCATTGACTACTGGATCCTTACCATTCGCAGTCATTCCAAGCAGAGATTCCAAGGAAAGGGAGGGGAATTGTCGGATTAAGACCTCCACCTCCCCCCACCAACTTTCACACTCCACTTGCCTTGCCCTTCTGGCAGAGGTGGTGGGGGCAGATACATTAGGGACATTTAAGAGACTCTTAGACACATGAATGATAGAGAAATGGAGGGCTATATGGGAGGGAAGGGTTAGATAGGTCTTAGAGCAGGATAAAATGTCAGCACAACATTGTGGGCCGAAGGGCCTGTACTGTGCTGTAGTGCTCTATGTTCCTAAAATATTGTAATTTGTGGAATTTACTTATCACCCACTCTCTCCAGCTTGTCACTTTAGTTGTACTGACAATACCTAAACATATAATCACACAAGTAGCTCACAAACATGCTTTTCTTTTGAATTGAGACCACCTGAATTTCGTCATTTTATTTAAGGCGTTAGGGTGGTGAAGATACTGGTCTCTTGCACTATCTATAGACTAGATTGTGCTCATGTCTCGCCTATTAATGAATCCTCTCTATTTACTTGTTTAACCACATTACATTATAATATGATAGACAACCTGAAACTGTTTACAATCAACGAACAACCCAGTCCATCACAGAAACCAGCCTCTCCTCTATTGACTCTGTCTACAGTTCCAGCTGCCTTGGGAAAGCAGCCAACATAATCAAAGACCCCTCCCACCCCGGTCATTCTCTCTTCTCCCCCCTCCCATTGGGCAGAAGATACAAAAACTTGAAAACAGGCTCAAAGAGAGCTTCTATCCCACAGTATAAGACCATTGAACAGACCTCTTGCATGTTAAAGATGAACTCTTGATCTGACAATCTACGTTGTCGTGGCCTTGCACCTTATTGTCTGCCTGCACTGAACTTTCTCTGTAACACTATATTCTGCATTCTGCTATTGCTTTTTCCTTTGTACTACCTCGATGTACTCATGTTTTGAAATGATTTGTATGGATGGCATGCAAAACAAAGCTTTTCACTGCATCTTGGTACATTGACAATAATAAACCAGTTACCAATTACCATACTCAAGGAGGTTGGGAGGTTGTGGACGCAGCCCAGCGCATCACGGACACCAGCCTCCCCTCCTTAGACTCTTTACCTCTCGCTGCCTTGGTGAAGCAGCCAGCATAATCAAAGACCCCACCCACCTGGGTCATTCTCTCTTCTCTCCTTTTCCATCGGGTAGAAGATACAGGAGCCTGAGGGCACGTACCACCAGGCTTAAGGACAGCTTCTACCCCACTGTGATAAGACTATTGAACAGTTCCCTTATACAATGAGATGGACTCTGACCTCACGATCTACCTCGTTGTGACCTTGCACCTTATTGCACTGCACTTTCTCTGTAGCTGTGACACTTTACTCTGTACTGTTATTGTTTTTACCTGTACTACCTCAATGCACTCTGTACTAACCCAATGTAACTGCACTGTGTAATGAATTGACCTGTATGATCGGTATGCAAGACAAGGTTTTCACTGTAGCTCGGTACAAGTGACAGTAATAAATGAATACCAATTGGTTGAGACTGGGACAGTGGGCTTGTAACCCGTCACTGGGTCCCACGGTGGGAGATAGTTGGCTCAGAGCAGAGTGGGACCGATGGGAAAGTAGATACAGATGGGCCAAAGGACTGCCTCCTGTGCTGTGCGCTGATCCAACTGAGGTGACGATCTCCCTTTTTGCTTCCAGCTGTCTCTAACCTGGATGAAGAGAGCCGGTGGACGGTCCACTACAAGGCATCACTGCACCAACAGGAGAATGTGTTCCTCCCCTCCAGCCGCTCACCCTGTGTGGAGGACCTGCACCGGCAAGCCAAGGTTAACCTGAAGACGGTGCTGCGAGGTGAGGTGGTGCCCCCTCCCTGCCCCCCTCCCTCCCCAAACCCACTCCCCCTTCCCTCCTTGCCCCCACTCCCACCCCCGGCGGTTGCCGCGGGCGCAGTTGTACAGGGCCGGCGCGAAATTTGTAAGCGTTGCGACGACGGAGGGAAAATGGTGCCCATCTGTGCACAGCGAGATCCCACAGGGTAGCCCTTTGTGTTCCTGCTTATCTCCCTCCTGTACCTGTCTCCAACCTTCCCCCTCCTCCACCACCCCACCCCAACCTCGCCCCTACTGCCTTTCTCCTTGTCTGCCTCCCATCCACCCCCCACTGTGTCCCAACTCCACCCCCACTCTCCTCCCCTACCTGGTGTAACCTATCCATCATCCTACACCCCCCCCCCCCCCAGTCCACCAGTCACCTGGGACTCTGGTCTCACCCCTCCCTCTCTATACCGGCCATCTCCCCTCTCCACTCTCAGTCCTGATGCAGGGTTTCAACCTGAGTCATCAACAATTCCTCCCCCCCCACCCCGCCCCCCCCGCCCCCCCCGCAAATGCTGCTCGACCCCTGAGTTCCTCCAGCAGATTGTTTGTTGCTTCAGATCCCATTACCTGCACTGTGGTAATGAGCGGGTTCGTTTCAGTGATGCTCGTGGAGAGGTATGTCTTGTCCAGGCCAGGCCACTTCCCTGGGACAGACCCCTCTTCAAAATTGTCCTGTGTTAGAGAGAATGAAAGAGAAGGTAATCAAGATCTCTGGCTAATCTCTCATTCCAAAAGTGGTAGCATTCCCTCTGCACTGCCCTGGGTCACTGGCCGAGAATTTGGAGGGGGACTTCTAATTAAGATGCTGAAATACCGGACATTTCCATAGACCAACTATCCTCTAACAACTTGGATAGGTTTGACCAGGGACTGTTGTAATTGGACTGTACAGTTTTGGCCACCCTGTTATAGGAAAGACATTTGTCAAGCTGGACAGGGTGCAGAAGAGATTTACGAGGATGCTGCCTGGACTTGAGTTATAGGGAGAGGTTGGCCACGCTGGATCTTTATTGCTTGGAGTGCAGGAGAATGAGGGGGTGACTTCAAAGGAGTTTATAAAATCATGAGGGGTATGGAGAAGGTGGACAGTCATGGTCTTTTCCTCAGGGTTGGGGAGTCCAAAATTAGAGGGCACAGATACAAGATAAAAGGGGAGAGGTTTAAAAGAGACCCGAGAGGTAACTCCTTTACACAGAGGGTAGTGAGTACCTGGAACGAGCTGCCAGAGGAAGTGGTCGAGGTGGGTACAATTGCAACATTTAAGAGGCACTTGGATAGGTATGTGGAGGGGAGGGGCTTGGAGGGTTATGGCTGAATGCGGGCAACTGGGACTAGCAGGGAGGATGCTGTAGTCGGCATGGACCAGTTGGGCCGAAGGGCCTGTTTCCATGCTGTATTACTCCATGACCAGATGTCACCTGACTTAAATCAGAATCCCGAGTGCCCACTTTTAAGAGACACCTAATAAAACTTTTTAGGGTAATGAAACCAGCCTCCCTTCCATTGACTCCGTCTACATTTCCCACTGCCTCAGGAAAGCAGCCAACATAATCAAAGACCCCACCCACCCCAGTCGTTCTCTCTTCTCCCCCTCCCATCGGGCAGAAGATACAAAGTCCCGATAGCACAAACTACCAGGCTCAAGGGCAGCTTCTATCCCGCTGTTATCAGACTCTCGAACGGACCTCTCGTACACTAAAAGATGAACGCTTGATCTCCCAATCGAGCTCACCATGTCCCTTGCACTTTATTTGTCTGCCTGCACTGCACCTTCTCTGTAACTGCAACACTACATTTGGCGTTCTAGTTTCTATTTACTAATTTGATGTACAGAATAATCTGCCTGGACAGCATTGCAAAGCCAAAGCTTTTCACTGTATCTCAATACGTGACAATAATAAGACAATTCCAGTTCCAAACGGTTTGATTAGTTAGATTAGAGAGGGCATTTCTACTTGTAAGGAATCCGGAAGGAAAGAATATAAACTTAAGAGGGGCAGGCACGGTAGTGTAGCGGTTAGCGTAATGCTTTTCAGCGCCAGTAACCTGGGTTCAAATCCGGCCACTGATCGTAAGGAGTTTGTACCTTCTCCCCGTGACTGCGTGGGTTTCCTCCGGGTGCTCCGGTTTCCTCCCACATTCCAAAGACGTACGGGTTAGGAAGTTGTGGGCGTGCTATGTTGGCGCCAGAAGTGTGGCGACACTTGCGGGCTGCCCCCCAGAACACTCTACGCAAAAAATATTTTGGTGTACATGTGACTAATAAAGATATCTTATCAAAATCTAGGAATAGTTTTATTTCTCAGAGGAACGCATTGAGTTACGGGAAGCTCTCAAGATCAGTGGCAGAGATTCCTCTGAGTGTGAGATGGTCAGGTACATGAGGATGAGAGGATTTGATAGTATAGGAGGAGGATTGTGTGAAACAAGAACACTGTCACAGACAAGTTGGTCTGAATGGCTTGTTCCTCTACTGAAATGTGATCGCTTAATTTGTGGCCTAATCAGATTGAAAGACGCTTCGAATCCAACAACCAAGCTGTCGTCCAGTGAAGCAATAAGGAGCAGTACTAAAGGACAGCACAATGTGACTGCTTGTGTCTGTCAGGCATTCTATTCCCTGCAGAGCTCAGATCTTAAGCTGGGAGAGCGCAGAGTGGAAACTGGTTTGAAAATGACAATTACCTCAGGTCTGATGTTACTGGAGTGAATTTGGTGTGTGTAACCCTATCCCGGGACAGCTGGAGAGCGTGTGATATCTACACCTCCACTGTTAATATCCTGCAGGCCCATGACCTGTACCTTGGTACAAGTGACAATAATAAATCAATACCAGTACCAGAGAGGTGACAGGAGGGAGGGGTGTTTCCAAAGGGCTCAGGAACAATCGGCCAGATTGAGCAGCCCACTAGGGGTGGGGTTTGAACTTGATCCAGCAGGAAGCCGTAGTTTCTTCTACAGGCCACAGGCCAAAGGTATTGGTATTGGTTTATTATTGTCACTTGTACCGAGGTACAGTGAAAAACTTGTCTTGCAAACCGATCATACAGGTCAATTCATTACACAGTGCAGTTACATTGAGTTAGTACCGAGTCCATTGAGGTAGTACAGGTAAAAACAATAACAGTACAAAGTAAGGTGTCACAGCTACAGAGAAAGTGCAGTGCAATAAGGTGCAAGGTCACAACAAGGTAGATTGTGAGGTCAGAGTCCATCTCATCGTGTAAGGGAACCGTTCAATAGTCTTATCACAGTGGGGTAGAAGCTGTCCTTAAGCCTGGTGTTATGCGTCCTCAGGCTCCTGTATCTTCTACCTGATGGAAGAGGAGAGAAGAGAGAATGTCCCGGGTGGGTGGGGTATTTGATTATGCTGGCTGCTTCGCCAAGGCAGCGAGAGGCAAAGACAGAGTCCAAGGAGGGGAGGCTGGTGTCTGTGACGTGCTGGGCTGTGTCCACAACTCTCTGCATTTTCTTGCGGTCCTGGGCAGAGTAGTTGCTGTACCAAGCCGTGATGCATCCAGATAGGATGCTTTCTATGGTGCATCGAGGTTTTGGCATTCCCTCTGATATTTGGTTCTCTCACAAAAAGCTCTCTCCCACCCCAGCACCCAAGATCAAGAGGGAGGAGGGCGGGTTGAGGGCTTTCAGGAGGGCTGGCTGGCTCTTGCTTTGCCCCTGCCAGTTCTAGGAGGTTCACCATGGGTTCTCAATGTGGAGAGCCACAGTCTCTGCACCAGAGGGATTAAGCACTGCCAGATCTCATACCCAGCCGCATTGTAATGGTTCTGGGAACAATTCATCTCACATTCCGTGACCCACCCATATGACAGAGAAGGAGACCACTTCAGCCCATTCAGTCTATGCTGGTGTTCTCCCCACAGGAGTGAAACAGAGGCATAGCAAGTAGACAGAGCTCCAAGGACCAAGTTCAATCCTGACCTTCAGTGATGTAGTGGAATCTCGGGGACGAGATAGAAAAGTCAAGATTTCTTTATTAGTCACATGTACATTCAAACACACAGTAAAATGCATCTTTTGTGTAGTGTTCTGGGAGCAGCTCGCAAGTGTCGCCACGCTTCTGGCGCCAACATAGCACACCCACAACTTCCTAACCTGTACGTCTTTGGCACATGGGAGGAAACCGGAGCACCCGGAGGAAACCCACGCAGACACAGGGAGAACGTACAAACTCCTTACAGACAGTGGCGGGAATTGAACCTGGATTGCTGGCGCTGTCATAGTGTTGCGCTAGGATTAGTGTAAATGGATGGTGGACGGTCAGTGCAGACTCAGTGGGCCTGTTTCTGCCATGTATGACTCTCTGCCTCTATGACGCCTTCACACCAACTCCTGAGGAAGGGTCCTGACCCGAAACGTTGACCGCCTGCTTTTCTCCACGGATGCTGCCTGGCCTGCTGAGTTCCTCCAGCATCATCGTGTTTTTCACCTGGATTCCAGCATCTGCGGTCGTTTGCTTCTCTTCACACCAACTCCCCCCAGATTCTACCACTCACTTACACACTCAGGGCAACTTACAGCAGGCAGTTAACCCACCAACCTGCGCATCTTTAGGGCATGGGAGGAAACCGGAGCACCCGGAATAAACCCATGCGGTCACAGGGAGAACGTGCAAACTCCACACGGACAGTGCTGGAGGTCGGGATCGAACCAGGATCGCTGACGCTGTGAGGCAGCGGCTGTGCCACTGTGCTGCCCAGCTCACTAAAGTCAGATAACATTTCCAGCGCCAAACTCCAGTGCCCTTTTCTTGCTGACTCCACCGGTTTCTTCAGATAAGATAAGATATCTTTATTAGTCACATGTACATCGAAACACAGTGAAATGCATCATTTTGCGTAGAGTGTTCTGGGGGCAGCCCACAAGTGTCGCCACACTTCCGGCGTCAACATAGCATGCCCACAACTTCCTAACCTGTATGTCTTTGGAATGTGGGAGGAAACCAGAGCACCCAGAGGAAACCCATGCAGACACGGGGAGAAGGTACCAACTCCTTACAGACTGTGGCCGGAATTGAACCCCGGTCGCTGGCGCTGTAATAGTGTAACGCTAACCGCTACAGTGATCACTTTCCACAATAGCCTGTGAAATACTTTCTTGACGAACAGGTATTGTTTTAGTGTCACTGCCAATTTTCCCACAAAGTGATGATGGGCAGAAAACGTCTGCTTCTTTCTGTGATGGTGGCCAGAGAGCCGTAGATCAGGAAAGCAGGGTCACTGCCCATCATGGGATCTTTAATGTCCACCTGCAGGGCAGGCAGGGTCACGATTTGACTTCCTGTCAACAAGGTGGCACCCCTGCCAGGGCAGGACTCCCTCAGGTGGCCACGGAGTGTCAGTCCAAGTCTCTGGAGTGGATCTTGGACCCATGACCTTCTGACACAGGCAAGAGTGCTGCCTGGTGATCCACAGCTGATGTCTTGCTCCACATAGGGCACCCCTCCCTCCCACTATCTAACCAAGTAATGCCCCACTCCTCTCCTTACAGCAGAGGCAAAAGCACAGTGGCAGAGCCAGTAGACCCACTGCTTCACAGTGCCAGAGACACCAGTTCGATCCTGACTTCGGGTGCTGTCTGTGTGGAGTTTACACGTTCTCCCTGTCACTGCGTGGGTTTCCTCCAGGTGCTCCGGTTTCCTCCCGCACCCCAAAGACGTGCAGGTTGGTGGGTTAATTGGCCACTGTAAATTGTCCGCAGTCTGTCGGTGGGTGGTAGAAGCTGGGGGGAGTTGATGGGACAAGGTAACACTGGGGGAGTGCCACAAAAGCTCACCGGACTGATTCCTGGGTGGGTAGGACTGACGTGTGAAGAGAGATTGGGGCAATTGGGCTTATATTTGGAGGGAAAATGAGTGGCACCATGGGATTGCTCTGTGAACCAGCATAGAGTTGATGGGCTGATTGGCCTCCTTCTGTGCATTGAGGGAAATTGAACTCCAGATCTTGGTAGAAGTTTATAAAGTTATGAGAGGCATGGAAAAGACAGCCGTAATCTATTTCCCAGGGTTGAAATGTCTAACACTAGAGGGCATGCATTTAAGGTGAGGGGGGGTAAGAGGAGAGGTGTGGGGCAGGGATTTTTTATACACAGCCTGGAATGCACGACTAGGGCTGGTGGTGGAGGCAAATACGATAGTGGTGTTTGAGGAATATGCAGGGAATGGAAGGATATGGATTAGGTACAGGCAGAAGGGATTAGGTGTCGTCAGCTTAATTAGTTCAGCACAACATCAGGTCAAGGTACGACAGCAGCATCACAGGCACGTAGGTACAGACGACACACAGAACATAAATTTTACATAAATTGTTACAAGCCGGTGAAGAGAGAGAGGAAAAAAAAGTGTGCAAAAATAAGACCTTAATGCAAAATAAGGACACGATCAGAGACAAGTCCACGGCAGTGCAAGAGGTGGTCCGCAGTGTTCGTTTGCTGAGGTAGTGATTAGGGTTGTGCAGGTCAGTTCAAGAACCGAATGGTTGAAGGGAAGTAGCTGTTCCTGAACCTGGTGGTGTGGGACTTCAGGCTTCTGTACCCCCTGCCCGATGGTAGCAGCGAGAAAACGGCCAGGATGAACTGGAGAGTTTCACACAGTCAGTTGTTATATTACACGAACGAGGTTCGATTGCTTTAAAGTAGAATTGGCATTGAGAACAGAAAGGCCAGTAATTAAACCTAATTATTGACCTTTCTCCTCTCACTAAATGTAAGCTACTTACGTGCTTTGATGGATACATTTGACCTTCAAGTGCTCCTGTCTGTGCTGTTGACCAGTGCCTGATTTGCAATCCAGCCTCCTCCACCAACGTCATTGATGACAGCACAGAAACAGGCCCTTCAGCCCTTCATGACCATGCTGACCTTTTTGCCCATCCACACTAGTCCCACTTGCCCGCATTAGGTGTGTATCCTTCTATGTTGTGTATATTAAGTGCCTGGTCTAAATGTCTCTCACACGGTGATTCTATCTGTCTCCGCCACCTCCTCTGACAGCAGGTTCTAGATATCAACCACTCCGTGTTAAAAAAAACTTGACCCACAAATCCCCTTTAAGCTCCTTCCCTTCATCTTAAACCTATTCCCTCTTGATTTTGGTACCCCTACTACAGGAAAAAGATTTTATCTATCCTATCTATGCCTCTTATAATGTTGTATATCTCTATCAGGTCATCCCTCAGCCTCCTTCGCTCCAGGGAACACAATCTCTCCCCATAACTAGAGTCCTCCAATCCAGGCGACATTTCCTCTGCACTCTCTCCAGTGTAACCACGCCCTTCCTACAGTGTGGACCAGAACTGCACACAGTACTCCAAGTGCAGTCAAACCAGTGTTTTGTAAAGCTGCAACTTAGAATCCCAACTGTTATATTTTATTTATAGTCTGTGCCCCGATCTATGAAGTCAAACATGCCGTAAGCTTATTTCAGGAGTTCCTACAGCTCCTTGCATCCAATCACATTACTGCAGAGAGTTGTGGACACAGCCCAGCGCATCACGGACACCAGCCTCCCCTTCATGAACTCTTGTCTTTACCTCTCTCTGCCTTGGTGAAGCAGCCAGCATAATCAAGACCCCACCCACCGGGGTCATACTCTCTCCTCTCCTCTCCCATCAGGCAGAAGATACAGGAGCCTGAGGGCACATAAGTTGTTATCTTTATTAGCCACATATACATCGAAACACACAGTGAAATGCATCTTTTGCGTAGAGTGTTTTGGGGACAGCCTGCAAGTGTCGCTGCGCTTCCAGCGCCAACATAGCATTGGTCTTGGTATTTGTTTATTATTGTCACTTGTACCAAGGTACAGTGAAAAACTTGTCTTGCATACCAATCATACAGATCAATTCATTACACAGTGCAGTTACATTGGGTTAGTACAGAGTGCATTGAGGTAGTACAGGTAAAAACAACTTCAACTTCAGCATGCCTACAACTTCCTAACCCGTATGTCTTTGGAATGTGGGAGGAAACCAGAGCACCCGGAGGAAACCCACGCAGACACAGGGGGAACATACAAACTCCTTACATACCACCAGGCTCAAGGACAGCTTCTATCCCACTGAGATAAAACTATTGAATGGTTCCGTTATACAATAAAATGGACTCTTGACCTCATAATCTACCTCGTTATAAGATAAAACAAGATATCTTTATTAGTCACATGTACATCGAAACACACAGTTAAATGCATCTTTTGGTAGAGTGTCCTGGGGGGCAGCCCACAAGTGTCGCCGCGCTTTCAGCGCCAACATAGCATGCCCACAGCCCCTAACCTGTACGTCTTTGGAATGTGGGAGGAAACCGGAGCACCCGGAGGAAACCCACGCGGACACGGGGAGATCGTACAAACTCCTTATAGACAGTGGCCGGAATTGAACCCAGGTCGCTGGCGCTGTATTAGCATTACGCTAACTGCTACATTGTCTGCCTGCAATGCACTTCCCTGTAGCTCTGACACTCTGTTATTGTTTTTACCCTTTACTACCTCAGTGCACTGTGTAATGAATTGACCTGTACGATCGGTATGCAAGACAAGTTTTTCACTGTACCTCGCTACAAGTGACAATATTGAACTAATACCAATGTACAGGCAGTCCCCAGGTCACAACAGGGTTCTGATCCTGACAACTGTTGGTAACCCGAACTGTTACTAAGTCGGAAGTGGACAACAGCAGGTGTGATGCGGAAGTGCCCTTAGGCGCTCGGACTGCTTTGAGGTCCAGCCCCTTCTCTAGTGGGAAAGGTGGCACAGGAGGATCCCACAAACACCAACCAACCTGCTTCAGCAGATCGCCGATTCAGCTCCGTCCGGGGAGATGTCTTTCCTTCACGCGGGACCGTGGGATCGTTCCTGCCTGCCCAAAAGAGCAGGGGACGCCGGGGTCCAGCGCCGCGGCGGAAAGGCAACGCCTGCGACATTGCGGCGCTCCCCTCCGCTGGCCACTCCGCTGGAACCCAGGACCCACTGGGGCGGGAAGGCTCCCTGTCGAGCCGCCACCGTTCGGGATTCCTATGGTGGGGAACAAAAGGGTAGGATTGATGGGTCTGTGCAGTGTGAAGGCAGCTGGTGACAAGTCTTAGACTGCAGGGTCTGTTTATTGTCTTGAGGAGTGATTTGGGCTCCAGGCAAGAAATCACCATGAGGGTGTCTGGCTCGGTTCTATGTCAACATGTGCACACAGACACAGATGCACACATATGCATACGCACACGCACACTCACGCACACACACACAGACATGCACACATGCACGCTCTCACACACACACTCACACACAGACACACACACACACCTACTTCCAGCTATCACACCATGACTTAGCTGCCAGTTTCATTCCTCTCCCCATCTCTGGAACTTCACACAAAGGAACCATTCCGGTCGGCCACGTGGGGCGTCTGCGACCTTTCTCCACCCCCCCCCACCCCCAATTTCGCCATCTGGCCGGTGATGAGTGAGGGGGGGGGGCGTCTCCCCAACCTTGCGCAGCTTCACTTGATGCAGACGGCAGCTGGGTGTGAGAGAGCCGTCAGAGGTTCCCGCCAATTGTATCTGCAGTACGCTCCTCAAGAGCCGTGTAATCCTGCTTTGACCTTCTGGTCTCTGCCCAGCACCAAGCGGGAACACCAGATATAAAAGGTGCAGCCAGCCATCAGTATAATTGAGACCCAGCCCTAGTTACTGAGCAGGCAGCCCTGGCTATAACACCAAGTGAAATCTCCTGCAGGCACCCTCGACAGGGTCTCTGTCCCGATGCAGGGTCTCAGTCCGAAACGTCGACCATCCCCTTCCCTCCACAGATGCTTTCCCTCTGACTGAGTCCCTCCAGCAGTTTGTATTTTTGCTGCCTCAGTGAGCTTCAGGGAAGGAGGAAGAGGTGCCAGTCCACTCTGCAGCAGCACTCCCACCTCTGCACCCCACTGCTCCCGGGGGGGGAAGGAGGAAATTGGCCCGAACCCTCCAATGCCAGCAGGTGGATCTTCACTGCCCCAGGAATTGTGTCTCTGAATAGAGTCATGGAATCATTCAGTGCGGAAACAGACCCTTCGGCCCAACTCGTCCATGCTGACCAAGGTGCCTTCCTCAGCTAGTCCCATTTGCCTGCAGTTAACCCATATCCATCCATGTACCTGTCCAAATGTCTTTTAAACATTGTACCCACCTCGACCACTTCCTCTGGCAGCTCGTTCCACATCCCTGCCGCCCTCTGTGTGAAAAACTTGCCCCTCAGGTCCCCTTTGAAATCTTTCCCCTCTCACCTTAAATCTATGCTCTCCATAAGATATTTATTTATTAGTCACATGTACATCAAAACACACAGTGAAGTGCATCTTTTTACGATACTGAGAGTGTGCTGGGGGCAGCCCGCAAGTGTTGCCACGCTTCCGGCGCCAACATAGCATGACCATAACTTCCTAACCCGTACGTCTTTGGGATGTGGGAGGAAACCGGAGCACCCGGAGGAAACCCTCGCAGTCACAGGGAGAACATGCAAACAGCGGCGGGGATTGAACCCGGGTCGCTGGCGCTGTAATAGCATTACGCTAACCACTCTGGTACAAGTGACAATAATAAACCAATACCAATACCCCGGGGAAAAGACTGTGATCATTCACCTTATCTATGCCCTAAATGATTTTATAAACCTCTATAAGGTCACCCCTCAGCCTCCTACACTCGAGGGAAAAAAGTCGCAGCCTATCCAGTCTCTCCTTATAACTCGAGCCCTCCAGTCCCAGTAATATCCTCCAGAATCTTTTCTGCACCTTTTCCAGTTTAATCACATCCTTCCTGTAGCTGCATGACCGGAACTGCACACAATATACTCAGCAAGTGAGGCAGCATTGTTAGTGTTTCAGCTTGATGACTTTTTATCAAAGTGAATACCTCACCAGTTAAGTCTGTGTTCATAAAGGGGTTGCATTAACTTATAATATTGTGGGCAGTGGGTATTGAGGCTTCAGCCAAGGACTACTGTTTTCGATGACTTCGATGAGAAAGCTCTCCCAGGTTTTGCCATTGATCTCAAAGTGGGGAGAGTCTGAGGAATGAAGTAGAGCATTTTTTTAAGTTTCTAAAATAAACTCTGTATTCACAGTTTTATTTTTTCATCGGTCAGGGCATTCATTGAGTGAAAGAGCAAGGAAGTCATGTTGCAGCTGTGCTAGGCCACACTTGGAATATCGTGTGCAGTTCTGGTTGTCCCATTACAGGAAGGATGTGGAGGCTTTGGAGAGGGTTTACGAGGGTGCTGCCTGGATTAGAGGGTATGAGCTATAAGGAGAGGCTGTACAAACTTGGGTTTCTCTGGAGAGTTGGAGGCTGAGGGGAGACCTGATAGGAGTTTATAAAATTATGAGAGGCATAGGATAGAGTAGACAGTCAGAATCTTTTTCCCAGGGCAGAAATGTCAAGTACTAGAGGACATGCATTTGAGGTGAGAGGGGGGAAAGTTTAAAAGAGATGTTCGGGACAAGTTTTTTTTACACACAGAGCGGTGGGTGCCTGGAACGGGCTGCCAGGGGTGGTGGTGGAAGCAGATACGATAGTGGTGTTTAAGAGGCTTTAAGGTAGACACATGAATCTGCAGGGAATGGAGGGAGATGGATCCTGTGCAGGCAGAAGGGATTTAGTTGAATTCTGCATTGTGTTTGGCACAGACATCGTGGACCAAAGGGCCTGTGCTGTACTGTTCTCTGTTCTATGTTCATAATAAAAACTTTACACAAATGGAGAACACAGTGCAAAGCTCCTTATATTCCTAGTGTTGTTTGGTCTTTATATATTTTAGTGTTGGTGGTTCTGTACAGGTAGACCAATTACAGAGGGAAGTGTATCGGAGGGAACTGTTTTGAAATATGGATGGGCGTGTTTTCTCTGCCTCTTAAATAGACCCTGTTATCTGAGTAAATTAGCTGTTTACTGTACAAAAGGCCACTGTGAATCACACATTCCCCCACCCCTCCCCCACTTCCAACTCATTGGCTGACAACGTTAACAATAAATGCTTGAACAATAGATTGTGAGAATTGAATGCCCTGCCTTGGAAAGTGTGCCTTATAAGGACCTTTGGATTAGTAATTTATGGTTGGTTGAGTAAATAAGTAACACTGGCAAATTGAAAGATAAATTCAAGGGATGATCGAGCAGAACTTTAGTGCCTTTGATTTCAACTGTGATTGTAAGTACAATGTTCTCAGTGAGTCCATGAGGGATGGATGGTGTTTCATGAATGTTAATACAAGAGCTAGGAATAAAAAGTCCTGTGACTGTTGCTGTAGTGAGATGCTACAGGACACCTGTAGATGGGACTTAATTCACAGTAATGAGGGAGTGAATGATGGGTTCCTGGTCCATTGACACTAGGTCCCAGATGGTGCAGATCCTCCTGAGTGCTGTTGTAGCTGCAGTGTCCGACTGAGTGAAGAGCTTCCTGTTAAACCCTTGACCTGAGTCCTTGCAAGTGGCAGAGAGGCTTTGAGAGGCTCACTACTCAAAGCACGATCCAGAGCAGAGCGAAAGGGAGCAGTCTCTGGTTAATGGAGACTGCCCCCCCCCCCCTTTGGTGATGGATTTGGGGATGGTTCCCTGTCCTTTGGGTGCATTTGTATGGTGCAACTTGAGAACCTTGCCTTCACCAGTCCTGATGCATCGACAATTCCTTCCCCCCCACAGACACTGCTCGACCCACTGAGTTCCTCCAGCAGATCGTTGCTCTAGGTTCCAGCGTCTGCAGTCTCTTGTGTCTCCAACCATTACTGATTTATACTTATACCTACATCCCAACAGTGGAAACATCTCCTCTACTTAACAATTATGACATGGAAGGAAGATGTTTAGTCTATCTGGTCCATGTTGACTCCCAGCAGACTAATCCAGGAGGTCCCATTCTCCTTTTCTTTCCTCACAGACCTGCAAATTATTGTCCCTCATGCCTAACCAATTCCCCTTTGAAGGCAAATCAAAAAAAAAACTGTAGATGCTGGAAATCTGCTGAAACTAAAACCGAAAATGTTGGAAACACTCAGCAGGTCACCTGTGGAGAGAGAAATGGTCAATGTTTCAGGTTGAAGATCCTTCATTGGAACTGAGTTCTCAATACTGACCCTTTACCAGAACTAAGTTCTCAATTGGGATTAGAATAGTTTTTTTTCTTCCCCCATTCCCCATTTCTCATTTCTATTTCCCTTTCCTTGGAGCAGACTCGATGGGCTGAATGGCCTGCTTCTGCTCCCTTGTCTTGTGATCTTGTGATACTGACCCTTTAAGAAACTTTTTGATAGGTACATGGAGCTTAGAAAAATAGAGGGCTGTGGGTAAGCCTAGTAATTTCTAAGGTAGGGACATGTTCAGCACAGCTTTGCTGTAGGTTTTCTATGTTTATCGGAACTGAGTTTTCAGTGCTGACTCTTTTATCGGAACTGAGGTCTCAGTACTGACCCTTTACCAGAACTCTGAATACTGACCCTTTATCAGAACTGAGGTCTCAGCACTGACCCTTTATTGGAACTGAGGTCTCAATACTGACCCTTTATCAGAACTGAGGTCTCAGCACTCACCTGAACTATTTTCAGTTTCTATCCATCACCTTTACAGACACCTACCCTGTTGTGTCTTTTCTGGGACTCTTCTAGAGAAAGAGAGCCCTAACCTTTTCTGTCTTTCTTGATAATTATAACCTAATGTTCGTAACTAAGAGACTGCTGGTGAAATTAGGTGGTTAGAATCAGCTTGTAACCACAGTGGAGACATTGGTTCCGCAGTGGGGCAAACTTTCATCTGGTGACCCCTCTCCAGGAGAGGAGAAGGCAATTCAGTTGTGGCTAGCAGGCAGTTGGATCAATCTCATGCAATATCCCGATGATTTAGGAAGGTGTTGGGGTGGGGAGGCAGTTGTGCATGGGGGTGGCAAGTAGTTGCTGAATAGACTAAGAGGAAGAAAAAGCAGACAATTGCTGAGCTGCTAATAGATTTAGAAATGAGGACAGGATTTGAGAGTTACACTTGATATTATCACAAGATCACAAGACAAAGGAGCAGAAGTAGGCCATTCGGCCCATCAAGTCTGCTCTGCTACCTCACCATGAGCTAAACTATTGTCCCATTTAGCCCCAATTCCCGGGCTGGATTATTGCTAACCGAATTGACTGTGATGGTCATCGCAGCTGAGACACTGCTTCCACCCGCACCTGGCTGCTGTAAACACTCGGGCGGTACAGTGACGTAGCCAGTAGAGCTGCTGCCTCGCAGCACCAGAGTCCCAGGTTCGATCCTGACCTTGGGTGCCGTCTGTGTGGAGTTTGCACGTTCTCTCTGTGACATGGGTGCTCCGGTTTCCTCCCACATGCCATTAACTGTCCACTGTAAATTGCCCCCAGCATGTAGGTTAGAACCTGGGAGGTAGTTCATGAAAATAGGGGGAGAATTTTTTAAAAAATTGGGATTAATGTAGGTTTAGTGTAAATGACTGGTTGATGGTCAGTGTGGACAATGGGCTAAGGGCCTGTTTCTGTGCTGTATCCCTCTGTGACTCGCTGACTGTGGGGTGATCACCAGAAATCACATGGAATTTACAGCATAGAAACGTGCCATTCAGACCAACTGGTGTTGTCCACATGAGCCTTCTCCCTCTCCATTTAATGTCCCATCACTGCATCCTTCCTCTAAACGCATCCACCCTGTGTGCCCACACTCATTGTGGCCTTCATTCAGATTCTGGGTGGAGAAGTTTATCCAGAGCTCCCTTAGACTTGATGTTATTTATGGAGTCACAAGAGAGACTGCAGATACCGGCATCTGGAGCAACACACAAAAAGCTCGAGGAACTCAGTGGGTCAGGTTCAAGTTGAAGTTCAAGTTCAAGTTATACTTAATTGTCATTCATCCATAAGCTGTAAACCACACAGAGGAACAAAATGTCGTCTCCCCCAGACTCTCACAACAGAGGACATACAATAAACGCAGGCAGAGAAATTGTGCAAGCACAAATAGTGCAAAAAACAGTATATACAGGATACGAAATTAGTGCAGGGTTAGTGCAAAACCGAGTTGGACAAAGAAAATACAGAACTCAGTGTGTTGTACTAATTGTATAAACATGTTCAGCAGCAGCCAAAGTTCTTATACGCCGTTGTGCAAACCAGGGCTTTTGACGCGGCATTTGTCTGAAACTGCCTCCGGGGTATTCAGGAGCCTGACAGCCTGGGGGGAAAAGCTGTTGTACAGTTTAGTAGTTCTGGCCCGGATGCTCCGGTACCGCTTGCCAGACGGCAGTGGGACAAATAGGTCGTGGGAGGGATGAGGGCATCTGTGGAGGGAACAACATACAAGATGCTGGAGGAACTCAGCGGGTCAGGCAGCATCCGTGGAGGGAAATGGACACTCAACGTTTCGGGTCGAGACCCTTCATCCAGACTGAAAGATAGAGGGGAGATAGACGGTATAAAAAGGGGAAGGGGTGGGGCAAGCTGGCAGGCGATGGGTGGATCCAGGTGAGGGGGGGGGGTGATAGGCAGATGGGGGAGGGGAGAGTGGGGATAGTGCCCTTCAGACCATTGATGTCTATGCCGATCATGATGCCAGCTTAAACTGCACAACTGGAAACTGCCTGGATTAGAGGGCATGTGCTATAAGGAGAGTTTGGACAAACCTGGGTTGTTTTCTCTCAAACGGCGAGGCTGAGGGGAGACCTTATAGAAATGAGAGACATAGATAGAGTAGACAGCCGGTATCTATCCTGGTCCGACCACGTAGACGCCACGGCCAAGAAAGCTCACCAGCGCCTCTACTTCCTCAGGAGGCTAAAGAAATTTGGCATGTCCCCTTTGACTCTCACCAACTTTTACCGATGCACCATAGAAAGCATCCTATCTGGATGTATCATGGCTTGGTACGGCAAATGCTCTGCCCAAGACCGGAAGAAACTGCAGAGAGTTGTGAACACAGCCCAGCCCATCATAAAAACCAGCCTCCCCTCCATGGACTCTGTCTATACCTCTCGCTGCCTTGGTGAAGCAGCCAGCATAATCAAAGACCCCACCCACCCGGGACATTCTCTCTTCTCTCCTCTTCCGTCGGGTAGAAGATACAGGAGCCTGAGGGGCACGCACCACCAGACTTCAGGACAGCTTCTACCCCACTGTGATAAGACTATTGAACCATGAGATGTGCTCTGACCTCATGATCTACCTTGTTGTGACCTTGCACCTTATTGCACTGCACTTTCTCTGTAGCTGTGACACTTTACTCTGTACTGCTTTTACCTGTACTACCTCAATGCACTCTGTACTAACTCAATGCAACTACATTGTGTAATGAATTGACCTGTACGATCAGTTTGTAAGACAAGCTTTTCACTGTACCTCAGTACAAGTGACAATAATAAACCAATACCAATACCAATGTCTTTTCCCCAGTGTTGAAATGTCTAATACCAGAGGGCATGTGTTTAAGTCGAGAGGGGATAAAGTCAGAGATGTATGGGGCAAATTTTTTTTACACAGAGAGTGGTGGGTGCTGGAACGTGCTGCCAGGGGTGGTGGTGGAGGCAGATATGATAGTGATGCCGAAGAAGCTCTTAGAAAGGCACATAGATGTGCGGGAAGTGGAAGGATATGGACATTGTGTAGGCAGAAGGGATTAGTTGAGTTGGGCACAATTACTAATTTAATTAGTTTGGCACAACATTGTGGGTCGAAGGGCCTGTTCCTGTGCTGAACTGTTCAGTGTTCTACAGCTGCCTGCACGTGATCTGTATCCCCCCATTCCCTGCCTGTTCATGTGTCTGTCTAAATGCTTCTTAAGTGTATTTGTGGAGCTCAGTGAAGGCACATCCAGACTGTGCATCAGTGGTTCCTAGTCTGTAATGGATACCCAGGGTAAGCTGCTAAAAGATTTTCTCTCTCTCCCTCTCTCTAGACTGCGATAAGCTAAGGAAAGATGGTTTACGCAGCTCCCAGTATTACTCCCAGGCCCCTTTCTTCTCCTCAACATCATCTCATCTCTCCGGAAATTGCCTGGATGAGGAGGAAGATCAGGACCAAGCAGTAAGACTGGTTTAAAATCATCTCAGTATTTTACTTGCTTCTCTTTCTGCGCCTTGTGGTTTGATGCAGGATATTTGTTTGTAGCACTATGAAAGGGTCAGGAAAAGATCTGCAGTTATGTAGCACTGGTTCACATCTGTTGCAGAACCGGCTGACATTCCAGTCACTGATGTCAGACAGGTAACCCAGCAGCCGATTTGCAGAGAGCTAGCTCTGACAAACAGCAGTGTGATAATTGAGTCAGACAGCACGGGAACAATGTCCGTGCCAAGATGCCCCTCTAAGCTTATCCCATTCGACCCATATCCCTCGAAACCTTTCCTATCCGTGTACCAGATGGCCAGATAATCTGTTTTATTGACAATTGTTTGGGGATCAGTATCGGCCAGGATGCTGGCGATAAATCCTCTGCTCTTCCCTGGGAACTTTTACATGCCCTGACAGCGGAGAACTCAGTACTGTGTCAGCCTGGTGTGTGGGAAAACTGACCCAGGGCATAAACTATTCAGTGGTTTCAGGATGGCTGGAACTGTGTACGGGGCTCCCTCGGACCATTACAGAACTGGGTATGGGGGCTCCCTCACACCATTACACAACTGGGTACAGGGCTCCCTCGCACCGTTACATGACCAGGCACGGGGCTCCCTCGCACCATTACAGAACTGGGTACGTGGCTCCCTTGCACCGTTACAGAACTGGGTATGTGGCTCCCTCGCACCGTTACAGAACTGGGTACGGGGCTCCCTCGCACCGTTACAGAACTGGGTACGTGGCTCCCTTGCACCGTTACAGAACTGGGTATGTGGCTCCCTTGCACCGTTACAGAACTGGGTACGGGGCTCCCTCGCACCGTTACAGAACTGGGTACGTGGCTCCCTTGCACCGTTACAGAACTGGGTACGTGGCTCCCTCGCACCGTTACAGAACTGGGTATGTGGCTCCCTCGCACCGTTACAGAACTGGGTATGGGGCTCCCTCGCACCCATTGCTTCTGGGAGCAGAAATCAAGCAGGGATTTTACAGCTAAATTCAAAGTGTTTATATTTCTGCAAACTGCCCGCTCCTTTGACACTGTCATGTTATACTGGAATTGTAGAATTAAAACATTGAACAGATTGTTATTGGGGTCCTTTATGAACTTATTTAAAGATTACTCTCTTATCTGTCACTGTTGTACCGTACACTTTTAAAGGCACCCCTCTTCCTGTGTTTGGTCACTTTATTTCGATCTTTTTTTTCTGTTCTGCTCTCTCACTCCAGCGATTTAGCCCCTTAAACTGCCTCAGTCAGACTTGCCTTAGTGTCTGCTGCCATTTGACTTCATGGAACCACCAGGTACACACACACCGCACAGCACGTGCGGCAAAGTGCTTTGCTTGCCACAGCTTTGCCTGCAGCTTGTTATCAATTCCAGCGTGCCTCCTCTATCCTTAGCCCATCCGCAAACACTAATTCTCTTGGATTACGCCAGTGAGCTTTTCCTGACGCTCAATTAAACCCCTGCACTCACTGCGCAGAAGGACAATGCCTTAACTTCTCCTCTGAATGAGGTGAAGTTGGCATTTCCTTCCTGCCAGATTGCCGTGGCCACCATTAATTGCTTGGCTTGGCGTGAAATCTTGCTCACCAAACACTGCCCACTGTTGGTGCCAAGTCCTGACTGTCGTTTTTATTGCTTGCCTCCTTGCCCGCTCCTCCACGCCTCCCACTGTCTGGATACCATAGCTCCTGTAGGGCTGATGATTCTCCTCGCCTTATGTAACCCAGGTAGACATCCTATTGCAAGTGTTTACTAGATCCTGAAGCCCTCCTGTGATGTGTGCATCTAGTTCAGCTTTGCTGTGATCAGGAGTGCTTGTTGAGTTATACGGCACTGAAACAGCCCAGTAGCCCACCGTTTCCATGCCGACCAGCAAATATCCATCCCAGCACCTGGTCCATAGACTCCTACACCTTGGCGACTCAAGTGCTCATCTCAATACTTCTTAAATGTTGTGAAAGTCTCTGCCTCCACCACCTTGGCAAATGGGTACGATAGTTGGCATAGACATGGTGGGCTGAAGGGCCTGTTTCTCAGTGGTATGGCTCGGGCAGTGTATTCCAGATTCCCACCAATCTCCATTCTTCCTTAGAACCCCTCTAAACCTCTTACTCCTCATGCGCTCTGCTGTGGAGAGTAGTTTCCTACTATCCACCCAATCTGCGCCCCTCAAGTTCAGAATCATGTATGTTGTGGAATTTGTTATTTTGCGGCAGCAGTACAGTGCAGGACATAAAAATTGCTATGTTACAAAAATAAACAAATAGTGCAAAAGAGGAATAACGAGGTAGTGTTCATGGACCGTTCAGAAATCTGATAGCGGAGGGGAAGAAGCTGTTCCTAAATCATTGAGTGTGGGTCTTCAGGCTCCTGTATCTCCTCCCCGATGGTAGTAACGAGAAGAGGGCGTGTCCCGGGTGGTGAGGGTCAATGATGGATGCTGCCTTCTTGAGGCACCGCCTCTTGAAGATGTCCTCGGTGGTGGGGAGGGTTGTGCGCTTGATGGAGCTGGCTGAGTCTATGACCCTCGGCAGTCTCTTGCCTAAAAGCCCATGGTTTTATATCAGCAGAATCCAGGAATAGCTCTGCATTCCTGTTTTCCACTCCCTGCACTCCCTCGATCCTGTCCGATGATGGACGGTTTGTTGTATTGGATGCGATGTGACACAGAGGGGCCACGTTCAACTATTCACAGTCTCAGTGCAGACATAATTCAGACGCACAGTGAATTAGCTGGTTTAAGCCTGCCCTTAACCTCTGCTGGTTGCCTCATTTAGCTTTATGGCTGGTCTCAAGCTTCATAAAAATAACCGTGGTTCAATTCAATCTACCATCAGGCCCACCCCTCTTGAAAAGTACTGACAATCATACAATCTCATAAAATAACGTTGTCAATGACACCATAATTATCTGGATACAGCACAGATTCTTGCATCAGAGTTGAAAGAAGTCTGATTTAAACAATGTCCTCTTTATTTCATCATTGTCCCAGGGAAATGAGTTTTAAAATTAGAATGTGAGGAGTGAGCAGGAAAACAGCAGCTTCTATTACTGTGGCACCATCGATGTAGCAAAATATCCCAAGGGGCTTTACAGAAGCATTCCCCAACAAAAATGATTCTAATTCACATAAAGAGATATTAGGTCAAGTGACTGAAAGCTGGTTCGGAATGGTCAGCTCTAAGGTATGAGTTAAAGGAGCAGAGAGGATAGGTTTAGAACATAGAACTACAGGAAGGATGTCGAGGCTTTAGAGAGGCCCTCCTGCCCACAATGTTGTGCCGACATAACTATTCCCTCCTACCTACAGAATGGCCATATCCCTCCATTTTCCTCTCATTCATGTGCCCATCCAAGCCCCTCTTAAAAGCCCCTAATGAATTTGCCTCCACCACCCTATCAGGCAACACATTCCAGGCATCCACCACTCTTGAGTAAAAAACTTACCCCTGATGTCTGTTCTGATCCCACCCCCTCTCACCTTAAATGCATGCCCTCGGGTATTGGATCGCTCAATAATGGGAAAAAGATGTTGCTTGTCCACCCTATCTACACCCCTCATAATTTTATACACTTCCAACAGATCAGCCCTCAGCCTCCGCTGCTCCAGAGAAAAAGAGCCCAAGTTTGTCCAGCCCCTCCTGACAGCACATGCCCTCTAATCCAGGTAGCCTCCTAGTAAGCCTCCTCTGCACCCTCTCTAAAGCCTCGACATCCTTCCTGTAGTGAGGTGCACATATAGAGATGCTTCATTCATATATTGGAGATGGGAGGCAGAGTTTTGAGCGACCTCGAGTTCATGGGGAATAGGAAGGAGTGTTAGTATCACAGGAAGTGTGCTCTTTCACTCGGAGTATGGATTCACAAGACAGGGGTCCCATAGTGTCTCAGCTGCACCTGATGCCATAATTCGGTTCTAAAACCTGGACATCATGATGTGAGTTTCCACTAACACCGTACAACAACGAGGAGCACTCAGGTCCTCCTCAGGTTACAGCAGGGTTCCATTACCGAGAACAGTTCGCAAGTCACAAATGCCTGGTAATATATTTAAATTAAAACCTGCCATCCAAGGGCAACTTGTAGTTCAACTAGGGCATTTAACTCAATCAAAGTCAAAGTCAAACTCATTTGTTGTCATATGCACAGGTGCAATGAAAAACTTACTTGCAGCAGCATCACAGGCACAGAGCATCAGATACACAACATTCACAAGAAAACATAAATTATACAAAATTATACAAGAAAGAACACAATTAGAACAAAAAAAAGTCTATTGTAGTGCAAAGTGGTCATGGTGTTGCTATACTGAGGTAGTGATTAGGGTTGTGCAGGTTGGTTCAAGAACCGAATGGTTGAAGGGAAGTAGCTGGTGGTGTGGGACTTCAGGCTTCTGTACCTCCTGCCTGACGGTAGCTGCCAGAAGATGGCACGGCCCGGATGGTGGAGATCTTTGATGATGCCATTCAACCATTCAGATATTGCCGTGAACGCAGTTCCCATGAGGCAGAAGATGCCTGCAGCCCCGCAGCCACTGCCAAATCCATCCCACCGGTCTCCTGAACATTGTTCATTCGTCAGGCATTCATAACCTGGGGCAGATCTGTATTTTTGCTGATCATTTCATCAGCGTGGTGTATCTTTTCAAGTCAAGATGATTTGGGTAATTTGGAAGGACTCTTGCAGATAGAGGTGTTGAAAGTTGTAAGTTAGATACAGAGGTCACTGAACTCAGGTCACTTGAATTGTCCTCACAGTCGTTCTTCAGTATCTACTCCCTCCCTCACTGGAGATATGTGTGTGTGGCTAATGGACAAGCCCAAGATTTGGATGCCGTTTCCCACCAAACCAACTAGGCTTGTATGTGACAATGCAGCTAATGGTAGGCTATCATGTAGAAAAGTAGTCAACATCTGTAGAGCAGATGGTGGGAGAGAACATTGATGGCAACACAGTTGCTAAGTCTCTTCGAGGTCTGCTTACCTTGTTCTCCTCTCTTCGGGAGTTCTGAGACCCTCTTTCACTGCTCTCCCTCTCACCAACCTATCACCCCTCCCCCCCTTCACCTGGATCTACCAATCAACTGCCAGCTCTTGCTCCACTGCTTCCCCCCGGCGTTTATATACCAGCTATCTCCCCTCTTTCTTTCCAGTCCCGATGATTACACATGGGTCTTTGAGGGCATTTCTTCACACAAACAGCGGTTAGAGATGTGGAACTCTGCCCACAGAGACCGAGCAGACCACTGAAAAGACCAGTACTGAGGCTGCTGGATTTTCTTTGGACAATGTTTTCAAGGCTATGAAAGGAAGGCAGGCAAATGGAATTAAGATTCAGTGTAGAATGGTAGGACAGACTGCAAGGGCTGAGTATCCTTCTTTTACCCCAAGGAAGGTCAAGAGTTGGGATTGGTGTGCTGGGCAGTCTGTGTTTCCTGCTCCTGATCATTATTTTTTGTTGTGTTCTTCATAAAGTCCACAGTCTCATCTCCAGACGAGGAAAAGCTATTCCATTCGAGGAGATCCAAAACTCCGGTGCCTGGTGACCTCTCCGAGATCGATGTCCAGACGAACTGGACCAAGGCCCTTCCACTGCCCACTCCGGAGGAGAGGATGCGTCAACAAGCCCAGGCAATCCAGACAGATGTTGTCCCAATAAACGTAACAGGTATATAACAAGGTTGATAAGGCAAGGGGGGGGGGGGGGGGGGGGGGTGGGTTTAAGGCTTGTAGGGAGTTTGTGTTCTTGTACCTATTTGCCATTGGTAGTCGTGGCTTTCTCAGCCACTTCAGGAGGCATTGAGTCTACTACTTTGGTGCAAAATCAGAACTTGTTCTCGGTAGGGAAGGCAGGTTAGTGAACCTATTGTGTGAGTGTGCGTAGTAACAGTTGCTTTGCTGCTTTCTATCAGGGGAGAGCTTCGATCGGCAGGCCGGCAACAGGCGGTCTCTCGTACACTCAGACACCCCGCTGAGGCGCCCAACGAAAATCAAACGGAGAAAGACAATTACTGGGCTGCCTGAGGCTGTCCAGAAGGAATTAGGTATGGCTGATCAGAATTGTATTCATCGCCCTGCCCCACTCTCTTCTCATCTGTGACTGCATGTTTGTGCTCACCAGTAGCTTGCATCTGACCCTCCCTCCCCTCCAATACAATCTGATAGCCAGCAGCAACATGGTTCAGGGAGAATGGTGTTGCCTGTTGGGAAAGCACGTGACTGGGAATAGTTCAACCTCTCTGCACCTGCCTGCAGTGCATCTTCAGCTTAAACTGAACCAAAATAGCAACCAGGAGGGCGCCCCCCAGTTCCCTGTCAATTGATCGGTTGAAGCACTGCCAAGCAAAGCAGTGAGTAGTGAGCCATAGTAAGGTCTCTGCCACGCTTTGTGTTTGAAACAATTACTTCCCCATGTCCCTTCTGAATGCCCTGGCTCTAACTTTTAAGGTCAGGCACTCTCATTCTTATCCACATCAGAGAAGGAAACACTTCAATTTATACAGCAGCTTTTAGCAGATGCCACAGCACATTATAGTCATTGTTGTAATGTAGGAAACATAGCAGCTGATCTGCAGGCAGTGTGATAACAATGAGATATTTGGTGATGGTTGGTGAGGAATAAATCTTGTCCCAGATAACACCCCTGCGCTCTTCAAAATAGTGCTTCAGGATGTTTTACATCCCTCCAGTGTCCCATTCCAAAATTCACTACCTCCAATGGTACTGTGGTGTCAACCTACATGTCTGGAGTGAGATGTGAACCCATAACCCTTCTGTAACAGGAGGTCAAGTTGAGCTAACAATGCAAATTGTTCTGGGATATCCCGAGGTTGTGACTGCTGCTTTATAAATGGATGAATGAATTTTTCAGTTTTGATGAATGAGTCATGGAGACATACAGCATGGAAACAGACCCTTTGACCCACCCAGGTCTGGACCAACCATAAACTACAAGCAGGGAATGGAAAGTCATAAAAGTCAACATCAAGTTTATTATCATATGCACAAGGTAAAACTTCCTTGCAGCAGCATCACAGGCACATAGCATCAGATAAGCAGCATTCACAAGATAAACATAAATTATAACAAGAACACAATTAGAACAAAGTAAAAACAAAATCTATTTTAGTGCAAAGTGATCATAGTGCTGCTACACTGAGGTAGTGATTAGTGTTGTGCAGGTTGGTTCAGGAACCGAGTAGTTGAAGGGAAGTAGCTGTTCCTGAACCTGGTGGTGTGGAGACTTCAGGCTTCTGTACCTCCTGCCCGATGGTAGCTGCAAGAAGATGGCATGGCCCAGATGGTGGGGATCTTTGATGATGGATGTTGCCTTCTTGAGGCAGCGCCTCCTGTAGGCACTACCGATGATGGGGAAGGATGTGCCTGTGATAGAACATAGTGCCTGTGACGTACTGGGCTGGTATGGACTATGTGCAGGCAGATGAGATTAGTTTAAGTTGGCATCGTGGTTGGCGCAGACATTGTGGGGCAGCGGACCCGTTCCAATGCTGTGCCACTCCATGTTAATACAGGTTGTGGCACTGAAGCAGTGGAAGTTGCTTCAGGTGTTTTGCTCTGCTCAGAGCCTTTTGTATAGTCACTGTTTTATCTGCCAGCAAGTGGTGATGGACTGGTAATTGTGTTTGATGATGGCAGGCACCGGGCAGACCGCAGCCAGAGCTTCATCCACCGCCCTGCCGGGCCAGTTCTCCACCCTGGGCCGCCTGGAGAGCAGCAGGTCCGGCCGGGCACGCTCGACGACCAGGGACTCCTCCTGCCAGACGGAAGAGATCAAAGTGGTGCCACCGTCGGTGCGCAGGATACGGGCGCAGAAGGGCCAAGGCATCGCAGCCCAGCTATCCGGCTGCTCGGGCAGCGCGTCGGGGGCTGCTGGGCCCCGGGCTCGCGAGGAGCTGGGCTTCCACAGCCTGCCCAGGCAGGGGGCCCGGGTCTCACTGCTGGGCGGCGGCAGTGGAGCCCGGCTGGAGGCCCAGGCCGGCATCCTGCCCAGGCCCAAGTCCCAGGAGATCCGCAGGCCCCCGGAAATGAGGGCGGCCTCTCCCCTCGTCCTGCACTCTGAGGCCCTGGCCGAGCCGCAGGAAGACCACTGCTCCTCCAGCGGCAACTGGAGCGGCAGCAGCGGGGGCGGTGGCGACGAAGACCACCCCGCCCGGCGCTCGCCCCCCTCCCGCTCCGACCCTGCCGCCTGCCCAGCCCCCCGCTCTCTCTCTGCCCCGCCACCCCGCAGCATCTCGCTGAGGAAGACCAAGAGGCCGCCAGCACCGCCGGCCCGCACCGACTCACTGCGCCGCCGTCCCAGGGGCGGGGGGCCAGCCCTCAGCCCCTCGCTGATCGCCAGCCTGCAGCGCTCACTGGGAGGGGGCGG